>NC_079195.1:134068242-134390742 GCF_029499605.1 Hyla sarda | reverse complement strand
CTTCTAGATGTTTAGGGTAAATATGTCCCTTTTTTGGATACAGTGGCAAACAGTCTGTATTGATAGCAATTGTTACCGGTCTGTAGATTGTAGCTCAGGCGATGAATATTGCTCCCGCAATAGCTGAGTGTCCGTGGTGTATACAGTCCACTGTGTGGTGCCTCCAATTATGAGCCTGGTCCAGTAGGGTCTGAGCGTGGTGGCAGTCGCTGTCGGATAAGGCGCTGGCAGGCGCCAAAGATCGTGATGGTGTCCGGGGACTGCTGGCGCTGGCGTGCGCTAGAGTTGATATTCCTCACCGCTTCATTGGTTGGAAAAACAGGACCATATACTGGAAGGCTGGAAGTTCACCTCGTGGTGCCGGCGTCTGACGTCAGAGCCGGGATGGTTACAGCAGGATAGTTGCACCGGGATGATTGCGCCGGGATGGATCTGAACTGCTGGACCGGGTGGATAGCAAAACGAGAGCACAAATGATGGTACAGTTCATAGAGTGTAACTGGCCATAGAATTTGGGCACAGTTTTGGTACTGCTATGCCAGTAGATAAAGACTAGACGCGTTTCAGGGTTGTATGATATAACCCTTTCCTCAGTAGTCGTAATCATTACGACTACTGAGGAAAGGGTTATATCATACAACCCTGAAACGCGTCTAGTCTTTATCTACTGGCATAGCAGTACCAAAACTGTGCCCAAATTCTATGGCCAGTTACACTCTATGAACTGTACCATCATTTGTGCTCTCGTTTTGCTATCCACCCGGTCCAGCAGTTCAGATCCATCCCGGCGCAATCATCCCGGTGCAACTATCCTGCTGTAACCATCCCGGCTCTGACGTCAGACGCCGGCACCACGAGGTGAACTTCCAGCCTTCCAGTATATGGTCCTGTTTTTCCAACCAATGAAGCGGTGAGGAATATCAACTCTAGCGCACGCCAGCGCCAGCAGTCCCCGGACACCATCACGATCTTTGGCGCCTGCCAGCGCCTTATCCGACAGCGACTGCCACCACGCTCAGACCCTACTGGACCAGGCTCATAATTGGAGGCACCACACAGTGGACTGTATACACCACGGACACTCAGCTATTGCGGGAGCAATATTCATCGCCTGAGCTACAATCTACAGACCGGTAACAATTGCTATCAATACAGACTGTTTGCCACTGTATCCAAAAAAGGGACATATTTACCCTAAACATCTAGAAGAGCAACTTCCTAATATATTTGTATGGTACAGCTCTTACTCTGCTATTTTATTCTATTACTCTATGCCAAGTGTAGAATTTTAATTTTAATACTATTGCCTGATACATTGTTAGGTTGCCTTTTTATTATGTATGCTCTTCTCACAAGGGCCCTGTGAGAAGTGATGAAATCTTATCTTTATAAATAAATGATAATTATTATTGAAGCACGATCCTCGTATATCCATTTTATACTCACCTAGAAGGTCCGGGCTACATTGCATTTTTCTGGTTTCCCTTTCTTTAGCAATTAAGGTATAGTTGCTTGCCCTGATTGACCTCGGTGCGTAATAGTTGTGAGCTGCACACATCCACATAGTTTTTTCTTTATTTACAAATCTGTTTTAAAGGGGTACTCCGGTGGAAAACACAATGCTCTCTTCTGACATCTCTGTCCATATTAGGTACTGCCCAGAGCAGCATATTTTGTCTATGGGGATTGTCCCCCACTCTGGACAGTTTTTAAAATGGACAGAGATGTCAGCAGAGAGCACTGTGATTGTGATGTCAACAGAGCGCTCTGTGTTCCAAAAAGAAAATAATTTCCTCTGTAGTATTCATCAGCTAATAAGAACTGGAAGGATTAAGAGTTTTTTTAATAGAAGTAATTGTCAAATCTGTTTAACTTTCTGGCACCAGTAGATTTAAAAAAAAAAAAGTTTTCCACAAGAGTACCTCTTTAACCTCTTAAGGACGCAGGGCGTATGGATACGCCCTGCATCCCGAGTCCTTAAGGACGCAGGGCGTATCCATACGCCCGTGGGAATTCCGGTCCCCACCGCTAGCCGGTTGGGGACCGGAGCCGGATGCCTGCTGAAATCATTCAGCAGGCATCCTGGCATATCGCCCAGGGGGGTCATTATGCCCCCCCATGTCGGCGATCGCCGCAGATTCCGGGTGCCACCTCACGATCGCCCTGATTCGTCGGCCGGATTACCGGCCGACCAATCAGGGCGCCTGCTGCGGGCGTCACTCCCGCACCCGCTCCGCCCCTCTTCCGAAGGGCCGGTGCGGGAAGACGACCCCGGGTGCCGGGGACCCCGATCCCTGGCGTCCATGTTGGGATCGGGGCCCCAGGAGCGACGGCGGCGGCGAGGGACAGCCTGCGATGGAGCAGCAGCAGGAGGTGAATTACAGCCTCCTGCTGTTGCTTAGCAACAGCACCCAGCATGCAAAAAGGGCATGCTGAGAGCTGTAGTTATGCAACAGCAGGAGGCAGACCACCACAAGTCCCAGCATTCCCTTATGGGCATGCTGGGACTTATGGTTTTGCAACAGCTGGAGGCACATTTTTTCTATGGAAAATTGTACCTTCAGCTGTTGTATAACTACAACTCCCAGCTTGCACAAACAGCTAAAGTGCATGCTGGGAGTTGTAGTGGTGCATCTGCTGGTTGCATAACTACAACTCCCAGCATGCCCTTTGGCTGTCGGTGACTGCTGAGAGTTGTAGTTTTGCAACAGCTGAAGGCACACTGGTTGTGAAACTTAGAGTTTTTTTTTTACCTAACTCAGTGTTTCACGACCGGTGTGCCTCCAGCTGTTGCAAACTACAACTCCCAGCAGTCACCTTACACCATGCACCGTACATGCTGGGAGTTGTAGTTTTGCAACAGCTGGAGGCACACTGGTTTTGAAACACTGAGTAAGGTCACAAACTCTGTGATACATAACCAGTGTGCCTACAGCTGTTGCAAAACTAAAACTCTCAGCATGTACAGTCTGTCAGCGCATGCTGGGAGTTGTAGTTTTGCAACAGCTGGATGTTTCCCCCCCCCAATGTGAACGTACAGGGTACACTCACATGGGCGGAGGCTTACAATAAGTATCGGGCTGCAAGTTTGAGCTGCAGCAATTTTTCTGCAACAGCTCAAACTGCCAGCGAGAAACTACTGTGAACCCCCCGCCCGTGCGACTGTACCCTAAAAACACTACACTACACTAAAAAAAAAAAAAAGTAAAAAACACTACATATACACATACCCCTACACAGCCCCATCTCCCCTCACCAATAAAAATGAAAAACGTCTGGTACGCCACGGTTTCCAAAACGGAGCCTCCAGCTGTTGCAAAACAACAACTCCCAGTATTGTCGGACAGCCGTTGACTGTCCAGGCATGCTGGGAGTTTTGCAACAGCTGGAGGCACCCTGTTTGGGAATCACTGGCGTAGAATACCCCTATGTCCACCCCTTTGCAATCCCTAATTTAGGCCTCAAATGCGCATGGCGCTCTCACTTTGGAGCCCTGTCGTATTTCAAGGCAACAGTTAAGGGTCACATATGGGGTATCGCCGTACTCGGGAGAAATTGGGCTTCAAATTTTGGGGGGTATTTTCTGCTTTTACCCTTTTTAAAAATGTAAAGTTTTTGGGAAAAAGAAGCATTTTAGGTAAATTTTTTTTAATTTTTTTTACATATGCAATAGTCGTGAAACGCCTGTGGGGTATTAAGGTTCACTTAACCCCTTGTTACATTCCCCGAGGGCTCTAGTTTCCAAAATGGTATGCCATGTGGGGTTATTTTGCGGTCCTGGCACCATAGGGGCTTCCTAAATGCGGCATGCCCCCAGAGCAAAATTTGCTTTCAAAAAGCCAAATGTGACTCCTTCTCTTCTGAGACCTGTAGTGCGCCAGCAGAGCAATTTTCACCCCCATATGGGGTGTTTTCTGAATCGGGAGAAATTGGGCTTCAAATTTTGGGGGGTATTTTCTGCTTTAACCCTTTGTATAAATGTAAATTTTTTGGGAAACCAAGCATTTTAGGTAAAAATTTTTTTTTTTTTTTTTACATATGCAAAAGTCGTGAAACACCTGTAGGGTATTAAGGTTCACTTTACCCCTTGTTACGTTCCCCAAGGGGTCTAGTTTCCAAAATGGTATGCCATGCGTTTTTTTTTTTGCTGTCCTGGCACCATAGGGGCTTCCTAAATGCGGCATGCCCCCAGAGCAAAATTTCCTTCAAAAAAGCCAAATGTGACTCCTTCTCTTCTGAGACCTGTAGTGCGCCAGCAGAGCACTTTTCACCCCCATATGGGGTGTTTTCTGAATCGGGAGAAATTGGGCTTCAAATTTTGTGAGGTATTTTCTGCTATTACCCTTTTTAAAAATGTAAAACTTTAGGGAAACCAAGCATTTTAGGTAAAAAAAAAATTATTTTTTTTTATATATGCAAAAGTCGTGAATCACCTGTGGGGTATTAAGGTTCACATTACCCCTTGTTACGTTCCCCGAGGTGTCTAGTTTCCAAAATGGTATGCCATGTGTTTTTTTTTGCTGTTCTGGCACCATAGGGGCTTCCTAAAGGTGACATGCCCCCCAAAAACCATTTGACGCTCCTTCCCTTCTGAGCCCTCTACTGCGCCCGCCAAACACTTTACATAGACATATGAGGTATGTGCTTACTCAAGAGAAATTGGGTTTCAAAGACAAGTAAAAATTTTCTCCTTTTTACTCCTTGCAAAAATTCAAAAATTGGGTCTACAAGAACATGCGAGTGTAAAAAATGAAGATTGTGAATTTTCTCCTTCACTTTGCTGCTATTTCTGTGAAACCCGTAAAGGGTTAAAACGCTTACTGAATGTCATTTTGAATACTTTCGGGGGTGCAGTTTTTATAATGGGGTCATTTATGGGGTATTTCTAATATGAAGACCCTTCAAATCCACTTCAAACCTGAACTGGTCCCTGAAAAAAAGCGAGTTTCAAAATTTTGTGAAAAATTGGAAAATTGCTGCGGAACTTTGAAGCCCTCTGGTGTCTTCCAAAAGTAAAAACTCATCAATTTTATGATGCAAATATAAATTAGACATATTGTATATGTGAATAAAAAAAAAATATTTGGAATATCCATTTTCCTTACAAGCAGAGAGCTTCAAAGTTAGAAAAATGCAAAATTTTCAAATTTTTCATCAAATTTGGGGATTTTTCACCAAGAAAGGATGCAAGTTACCAAAAAATTTTACCACTACGTTAAAGTAGAAAATGTCACGAAAAAACAATCTTGGAATCAGAATGATAACTAAAAGCATTCCAGAGTTATTAATGTTTAAAGTGACAGTGGTCAGATTTGCAAAAAATAGCCGAGTCCTTAAGGTAAAAAAGGGCTCAGTCCTTAAGGGGTTAAGTGAATCATGATAACTTATTTTGGCTCTGCCATATCAAACATATAAAAACTAACAAAAAAGACCCGTCCTTGTTGTTCCTGGCAACGACTCACAGCTGAGCTTTAGAATGTTGACAGTTGAGCAATGAATGGTTGCTATGGAGACAAAGTCCATTTTTTTTCAGTTGCATAGGTTAGATAAATGGGGACAAATATTTTCGGTTATTAACATACTGTTGTTGGGCTGTTTTAATTGTAACTATTAAAATTGAACCAGGAATATATCATATATGGAGGAAATGTACAGTGGAAACACTGATCCTTCCCCTCTTTTTAGATCCATTCCTGGCTTTGTATTCAATAATTGCAATTAACGCCTTAAGGACTTTTTCCATTTCTGCACTTTAGTTTTTTCCTCCTAATATTTAAAAAATCATAATTCTTTAAATTTTGCACCTAAAAATCCATATGATGGCTTTTTTTTTTGCACCACAAATTCTTCTTTGTAATGACATCAGTCATTTTACCCGAAAATCTACAGTGAAATGGGAAAAAAAAATTCATTGTGCGACAAAATTGAAGAAAAAATTCCATTTTGTAAATTTTCGGGGCTTCTGCTTCTACGCAGTACATTTTTCGGAAAAATTACACCTCTTTATTCTGTAGGTTCATTCAATTAAAAAGGTACCCTACTTATATAGGTTTGATTTTGTCGGACTTCTTGAAAAAATCATAACTATATGCATGAAAATTAATACGTTTAAAATTGTCAACTTCTGACCCCTATGACTTTTTTATTTTTCTGCCTATGGGGCGGTATGAGTGCTCATTATTTGCACTGAAGTTTTTAGCGGTACCATAATTGTATTCATCGTACTTTTCGATCGCTTTTATTCTTTCATGATATAGAAAAGTGACCAAAAATACGCTATTTTGGACTTTGGAATTTTTTTGTGCATACGCCATTGACCGTGCGGTTTAATTAACAATATATTTTTATAATTCAGACATTTACACACGTGATGATACCAGATGTTTATTTTTATTTAAACAGTTTTTTTTTTTTTTTTTTATGGGAAAAGGGGGGTGATTAAAACTTTTATTAGGGACTTTGGAATTTTTTTGCGCACATGCCATTGACCGTGCGGTTTAATTAACGATATATTTTTTATAATTCAGACATTTACGCACAGGACAATACCACATGTTTATTTTTATTTACACAGTTTTTTTTAAAATGGGAAAAGGGGGGTGATTTATACTTTTATTATGTTAAATGATCTTTATTAACTTTTTTTTCCACTTTTTTTTTGCAATATTATAGCCCCCATAGGGGGCTATAACACTGCACACACTGATCTTTTACATTGATCATTGTTATCCCATAGGATAACATTGATCAATGATTCTGCCGCTTGACTGCTCATACCTGGATCTCAGGCATTGAGCAGTCATTCAGCAATCGGAAACTCAGGAGGCAGGTAGATGCCCTCCTTGTGTGTTCCAGCTGTTCGAGACACTGCAATTTTGCACTGGCAGTCCCAAACTGCCGACTGAGCTAACCGGGGCTAGTTTACTTTCACTTTGGATGTGGCAATCAACTTTGAATGCCGCTTCTAAAGGGTTAATACCGCGCTACTAGCCACAGGTCCCGGCCGTTGTTTGAGGCCAGGCCTGACCAGCTATGACGCGGGGCATTGCCGTGGACCCGCTTTGTAGAAATGGAGCGGACTCAGGGAGTACAGGTATGCCCTGAGTCCTTAAGTGGTTAAAAACATAAAGATGTGAACAGAGCCTTATAGCCCAAACAGGGACAAAATACAGTGTGGAAACATTGCCTCAGCATTGATATATGTGTATAGCTATCATATATAGCATTGTTTTCCAAATAGTAATTTCATTCAAGAGACAACTTGTTGTTTAACCCCTTTCCTCAGAACGCCATTTATAAAAGGCACAGCGGCATGGCAGGGGTATGAAGCGAGCTCAGGAGCTGAGCTTGCAACATACCTGCATGGTCCCGACTTCTATCAGCAGCCATGACACCTTGGCTAATGCCAGACATCGCCATTCAGGCCGATGTCTGGCATTAACTTTTAAGAAGCCCGCTTCAAAGTGGATCACGGCATCTAAAAGTGCCGAAATCTGTTCCCTGCAGCTCAGTGGAGATGATCGGGACCATGGCAGGGAAATTGTGATGTCCTGATCAGCTGTACAGATAGAGGGAAGCCTCTTACCTCCTTCCCTGCCATCCGATTGGTACTCCTATGGTGCAGCCAGCATTTGCAGAATGGAGCAATTGAGCTCCGATAACACTGATCAATGATGTGCTTTGGCATAGCATTGAACAGTGTATGCAATCCAAGGACTGTATGTCCCCTATGGGGACTAAAAAATAGTGTAAAAAAAGTTTTAAAAAAAAGTTAATAAATGTGAATTAACCCCTTCCCTTATAAAAGTTTGAATCACCCTCCTTTTCCCATTTTTAAAATAAAATTATGTAAACACAAAAATATACAAACATATGGAGTATCACCACGTGTGTAAATGTCAGAATTATTAAAATATAATGTTCATTTTACCACATGGTCAATGGTGTAAATGGAAAAAAATACCAAAGTCAAGAATTGCGTATTTTGGTCGTTTCTAATACTAGAAAAAATTATCAAAAAATCCAATCAAAACAAAAATAGTATCAGTTACTTAAAAAATGAGCCCTCATACATCCCCGTATACAGAAAATTAACCCCTTAACGACCACGGATGTAAATGTACATCCTGGTTTGGCAGGACTTCCCGCATCAGGACGTACATTTACGTCCTGTGTATTACTGCGAGCATCAGAGTGGTGCTCAAGTCATGACACGGCAGGTTCGATCGCGATCGCACAGATGTCCTCCACTAACCCCTCAGATGCCGTGATCTGCACAGATCATGGCATTTGGGGTAATGCGCATAATAAAATAGATGATCGAATCGCCCGCAGCGCTGCTGCGACGATCCGATCATCTGTAATGGTGGCCGGAGGCCCCCTCACCTTGCTCCGGCCATCTCCCAGTGTCTCCTGCTCTGGTCTGAGATCGAGCAGACCAGAGCTGGAGATAGCCGATAATATTGATCAGTGCTATGTCCTATACACAGCACTGAACACTATTAGCAATCAAAGGATTGCTATAGATAGTTCTCTATGGGGACATAAAAAGTGTAAAAAAAAGTTGAAAAATGTAAAAATTAAATGTAAAAAAAAAGGGGAAAAATCCCTTCCTCCAATAAAAATAAAAATTTTCAATTTTTCCCATTTTACCCCAAAAAGCTTAATTTTTCTTATAAACATATTTGGTATCACCGCATCTGTAAATGTCCAAACTATCAAAATATAATGTTAATGATCCCGTACGGTGAACGACGTAAACATAAAAAATTCCATTTTGTAAATTTTCGGGGCTTCTGCTTCTACGCAGTACATTTTTCGGAAAAATTACACCTCTTTATTCTGTAGGTCCATTCAATTAAAAAGGTACCCTACTTATATAGGTTTGATTTTGTCGGACTTCTTGAAAAAATCATAACTATATGCATGAAAATTAATACGTTTAAAATTGTCAACTTCTGACCCCTATGACTTTTTTATTTTTCTGCCTATGGGGCGGTATGAGTGCTCATTATTTGCACTGAAGTTTTTAGCGGTACCATAATTGTATTCATCGTACTTTTCGATCGCTTTTATTCTTTCATGATATAGAAAAGTGACCAAAAATACGCTATTTTGGACTTTGGAATTTTTTTGTGCATACGCCATTGACCGTGCGGTTTAATTAACAATATATTTTTATAATTCAGACATTTACACACGTGATGATACCAGATGTTTATTTTTATTTAAACAGTTTTTTTTTTTTTTATGGGAAAAGGGGGGTGATTAAAACTTTTATTAGGGACTTTGGAATTTTTTTGCGCACATGCCATTGACCGTGCGGTTTAATTAACGATATATTTTTTATAATTCAGACATTTACGCACAGGACAATACCACATGTTTATTTTTATTTACACAGTTTTTTTTTAAATGGGAAAAGGGGGTTGATTTATACTTTTATTATGTTAAATGATCTTTATTATGTTAAATGATCTTTATTAACTTTTTTTCCACTTCTTTTTTGCAATATTATAGCCCCCATAGGGGGCTATAACACTGCACACACTGATCTTTTACATTGATCATTGTTATCCCATAGGATAACATTGATCAATGATTCTGCCGCTTGACTGCTCATACCTGGATCTCAGGCATTGAGCAGTCATTCAGCAATCTGAAACTCAGGAGGCAGGTAGATGCCCTCCTTGTGTGTTCCAGCTGTTCGGGACACTGCAATTTTGCTCTGGCAGTCCCAAACTGCCAACTGAGCTAGCCGGGGCTAGTTTACTTTCACTTTGGATGTGGCAATCAACTTTGAATGCCACTTCTAAAGGGTTAATACCGCGCTACTTGCCACAGGTCCCGGCCGTTGTTTGAGGCCAGCTATGACGCGGGGCATTGCCGTGGACCCACTTTATAGAAATGGAGCGGACTCAGGGAGTACAGGTATGCCCTGAGTCCTTAAGTGGTTAAAAACATAAAGATGTGGAGTTGAAAAAAAGTTAAAAAATGTAAAAATTAAATGTAAAAAAAAAAGGGAAAAATCCCTTCCTCCAATAAAAATAAAAATTTTAAATTTTTCCCATTTTACCACAAAAAGCGTAATTTTTCTTATAAACATATTTGGTATCACCGCATCTGTAAATGTCCAAACTATCAAAATATAATGTTAATGATCCCGTACGGTGAACGACGTAAACATAAAAAATTTCAAAAGGTCAAAAAATTCTGCTTTTTTGTCACATTTTATTGAAAGAAAAAATAATAAAAAATGATATAAAAGTTTTATATATGTAAATGTGATATCAATAAAAAGTTCAGATGACAATGCAAAAAATTAGCCCTCATACCGCCCTATATACGGAAAAATGAAAAAGTTATAGGTGGTCAAAATAGGGTGATTTTAGATTACTGATTTTGTACAAAAAGTTTTAGATTTTTTTTAAGCGGTACAAAAATATAAAAGTATCTAGCCATGGGTATCATTTTAATTGTATCGACCTACAGAATAAAGAACATATATAATTTTTACCGTAAATTGTACAGTGTGAAAACAAAACCCTCCAAAATGTGCAAAATTGTGGATTTCATTTAAATTTCCTCCCTAAAAATGTTTTTTTTGGTTCGCCGTACATTTTATGGTAAAATCAGGGATTTTATTACAAAGTACAATTGGTCATGCAAAAAACAAGCCCTTATATGGGTCAGTAGATAGAAATATGAAAGAGTTACAGACTTTAGAAGGCGAGGAGGAAAAAAGGAAAATGCAAAAATAAGGTGAAAATGGGCTTGGTCCTTAAGTGGTTAAAGAGATTATATGGGCCAGAAGAGGTTAATTTTAAACATACTAATTTTTATACAAAAATCTATAATTTTCTAAAAGTTGGAAAGTAAAACAAAATCTTGATAAGTTTGGTATCATTCTAATCATATCGACCTAGAGAATAGATATAACATCTCATTTTGAAAAGTGCACTGTGTTGAACCGTAAGCCCCTAAAAGTTGCTAAATTGCTTTTTTTTTCAAATTTCTTCCCATAATTAATTTTTTTTATATCGCTGTAAATTTGGTAATAAAATGAGTGATGTCACTACAAAGTACGGTTGGTGGGACAAAAAACAAGCCATTACATGGGTCTGTAAGTAGAAAATCGAAAGTGTTTTGGCTTATAGAAGACAAAGAGGTAAAAAACAAAAGTGCAAAAAAACAACCCTATGTCCTTAAGGGGTTAAAGAGTACTAACATTATATGCAAAAAGTAAAAATAAAAATAAACATATTATAAATATAAATGAAAATATATCAGCATTGTTTGGCACACAATGCTATAATTAAATAGGTGCTTATAGTGTGCCTAAATCCCAGAGACTGGTGTTAAATCTTTCCATTCCCAATTCACGGGTGAACTAATTACTTTAAGAGAAAACAATTATTGTTCTTCCCTATTTGTTGTTTACTGCTGACATGAAAGTGCAGGATTTAATATGTGGTACACACTGTCCAAACTCTTTGTGCCCGTATGAATAAGCACCATTTTAAATTGGTGCTAAATGCATACAGCACAATGTGTCACTTCATATAGCTTTAGAGTATGAAGGAGAATCAGACAGAATCTCCATCTGTGTAATTGAATCTACAGTATATCCACGCATTATCCTAACCGCTTACAACAACTGATAAACAGAGAATAAAAGAACCATTAAAATCATGATTCACTCTCAGGGTATACAATTAATGCAAAGAATAAAGATGCAGTACAGCAGGGTGTTGGCATAGAACAAGACAATGGGATCAATTTCTATTTCATATTTCAATGGCCTAAAATGAGAACTGCTTTTTTGGATTTGTGGCTTATGGCTGATATGATTCAGGGTAAAATTGTCACTACTACATATAGAAAAGAAATATCAGAATATACCGTATTTATCGGGGTATACCACGCACTGGCCTATAACACGCACCATCATTTTTTTTTTTTTTACCCAAATATCCTTGGTAAAATAAGGGTGCGTGTGTGTGCATGTGTATACCCTGATAGACTGTTTCTGACCCCGCAGAAGCCCCCAGGAAAGGCAGGGGGAGAGAGGCCATCGCTGCCCGCTTCTCTCCCCCTGCCTTTCCTGGGGTCTAGAGTCATGCTGTCGCCGCTTCTCTTTCCATGGCTATCAAGAGACTGAAGCCGCCGCTGCCCCATTACTTCCCCCGTCCCCGGTTTTAAAATTACCGGTTCCCGGGGTCAGGTCCACTCTGATTCTGGCTCCGGAGGTGTCCTTAGCTGTCACTGTGCTCTGGGCCACTGACGGTGATATCGCGTTGAAGACGTTACTCGTCGCATAGCAACGACGCAGGAAGCCGGAAGCAGCGCGGACCCGACCCCGGGAACAGGTAATTATAAAACCGGGGATGGGGAGGCAATGGGGCAGTGGCGGAGGCGGTCTTTGGACCCCAAGACAGGCAGGGGCAGAGAATCGGACAGCAACGGCAGGTCTCTGGACCTGCAAAAGCCACTGCAGTTCATTGATTTAAAGCGCCCGCTTTAAATTGTTGAACTGCAGCGGCTTATCGGCGTATAACACGCACATAGACTTTAGGCTAAAAATTGTATCCTAAAAAATGTGTGTTATACGCCGATAAATACGGTACACTTCTATCATCATATAACAATAAATGGTGACTAAAATACATTGCTGAACCACTAATAATAAAACATGATCTCATGTTTCAGATTGAGATCTGCTAGAAATCTAGTTCTGAGGTGGTATATCCAGAACCCCTCCCTGTATGTTATATAACATGTTTATTTTCCTTATTCTATAATGCATCTGAATGATTCAAGCGGCCTACTGTGTCTTTCCACAAAGTGTTTTAATGCCATTGACAGACTGCAATCGCTGAGTGGAAGAATATTTTTTTTTTTTCTGAAATTCGAATCTAAACGCATTGACTGGTACAACCGATGCACAGTATACCATCCAATTCTGTAGATGGCATTATTAGTATTGCAGTTGGTAAAAATTCTACTTCAATTTTTTTGTTCTTTAGTTTGTACAGCAAATTAAACATACCATCAAGAAAGCCCATATGTTAAAAAACCAAGATACTGGGCCTCACGTACTAAGAGTGTCTGGTTTTTACTAGTGGGAAAAGTTTTTTCAGACTTGCAGACTATTTACTATTGGGAAAAGTCGGGAACATTTTCTGACCAGCTTTTTCTAGGTGGAAATTTCCAGCCATTTATCCACAGGGTTTTCTGTGAATTCAATAGTAAATCGGTCGGGTTGTGAAACCACGCCCCTTTTCGGACCGACCACACCCCCTTTGCGACAAACCCTGCTCCTTTTCGGCTTTTCACAGTGCAATGTCTGGTTTGTCAGATTTTTCAGGTGCACATTGGCGCACACTGGCACAGACTGGCGCAGACATGTCTCAGACACTCTGCGTCAAAATAACCAGACAAAAACTGGTTGGTTTCAGCTTAGTAAATGAGGCCCATTGTAGCCTGTTGCTGTATTCTTTGTGTTTGGTGGTAGAAATTCTCGGAGATTACAAAGATTGGAGACTCTACAAGAAATCACACTACAGCCATCCTTCAAGTATTCAGAAAGTTTAGTGTCTTCATAAAAATAATGGATAATGTATCTTTTATTTTCCAAAACTGATTACTATGTAATTAACAAATCAAGAGGCTGATCATTTGTCATTTGTTTAGTTAATTGATGTTTTTGGGCACATTCTACAGTCTACGTTCTTCCTAATACACAGGCTGAAAATGTGCCTTTTCCTAACATGACTATTCCAGTAGCATATTGTATTAACACTGTAAATTCTACCCTATAACTTTTGCTGTATTGAGATTTTTTTTTCCACAATATTGCTGGAATGAAAAATGTTATGCATTTTCTAAAATTGTATTACTCTAAAAATGCATGCCAAATTAGAAAAACTGTCCAGCCTTTGCTTTCAGCAGTTAACCTGCACTCTATAAGCAAAATTTATTTGTTAATTTCTTGTTTTGAGCATAATAGTGAACATCAATGTCATTTCAGAAAATAAGCCATAATACGCCTGCATGAAGTGCATATTGTTTGCCTCTTTGCCTCAGTTTAGATTTTCAAAGGAATGAATTAGAGGGGAACTGTTCCGCATAGAAAGATTGAATGGAATATTTATGTGCATCACGCATCTACTCTGTAAATATTTTCAAGTTCGATGTAAGTCATTTCTGATTCTTGTCTAGAAGGCCATCTAATAATTTACCCATCAGTTTGTAGTGAAATTTCTGTGTAGTGTTGCAGCTCTGAATTCTTTGCATTAATAGACTATTACTAATCAGCTACAGACTGCTGAAACACTGGAGGGAGCCCTTGAATGATGTATTCTGTTAATGTGTCTTTGCAGCCCAATTATAAGGAAACATCTATACACAGATAGTGAAAAATAGCTAAAATGCCTAAAAAAAGATCATTTACCAGCTGCTAGCCTAGTCCTAGGGAAAGCTTTCAGTGTTTGAAGAGTATGAATTATTTACAAGTATTCGGTCAATAAAACACCTTACAACTATGTTGGTTGTTGGTTTGTTTATTTATTTTTAACTTCAACCATGTTCTCATATAATATATTATTTTTGATTTTGTTTCTGCATTCATATTTTCTGACTTGAAATCTAAAAATGACTATTTATATAGCTGTGATTGTCCTTATTGGAACTCTTGTTTTTTCAGCATAAGGTAATACTATATTTGTATCGTTAGCATATTTCAATGGTGTTGTCTGAATACATTCAATAAAATAATTTGACCTGTCGACATGCAGCCTAAAAATAAATAAAAAATAAACATAGGGGCCCAGATTTATCAAACTGTGTGAGAGAAAAAATAGAGGGATTTTCCCACAGGAACCAATCACAGCTCAGGTTTTACTTTACCAGAACTCGTTAGCTGAGCTGTGATTTGTTGCTGTGGGAAAATCCCTCTATTTTTTCTTTCACACAAATCTTGGCCAGTATGTGAGTGACATAGGCACAAATATAGGCACTCTTCTTTCATACTTGATCGCACAACCTTTGGCAACAATGCAAGCCAAAAAACATTTTATTTAACCATCTGTGAGCTTCTTGCACCTGTCCACTGTTAGTTTATTCTACTCTTTAAGTACAATTTAAAGGGGAACTCAGGTGAAATAATGTTTTCAAATCAACTGGTGCCAGAAAGTTATACAGATTTGTAAATTACTTCTATTTAAAGGAAAACTGTCAGCTTTCTTCACCCGCAAGAACCAGCGGTACTGGCTGGTAGTGCGGGGGACGCTGATCAGTTTGATGCTTTGTGTGCCGGATCCGCAGCGCCGTTCGGCCCTAATCTACAATTTTCGGGATATACAAATGAGGTGCAAACTGGCACCGGCCGGGCTAACTGGCAATCTGACGCCAGTGCCGCTGGCCGCAGCACCGCCCAGCTCATCAATATTCCTCCCCTCTCTCTTCATTACAGAGTGGGGAGAAGAGAGAGAGGCGGAGAGAGGGGAGGAATATTGATGAGCTGGGCGGCACTGTGGCCAGCAGCACAGAAGTCAGAGTTCCAATTAGCCTGGCTGGTGCCAGTTAGCGCCTAATTAGCATATCCCGAAAATAGAAGATTAGGGCCGAACGACGCAGCGGATCCGGGCACGGTAAGCATCTAATCGATCAGCATCCCCCGCACTACAGCCAGTACCGCTGGCTAGTGCGGGGGAGAAAGCTGACAGTTTCCCTTTAAAATCCTAGTCTTTCCAGTACTTATCAGCTGCTATACACTACAGAGAAAGTTGTTGAGTTCTTTTCTGTCTGATCACAGTGCTCTCTGCAGACTCCAATGTCCATGTCAGGAACTGTCCAGAGCAGGAGAGGTTTGCTATAGGGATTTGCTCCAACTCTGAACAGTTCCTGACACAGACAGAGGTGTCAGCAGAGAGTACTGTGGTCAGACTGGAAAGAACCACACAACTTCATGTGGAGTATACAGCAGCTGATAAGAACTGGAAGGGTTAAGATTTTAAATAGTAGTAATTTACAAATGTGTATAACTTTCTATCACCAATTGATTTAAAACCATTTATTTTCCATTTCTTGTCCACCAAAGTTCCCCTTTAACCCCTTAAGGACTCAGGGTTTTTCCGTTTTTGCACTTTCGTTTTTTCCTCATAACCCTTTCAATTTTCCACCTAAAAATCCAAATTATGGCTTATTTTTTGCGTCGCCAATTCTACTTTGCAGTGACATTAGTCATTTTACCCAAAAATGCACGGCGAAACGGAAAAAAAATCATTGTGCGACAAAATCGAAAAAAAAAACGCCATTTTGTAACTTTTGGGGGCTTCCGTTTCTACGCAGTGCATATTTCGGTAAAAATTACACCTTATCATTATTCTGTAGGTCCATACGATTAAAATGATACCCTACTTATATAGGTTTGATTTTGTCGCACTTCTGAAAAAAATCATAACTACATGCAGGAAAATTTATACGTTTAAAAATGTCATTTTCTGACCCCTATAACTTTTTTATTTTTCCACGTACAGGGCGGTATGGGGACTCATTTTTTGCGCCGTGATCTGAAGTTTTTATCGGTATGATTTTTGTTTTGATTGGACTTTTTGATCACTTTTTATTTATTTTTTTAATGGTATAAAAAGTGACCAAAATACGCTTTTTTGGACTTTGGAATTTTTTTGCGTGTACGCCATTGACCGTGCGGTTTAATTAATGATATATTTTTATAGTTCGGACATTTACACACGCGGCGATACCACATATGTTTATTTATTTATTTTTTACACAGTTTTATTTTTTTATGGGAAAAAGGGGGTGATTCAAACTTTTATTAGGGAAGGGGTTAAATGACCTTTATTAACACTTTTTTTTTTACATTTTTTTTGCAGTGTTATAGGTCCCATAGGGACCTATAACACTGCACACACTGATCTCCTATGCTGATCACAGGCGTGTATTAACACGCCTGTGATCAGCATTATCGGCGCTTGACTGCTCCTGCCTGGATCTCAGGCACGGAGCAGTCATTCGTCGATCGGACACCGAGGAGGCAGGTAAGGGCCCTCCCGGTGTCCGGTCAGCTGTTTGGGACGCCGCGATTTCACCGCGACGGTCCCGAACAGCCCGACTGAGCAGCCGGGATACTTTCAGTTTAACTTTAGAAGCGGCGGTCAGCTTTGACTGCCGCTTCTAAAGGGTTAATACCTCACATCGCCGCGATCGTCGATGTGTGGTATTAGCCGCGGGTCCCGGCCATTGATGAGCGCCGGGACCGACGCGATATGATGCAGGATCGCGGCGCGATCCCGCTTCATATCGCGGAAGCCGGCGCAGGACGTAAATATACATCCTGCGTCGTTAAGGGGTTAAGCTATTTCTCTTGAATGGTTAAGGTACAAAAGCATAAAAATGGAGGCATCAAAAACAGCTTTTATTTTTTCTTGTGTTTAACCCCTTAAGGACCGAGTCCATTTTGTCCTTAAAGGGGTATTCCAGGCCAAAACTTGTTTTATATATATCAACTGGCATCGGAAAGTTAAACAGATTTGTGAATTACTTTTATTAAAAGAATCTTAATCCTTCCAATAGTTATTAGCTTCTGAAGTTGAGTTGCTGTTTTCTGTCTAACTGCTTTCTGATGACTCACATTCCAGTAGCTGTGCAGCTCCTATGGGGATATTTTCCCATCATACACAGCTCCCGGGACGTGACATCATCATTGAGCAGTTAGACAGAAAACTTCAGAAGAAAATAACTATTGGAAGGATTAAGATTTTTTAATAGAAGTAATTTACAAATCTGTTTAACTATCCGGAGCCAGTTGATATATAAAAATTTTTTTTTTCCTGGAATACACCTTTAAGGACCGGGCCAATTTTTGTTTTTGCACTTTAGTTATTTCCTCCTCTCCATCTAAAAATCATAACACTTCCAATTTTGCACCTGTAGAACAAAGAAAACAAAGAGAGCAGACCTTCCATCCAAGACAATAGAATTGTAAATACACCTTATTGCACTTACTTCACCGTGGGGAACAAGTCCATGTAAGCTCCCGTCGTTCCAGCTTGCTTCAGAGACTCCTATCTGCACTGTGACACTGTGAGCTTCCAGCTGTTTTTCCAACTCCCAATGACAGGTAAGTTTTACTGAGAGCACCTTTCACTTTTAAAACTTCCACTCATGGCTATAGGTATATATATATATATATATATATATATATATATATATATATATATATATATAACTGATCGATACAACAGTATCTTGTGCTAGATTAGGTCTCCCAATAATCAACAAAAAAATGAGTGAATCGTTTTAGGGAACCTTAAATTATCATTTTATTTCTTTCCATTAAAATACGAAAAAAACGTGAAAAAAACACTCTGGGTATTGATAGTGATGGGTCACCAATAACTACCTTCTTAAATCGCCACTGTAATAAAGTGCATCGGAGAATTGCAACTATTCCTTCATGTGCAATATTCCATACATAATATCGGGCAATATTCAGACTGTGCGGTATTTTTGTGGTTCTTTTGTATTTCTCAGAGCTCACAGTATACAGTCTTAATTATGTGCAATGTGGCAATTAAAGTGTCCCGTGCCGGCAATTAAAGTGTCCCGTGCCGGTATCTCTTGTGCAAAATTGTTTCTCCAGGTGTCACATATTACACAGTATGTTGCAGACTGTTTCCATATAACCAGTGCACATATAGATAGGTAAAATATTGCACAATGTATCTACAGTCAATATATGTAACACCACAGATTTTAGCACATTGCCACTTATCTTTGTCTTCCTCCGGTAGTAAGGTGCGTTTTTGTGTGCGCTGGAGTAAAGTGCGTCTTTTGTATGCACTGGAGCTGGTGGTATGCTCAGGGCTCCCAATGACAGGTAAGTTTTACTGAGAGCACCTTTCACTTTTAAAACTTCCACTCATGGCTATAGGTATATATATATATATATATATATATATATATATATATATATATATATATATATATATATACCAATTTTATTGCACATGAGATTAAAACAACCTTAAAATATATCAATAAAAATACTGCATAAAAATGTTTCATTAAAATAATTAGGAATTAGTGTATCTAGTTGGAATATAAAAAAAAAAAAGTTCTCTTTTACATAAGATGGAAAATCTCCTCAAACTATCCTAAATCTGTTCTATCGGAATGACTATTAATAATTCTGGGCACAACAAAAAGGCTTGGCACACGTGGCACACTGTGTTTTAGATAATTAAGATTAATATTAAATATATGTGAGTTTATTCTTTTTCTTATTGTTTGTGAGCTGCTCCCAACATATTGAATCCCAGAGGGACATTGTAAAACATATATTACAAAATCACTTCCGCAGTCTATATGGGATTTTATTTGTATTTCCTCTCCTGTTGTATGACTGAAAATAGACTTAGTTTCCTGTTTCACATATTTACAGGTTCCACATTTTTATTACCGCATTTAAAAGCCCCTACCCCTAAGTTTTTTTCTTTTTCTTTTTTTACAACAATATGATTTTCTTTTAAGCAGGGGTACAAAGTTGTGATTTGCTGTGCTATTGTCTTTGCTCTTCTGTAAATGAACTTCGGTTTATTGTTATCTCCCAGGGCATCCTGAAGAAAGGAATAATTCTCTAATATTAACCAGTACTTTTTTATTATTTGCTCAATTTCTTTGGCATTCTGTGAAAATCTAGTAACAAATGCCATTCCATAATTTTCCTCCTAACTTTTTTATTTTTCCTGTTCTCATGTAATCCCTGTTTTTTATCTGGTCCTCTCTAAACTATAGTGTCTGCCTTTCTTTGCTCTTTTGATTACCTCTAAGTGCTAGTTTTTTTTTTTTCTTTAAACCTTTGCTCTATAATCTTCGCTTGAGCTTCATCATTTATTTCATCCAAACAATTTATTCGTATGTGTGTAAGTTGTCCAAACTGAATAATTATTTTCCAATTTTTTATATGGTCTCTCGAAAAATGCAAGTATCTGTTAGCGTCTACGGCATTAAAGTGCATTTTTGTATACAGTATGTTATCTTTACTATAAATTAGAGATGAGTGAATTTATTGGCAGTGAATCACTATTAAAAACGGCTATTCCCAGGCTACAGAGAGCCTCAATAGTGGTGTAGAACACTTTGCCTTGTTGTAACACGCATAGGGAGTGTTCTGTTTTAGTGAAATAATACTGTTATTCAGTATGACATGCAGATTACAGGTGTTGTTATTAGAATCACTGCCGCAGAGTGGCACAATGACAGAGCCAGGTAATTGGAATAAGCAGAAATCCCAGCTCCAATTGTGTATTATTGCTGCAGTGTAAAAGTTGCAGTGAAAAAGCTTGTACTTGTATTTTCAGATAGAGCTGGTGGTCCACCACAAGGTCAGCTACCGCTTGTCCCAACCCCTGCCTCTAAGTGCACCCCCATGCTCATGACTGAGTGTCCACTTGAAAAGGGAGGGACTGCAGCACCAGCAACTTGGACAGGAGCACATTCAGCTTCTGCGCCGTTGAATGAGTGGGCACATACTGCTAGAAGTTGCTGCAGTGAAAAACCTCGTACTTGTATCTTGATATTGAACTGGCAGTCCACCGCAAGGCCAGCTACCAACTGTCCCAGCCCCTGCCTCTCAGCACCCCCCCCCCCCCCCCATGCTCATGACTGAGAGTCCAGGTGCCCGAAGCGTTTACTTTGAAAAAATACTGTCAAACTACAAGATCAATATAACAAGGAGATCACATGGTGGCACAATGACACAGTCTGTCTGGAGGTGGCGGCAGCCTATGTAGGCCGCAGAGCAGCACAATGACAGAGTACTCCCTCTCAGTGGTGCAGGCGGGCTACTGGGTAGATCAGTATCATATGCTTCTCTAAAATATCAAGTCATGCATGTGTCAGTAAACATGGCTGGTATTGTGAAACTACGTATGAAACTGTGAATGTTTCATTTAATCAGTTATGGTTTAATTTTCTCGCTCCAACCTGTTTCTTTAGATTCTTGTGGTAATTCCAGAAATAATATATGACGGCTAGAGATGAATGAATTTTATGAAAAATATGATTTGTCTGATTAGCCGAATTTTTCAGAAAAAATTTGTTTGATATGAATTTATTTGCGTAAAATAGCTATTAAAAACTGACAAAAGCAAGTGGAGACCAAATGGCAGCAGAATGACATTGCCTGGAGGTGACAGCAGCATGAGAAGACCATGGGGCGGCACTATGATAGAGCCTGGATGGGGAAGCAGTATGAGGAGACCATATGGCGGCACAATGATACAGTCTGGAGGTGGAGGCAGCCTAATGTAGGCCGCAGAGCGGCACAATGACAGAGTAGTGTATTAGTTTGTACTCCCTCTCAGTGGGGCAGGCCTGACCCAGGAGGGCTACTGGGTACATCCTGACAGTATCTTATGCTGGTCTAAAATATCAAGCCATGCATGTGTAAGTATACACGGCTTGTACTGCGAAACTGCGTATGAAACTGTGAATGTTTCATTTAATCAGTTATGGTTTAATTTTCTCACTTCAACCTGTTTCTTTGGATCCTTGTGGTATATTCCAGAAATAAAATATGATGACCAGAGATGATACAATTTTAAAAACTTAACTATTATTATTATGATAAAATATATGGACCCAATATTTTTTTTTAATTAAACAAAAGGAAAGGTGTTCAAAAAAACACTATGTGCCACCAACACCACTAAGTATTGATGTGATGCAAAAACATCACAAAGGTGGAAGGAAACAAGTTATGTTGCATTGTAACAGGTGGGGGTAAAAACTTCCCCTGTAAGGCCCTACTCTTGCCCATTAATTCCCTTCTTGGCAAGTCTTACTCGCCCTGAAATGGGCGGTACCACTTAGGAATCTTTCCCTATTTCCAACTAAAAACACTGCCATTTTCCAGGGTTTTTAGGTGGAAATAGGGAGAGGTGCCTGTGTGGGGCTGCCCTTTTTAGGGCGAGTAACACTTGCCTAGAAAGAAATTAATAGGATGATGTAGAACCTTACAGGGCAAGTTTTTACCCTTACCTTTTACAATGGACCATACATTGTTCCCTTCCACCTTTTAGAGTTCTTTCATCACATCAATACTTGGTGGTGTAGGTGGCACATGGTGTTTTTTGCACACCTTTCTTTTTGTTTTAATTCAAAAAATGTTTGGGTCCATGTATTTTATCCTAAGAAAAGTTAAGTATTAGCTTATACATATCCTAAATACCTACTTGTGGTCTGATGCGGAGGAATTCTGTAACTGGGGAGCAGCACCTTCAATATTTGCAGTACCTTCAATTTTTTGCAGTATCCATTTTTGTGAAGTGTTGGTGTGGCACCACGGTTAATCTATTCTGATGCATCAGGCATTGGTGGGTGGAAATCCTGGCTGATCCAAGCCGGATTCATCTTCACAAAGGTCAGTCTCTCCACATTTTTGGTGGACAGGCGAGTTCTCCTTGGGGTTACTATGGCCCCCGCTGCACTAAACACTCGCTATGATGGCTCACTAATGGCTGGGCCGAACAGCTTTTCCAGGGCAAACTAAGATAGCTGCGGCCACAAATCCAGTTTGGCTGCCAGAAGTCCAGCAGATCTTCAAAGTGTGTTGGCTGGGTCATGTCAAGGTATGCCACGGCCTGCTGGTTCATGTCCTGCTCAAGGTCTACCTGCTGCTGATGAGTTTCTTCACTATGCGGGTAAAGAAAGATACGCATCAGCAACTGTAGACTCTACTGATAATGCTGGTACTGCTCCTGCCACCCCACCCCTCCACAGCAGCCATAGCAGTGCAACATGAGTGCAGAGGGCCCCCCAATTCAGACCTGCAATAGGATGGACGATGGTGCAGATAGGCATCGGCCAACTGACTACGTAGGATGTCTCTGTAGTAGGTCAGTTTGAACTCTCTTTCAGTGGGAGTAAAAACTTCCCCATTTTGTGCTGGTAGCGAGGGTTCAACAAGTTGGAGAGCCAGAAGTCATCCCGCTGCTGAATGGTGACAATTTGGCGGTCACTACACAAGCAAGCAAGCATGCATTGTGCCATTTGTGCAAGTGACTAGGAGGGACTCCCTGTCTCCATCTCCACTGCATACTGCCATGGTGTGTCTGGGTTCTCTGTCTCGTCTTCCTCATCACTCTGTAGCTCCACAGGCTGCTCCTGCTTCTCCTCTCCTGTCAGATGACTATAAAAACTACCCATTTCACTATACATTGCCTCGCTCCACTGTCCCCTTCCCCGTCCTCCTCCTCTTCCAGTTCAGCCCCCACAGGGCTCATGTGGCCGGAAGGTGTAGGCGCCATGGCTCCATTGCCCTGAACAGCCATCGTTTCCACCATCTGTTGCAGGAAATGAACCAGTGGAATGACGTCATGTGGCTTCCTCAAAGGGTGTCGCGTATGGGCTGCCACTGGTTGACATTGAAGTTAGGCAGTAACTTCAATAGTCACTGTGATAGTACCCCTATCCACTAGGATCATCAAGAAATTGTTGATGGCCTTTCTCTGTTCGTGGAGTCGGTCTAACATATGGAGGGTGGAATTCCAACGTGTGGAAACATCGCAAATCAGACTATGTTGGGGGATGCCATTCTAACGCTGCAGCTCAAAGAAGGTGTGCTTTGCAGTGTACGAGTGGCTGAAGTGCATGCAATGTTTCCTTCCCATTCTTAGGATCCCTTGCAGATGGGAAAAACACTTCAGGAACTGCTTGACAACCAGATTGAACATTTGTGCCTTGTAGGACACATGGCTCAGGTTTCCTTGACGCAGCGCAGACAAGATGTTCTTCCCATAATTAGTCACCATGGTTCCCATTTCCAGTTTTCGTAGAGTAAGCCATGATTCGATTTCATGATTAATCACTTTTAGCAGTTCCTCCCCTGTGTGACTCCGTTCGCCAAGGCAAACCATGTAAAGAACAGCGGTACACAGCCATGCCCTGCGCACACGGTATGCTGGCGGGGCACTGAGATTTGTCTGTGCATTGGAGGCTGGGGACACGGTGGAGGATGAGGAGATAGAGTCACACACTGTCACATGACTACCAGCCTGAGAGCATGGAGGTGGAAGCTGCGTGACCTGGCAAAGTTGCTGGTGTTGCTGTGCATGAACCACATTTACCCAGTGGGCTGTAAAGGACATGTATTGTCCCTAACCATAGTTACAGCTCCACACATTGGTGCTGCTGTGCACTTTGGTACACACCGACAGGCTCAAGGACTGGCCCACCTTCTGTTCCACATATTTGTGCAGGACTGGTACTGCAAAGAAATGATGGCTTGGGACTCTCCTCCTCAGCTCAGCACACACCATCAGTTCTCTGAAAAGTGCAGAGTCCACCACTTGAAAAGAGTGGGACTGCAGCACCAGCAACTTGGAAAGGAGCACATTCAGCTTTTGCGCCGTTGGATGAGTGGGCGCATACTGCTGTTTCTGATGGATTGCTGTCGGAATGACTGACTCAGAGTAGGTGTAGCAGGAGTATTTGGACCAATAGATGTGTATGACAAACAGCTCCCTTCAGCTGAGGTGGTGGAGCCTTGGATAGCTTAAACAGGGAGCGGTGTTCCACTGGGTGATGAAGCAGGCTGGACTACCTTATCGAAGCCATGGTTCTCCCAGGCCGCTTTATGGTGGCGAAGCATATGTTGACGCAGGGCCGTGGTGCCAACTTTGGGACCCTGGCTATGCTTTCCCTTCTGTGAACACATTTTGCATGTAGCCAGGTTAATATCCTCCGCATGCTTGATGAAAAACTGCCACACCGCCAAGTAGCTGAATTTCCCCCCAACAGTCCTCACTGACTGACTGCTACTGACGCCGATTCCAGGAACCCCAGTTCCACTACCTCGGGGGCAAGTAGGCTGCCGCAAAGCTGGTGGTCTACCCCGGGCATGTTTGGCTCCAGACTTTCCACTGATGCCACCATGCTGTCTCCTAACCATGCTACCACCTTGCTGGCTTAGCTGCTGCCTCACAGGCAACCTGCAACCCTCTTCTTCTGATGATGATGAAGCCCCTTCTGCACCCAGCTCCCAAGTGCGATTGGCTTCATCATCATCGAGTTGTGTCTGCACGTCACTGATGTCCTCCTCAGGTTCCTCAAAAGTGTCTGCTTCGGGAGCCTGAGTGCTCGTAAAACCACCTCCCATGCCACTCTCCTCATCATTACTTGCCCACCTAGCAGAGGAAGCGATGGATGTCTCTTTCAATTCTTGTAGATATGAAGAGCAAAATTCGACCCATACGTCAGGCGCTGTCCCAATTTCAGAGGTAAAATAAATGTAGCCAAATCAATATGGCGGTTAAAGTGCCAGAAGGCCAATCTGAGGAAGCAGGGTTCCACCTCCGAAACGCGTCTTTGGTTCTTACTCAAATAAATATAGTGCCTGCTGGCACTTTAGACAATAGTTTAAGAGCATTGGCAAGACATATGGATACATATTGTTGGGACCCACCAACCCCCCCATTTGAAAGAATTTATTTTAATGCCCACAGAATTTCTGTTAAAAAACAATAATTTTATGTTCAATGGCCAGTTTTTTCTTCAAACCAGGGTAGCTTCGATGGGGCAAAATATTCCCCGTCTTTTGCCAACATTTTTATGAGCCAGTGGGATGAGGAGGTGATCTTTTCAAGTAACAATCCATATCAACAGCAGATTAAATGGTTGGGGAGATTTACAGACAATCTAATTTTTGTGTGGAGAGGATCAGAACTGGAGTTTAAGGACTTTGTCCGATACATTAATCAGAATAACTTAAATCTTTCTTTCGCCTCCACTTTTTCACAGGAAAGCATTTTCTTTTTGGATGTATGCTTCTTTGTGGAAAATAATGAGATTGTCGTAGTTCCCTACAGAAAAGAGAATGCAGGAAATTCAATTTTACAGGCAACATTATGTCACCCGCAACATGTTCTCCGCAACATTCCCTACGGGGAATGGTGTAGGTTAAGACGCAATTGCAGCAAGCAGGAAACATTAATTCGGGAATCGGATTTACTTTTTGATAGACTGTGTGATAGAGGGTACCATTCAGAGACACTCAATAAGGCTAGAAGCAGATTAGAGCAGCCAGTTTAAATAGACAGGACCTCATAACACATAGTACAAGAAATAGGAAACAACATAAAAAGAGGATAGTGCTCCTCCCCCTTATTTTATTACACAGTACAGCAAAAAATTTTATAAAATGGGTAATATTATCAAAAATAATCTACCTATATTACACCAAGATACAGTCTTGTATAATTTGTTACAGGATAACTTTAAAATGGTATCTAAAAGGTGTCCCTGATTGGTATCCATTCTTTCCCCCAGAATGTTTCAAAATAGTGATAAAAAACATAGTGGCACAAATTGGTTGTCATATGCAGGAAAACTGGAAATGTGGGCATAATATTTGCATCACATGCAGTTACATGCATATAAGCAAAGAATTTAAATCATATTCTAATAATAAAATATTTTTCTTGAAGGATTACGTCAACTGTAACACAAAAAAATGTTGTCCATTTAGCATCCTGCATAGCCTGTCAATGTCAATATGTGGGTTGCACCATGAACACCCTGAAGACTCGGATATGCAGGCATATATCAGATGCCAAAAATATATTATCATTTAATAGTAATATTTCTGCGTTATCCAAGCACTTCAGGGATGTTCATGGAGGCAACATAAGTACCTTGCAAGTTATGGGTATAGAAAAAATTAAAAGACCCATGAGAGGAGGAGATATGAGGAGAATTATTTTGAATAGAGAATCATTTTGGATGTTTATGCTGGGCACGAGGGAACCGCATGGGTTAAACCTGAGACAAGACCTTATACTAACATACTAAAAATTAAAATAAAGATTAATATAAATTGTTTATTATGGTCTATTTATATATCTCTTTTTCTTTATATGATATCTCAGTGTTTCTGTACTTGGTGTTTGCATGTATTCTTATATTAATATATTGGATACCTCTTATGTTTATGTAGAATGCTTTTTAGAATCCTGTGATTAATTCCATGCCGTATTTTTTAGATGATACAACACACTATACATTATATATAAGTATAGAATCGGAGTTAATGAAAACAAGATCACCAAAAAATGCCTTATGTAGAATAGCACTGACGAATCGTTCCTTACATACAGAAAGCCCAACGTCCATAGTAAGTATAGAGGTTTGGAGGCTCGCCATATCTAAACATCTTATAAAAGGTATCAATCCCTAAGATATTAACATAAATGTAATTCAGGAGTTCTTACCGGCCACTGATTTTTCACAGTGGCAGAGGAAAGGAATTACAGATTTGAATCAAATAAGTAGTAATGGTTCCCTACTACCCTTTGAACGGATATGTGAAAAATTTCAGTTACCGGCAAAATAGTTTTTTAAGTATTTACAGTTACGCCATTTTTTAAGTTCGATAAAAACTAAACCACAGGGAATGCCAACAATGTATGAAAATTATTTTAAGTCAGCTAAAAGTGCAATTTCTATGGCATATAAAGCGTGGCGTGGTTTAGTTCAAGAAGTAAAAGCAGATTTTCAGATAAAATGGGAAAACGAGTTAAGAATACAATTAACTCCAGAAAGTTGGTCTAAAATATTCATAATGCCGACACAATTATCCCGCTGCGCCTCTCACCTCGAAAACTCCAGAAAGCTTTTATACCGATGGCACCGTACACCGCGGCAGATAGCAAGGGTGTACCCTAATGAAAACCAGCGTTTTGCGCTCAGATACAGCCGATATGGAAAAAAGTTAATAATTTTTTGAGAATATTATTGGAGAAAGATATAAAATGGGATTTAAAAGTTGCCCTTTTAACCCCTTCAGGACCAAGCCCATTTTGGCCTTAAGAACCGGAGCGTTTTTTGCACATCTGACCACTGTCACTTTAAACATTAATAACTCTGGAATGCTTTTAGTTATCATTCTGATTCCAAGATTGTTTTTTCGTGACATATTCTAATTTAACATAGCTGTAAATTTTTGTCGATACTTGCATCCTTTCTTGGTGAAAAGTCCGTAAATTTGATGAAAAATTTGGAAATTTTGCATTTTTCTAACTTTGAAGCTTTCTGCTTGTAAGGAAAATGGATATTACGAATACATTTTTTTTGGTTCACATATACAATATGTCTACTTTATGTTTGCATCTTAAAATTGACGTGTTTTTACTTTTGGAAGACACCAGAGGGCTTCAAAGTTCAGCAGCAATTTTCCGATTTTTCACAAAATTTTCAAACTCGGTATTTTTCAGTGACCAGTTCAGGTTTGAAGTGGATTTGAAGGGTCTTCATATTAGAAATACCCCATAAATGACCCCATTATAAAAACTACACCCCCCAAAGTATTCAAAATGACATTCAGTCAGCATTTTAACCCTTTAGGTGTTTCACACGAATAGCAGCAAAGTGAAGGAGAAAATTCACAATCTTCATATTTTACACTCACATGTTCTTGTAGACCCAATTTTTGAATTTTTACAAGGGGTTAAAGGAGAAAATTTTTACTTGTATTTGTAGCACAATTTCTTTCGAATAAGCACATACCTCATATGTCTATGTAAAGTTTTCGGTGGGTGCAGTAGAGGGCTCAGAATGGAAGGAGCGACAAGGGGATTTTGGCGAGTACGTTTTTCTGAAACGGTTTTTGGGGGGCATGTTGCATTTAGGAAGCCCTTATGGTGCCAGAACAGCAAAAAAAAAACACATGGCATACCATTTTGGAAACTAGACCCCTCGGGGAACGTAAAAAGGGGTAAAGTGAGCCTTTATACCCCACAGGTGTTTCACGGCTTTTGCAAATGTAAAAAAAAATAATTATAATTTTTACCTAAAATGCTTGGTTTCCCAAAAAATTTACATTTTTAAAAAGGGTAATAGCAGAAAATACCACTAAAAATTTGAAGCCCAATTTCTCCCGATTCAGAAAACACCCCATATGGGGGTGAAAAGTGCTCTTCTGGTGCACTACAGGTCTCGGAAGAGAAGGAGTCACATTTGGCTTTTTGAAAGCAAATTTTGCTCTGGGGGCATGCCGCATTTAGAAAGCCCCTATGGTGCCAGGACAGCAAAAAAAAAAAAAAAAACCCACATGGCATACCATTTTGGAAACTAGACCCCTCGGGGAACGTAACAAGGGGTTAAGTGAACCTTTATACCCCACAGGTGTTTCACGACTTTTGATTATGTAAAAAAAAAAAAAAATTTTACCTAAAATGCTTGTTTTCCCAAAAATTTTACATTTTTAAAAAGGGTAAAAGCAGAAAATACCCCCCAAAATTTGTAACACCATTTCTCCCGAGTACGGCGAGACCCTAAACTGTTGCCTTGAAATACGACAGGGCTCCAAAGTGAGAGCGCCATGCCCATTTGAGGCCTAAATTAGGGACTTGCATAGGGGTGGACATAGGGGAATTCTACGCCAGTGATTCCCAAACAGGGTGCCTCCAGCTGTTTCAAAACTCCCAGCATTCCTGGACAGTCAACGGCTGTCCGACAATACTGGGAGTTGTTGTTTTGCAACAGCTGGAGGCTCTGTTTTGGAAACAGTGGCGTACCAGACATTTTTCATTTTTATTGGGGAGGGGAGGGGGGCTGTGTAGGGGTATGTGTATATGTAGTGTTTTTTACTTTTTATTTTATTGTGTGTTAGTGTAGTGTAGTGTTTTTAGGGTACAGTCACCTGGGCGGGGGGTTCACAGTAGTTTCTCGCTGGCAGTTTGAGCTGCGACAGAAAATTTGCCGCAGCTCAAACTTGCAGCCAGATACTTGCTGTAAACCTCCGCCCATGTGAGTGTACCCTGTACATTCACATTGGGGGGGGGGACATCCAGCTGTTGCAAAGCTACAACTCCCAGCATGCGCTGACAGACTGTACATGCTGAGAGTTTTAGTTTTGCAACAGCTGTAGGCACACTGGTTATGTATCACTGAGTTTGTGACCTAACTCGGTGTTTCACAACCAGTGTGACTCCAGCTGTTGCAAAACTACAACTCCCAACATGTACGGTGCATGGCGTACATTGACTGCTGAGAGTTGGAGTTTGCAACAGCTGGAGGCACACCGGTCGTGAAACACTGAGTTAGGTAAAAAAAAAAAACTCTAAGTTTCACAACCAGTGTGCCTTCAGCTGTTGCAAAACTACAACTCTCAGCAGTCACCGACAGCCAACGGGCATGCTGGGAGTTGTAGTTATGCAACCAGCAGATGCACCACTACAATTCCCAGCATGCACTTAAGCTGTTTGTGCAAGCTGGGAGTTGTAGTTAGACAACAGCTGAAGGTACACTTTTCCATAGAAAAAATGTGCCTCCAGCTGTTGCAAAACCATAAGTCCCAGCATGCCCATAAGGGAATGCTGGGAGTTGTGGTGGTCTGCCTCCTGCTGTTGCATAACTACAGCTCCCAGCATGCCCTTTTTGCATGCTGGGAGCTGTTGCTAAGCAACAGCAGGAGGCTGTCACTCACCTCCAACGATCCAGCCGCATCACATCAGTCCCTTGTCGCCGCCGCTGCTCCTGTTGCCCCGATCCCAACATTCACGCCGGGGATCGGGGTCCCCAGCTCCCGGGGTGCATGTCCCGCACCCGCTCACGTCCTCCGGAAGAGGGGCAGGGCGAGTTGCGGGAGTGACACCCGCAGCAGGCGCCCTGATTGGTCGGCCGGTAATCCGGGTGACGAATCAGGGCGATCGTGAGGTGGCACCAGTGCCACCTCACCCCTGCAGGCTCTGGCTGTTCGGGGCCGTCAGAGACGGCCCCGAACAGCCAGTAATTCCGGGTCACCGGGTCACTGGAGACCCGATTGACCCGGAATCGCCGCAGATCGCTGGACTGAATTGTCGACATGGGGGGGCATAATGACCGCCGACATGGGGGGGCATAATGACCCCCCTGGGCGATATGCCGGGATGCCTGCTTAACTATTTCAGCAAGCATTCCGGCTCCGGTCCCCAACCGGCTAGCGGTGGGGACCGAAATTCCCACGGGCGTATGGATACGCCCTTGGTCCTTAAGGACTCGGAATGCAGGGCGTATCCATACGCCCTATGTCCTGAAGAGGTTAAACATCGGTTTAGAGTCATTAGGATATAGGGATAGAGTGTCAGCCTTTATTTTGTTATCAGTGGTACGAACAGAAATAGCAAAAAACTGGAAAAGTGCACAAGTGCCAACCTTGGTAACAGTAATGAGTTTTGTCAGCCAGGCATGTACACTGGAGAGGCTTAGACTAGATAAAATAGAAAATATACCTTTATATGACAAACAGTGTAGCATGTGGGATCATTGGATAAAAAGAATACAAGAAGTGAGCATAACTGGATCATAGTAGTTGAGAGAGCAAAAGATAAGGAAAGGTGGGAATTTTATTCTTCTATTTCTTTTTTCGATAAGTGCTGGCTGGAGAATTTAGCTATGAAAAGATAAGGGATTTGAAGGTGAATATAATGTAGATAGTTGAGGAAAATGAAGGTGATCACAGCACATGATTTAAGGTATCTATGAATGAATGTGGAATACCTAGCTTACCCATGTTATTCATTTACTGTTAGATAAAAAATGCTTACGTTTTTGTCTTTATGTGGGTTGGATTATACCATAACAGACAAATTTGAGTTACGGTTGTTCGGTTGTTTTAAGATGTAATGTCTTTTAAAATACAATAAAAAAAAAAAAAAAAAGATGATCCAACACACTGCAGTTACGATCATGTGACCATAATGTCTTCTGCCATAAAAAGGTCACAGTGTTGTTATGTCTTATGCCATGACTAAGGGCACACAAGCCCGAAACGTGTAGGAACTACACTCCTTGTATGCGGTTTGGTATTTTTTGTACCTCTATTAAAGCACAATTTTACCTACCTTCTTGGTGATGGACGCCTTCTATTGTCTACTGTCTACACGTGGAAGGGAACGCCATCCTGCCGTTCTGCAGCACAGAGGCTAGGACATGAGGATTGAGTGGTATCTTTATCCTACTGCCTGCTGGCACTTTAACCGCCATATTGCTTTGGCTACGTTTATTTTACCTTGGAAATTGGAACAGCGCCTGATGTATGGGTCGAATTTTGCTCTTAATATCTACTTCACTGAACAGGAGTGGGTTCTCCATTCCTGTGACCTAATAGGCTTTGCAGTTCATTCCGACCAAGCTTCTGACTGTACCCCTATTTAGGGGTGATAAGCGCAATTTATCCACTACAAGGTGAGCGGCCAATCATAAGGCTGGTGCCCTGCCCTAACCCTTTTTCCACCCTGTGTCTTGGGTAATACATGAGGCGCGGTCCCTCTTCTTTCTCTTTTATCATAGATCGTTCAATTCTTGGCTGGGCAGTAGCTGCTGACTGGCCTCTAGTAGATTGTTCTCACTAAATAGTGGAGCTGAACCCACAGCATACGATACTTCTGTGGGGGAGGGAACAGCATAGGAAAGAGGCAATTGGAGGACATGGACTGCTTCCGGGCCATGCCAACTGAGGGTTGTGTCTGTGGAACCAACCAACTGTTAACTGGGGATGTCAGATGTCACTTGGAATGAAGTAGATGACCGAGTTAACCAATCAATGACAGCACATGGGTTGTTGGTCGAGACACAACCTCTAGCTGATCTTGGGAGCTCAGGCCTCTCACTGCGACTCCTGCTGCCACACGCCTCTAGTCTGCTGCGATCTTTGCCTGTGCCTGATGAATTTAGGCACTTCTCTGCCTGACATACGTATACACCAGCTGAGCGTGTATATGTTACACTTATGAGAGGAGGACAATACGCTCCACTATGCTTACAACTGTATTTGGCTGCAAAATCAGGTATGTATTTTTGCCTGGCTTTTCAGAGCATCTAGGCCCTTATGACTTTAACAGGAACAAAATTGTACACCACGTAGGTGGACCTACAGTATACACTTATGAGAGGAGGACAATACGCTCCACTACGCTACAAACTGTATTAGGCTACAAAATCAAGTGAGTAGCTTTGGCTGGCCTTTCACAGTAACTGGCCCAAATTAGTTTAAGAGGAAAAAAAATGAGTACACCACGTAGGTGTATGTACAGTTTACACTTATGAGAGGAGGACAATAAGCTCCACCATGCTTGAAACTTTTAGGCTACAAAAACAAATGTGTAGCTTTGGCTGGCCTTTCACAGTAGCTAGGCCCAAATTAGTTTAACAGAAAAAAAAAATCATACACCACGTAGGTGTACGTACAGTTTACACTTATGAGAGGAGTAAAATACACTCCACTACGTTTAAAACTGTATTAGGCTACAAAAACAAGTTTGGATACATAGAGGGAAAAATTGCTACTGATAAAAAATTATACTTTATTGATATCAGGGCAAACATCACATACATGTGACCATAGTATAGAAATAGTGCAATATTAAAAATGTATGATACAAAGCAATGGGGGTATTCAGACTATTAAACCTAATACGTTGGTGGGACAGGTAAAAAAATCAAAAACTTGTCAAAAATCTGTAGCCAAAGAGTAATATCACATAAGTAATTTTGAGGTGGAACAGCAGTTAGGGGCACCACGAATACTTACCTACTTACCTGTTCTAATGTCAGTTATGAATGTATTTTTTATCATGTATTGCTAAGATGCAGTGAATAGTAGTTATGGGCTATTATTCCGCAAATGAATATGCTATTGTACTAATATAGTAGGGGACGAGGCTAGTTACCCGTTAACAAACAGCATATTCTCTTTTTGCACCAACTCCTGCATGTGAGCATGCGCCTGGTCCAATTCCTGGCACTGACTTTCCCGGCGTCAGGGAGCCAAGTGCGCAGGTCCGGATATGACGTCTCAGTGACCTACGTGCCATGGCTGTGACACAGCGGGGAGCGGTGAATTTGATCCGGGTCAGGACCTGGCACCTGCGCCGCAACACTGGGGTCAGTGCGCATTTGCGCCACTTTGGCAGGGTACATAAGGAAGCACACAACTGATTGAGGTAGCATCCCTTGAGAAAGTCTGGGTGACGAAACGTACATTGGGGTGGTGGAGACAGCTTTTACTATGGGTAAGTGAGGGGGCTGTTTGTGACATGTTATATGCATTAGAGTACGTAAGGGATTCACCCTCAGCAGCTCGCAGTTTACAGCTAGATGTTCAGTAAAGGGTTAGTCCCCTCTCAAGCTACACTATCTGCCATAGGAGCCTCTAGCTTCTGTTCCACCTCAAAAGTATTTATGTGATATTATTCTTTGGCTACAAGTTTTTGATTTTTTTTTTTACCTATCCCACTAATGTATTGGGTTTAATAGTCTGAATACTTCCATCGCTTTGTATCATACATTTTTAATATTGCATTTTTAATATTTCTATACTAAAGTCACATGTATGTGTTTTTTACCCTAATATCAATAAAGTATAATTTTTATCAGTAGCAATGGCTCCAATTTTTCCCTCTATGTATCCAATGTTGATGATGGAGCTATATTGTCATATTTATATATAGACCCCAGCACTAAATAATCACAGGATGTGGTCCGAATAAAGGAATAATCAGTGCTGTATACCTTTATGTCTAATTACAAAAACAAGTGTGTAGCTTTGGCTGGCCTTTCACAGTAACTGGGCCAAATTAGTTTAACAGGAAAACAAATCATACACCACATAGGTGTACGTACAGTTTACACTTATGAGAGGAGGTAATACGCTCCACTACGCTTAAAACTGTATTAGGCTACAAAAACAAGTGTGTAACTTTGTCATTTCACAGTAAATATCACAAATTAGTTTAGCAGGAAACATTTTTTACACCACCTATGTACGCACAGGGTACACTTATGAGAGGACAATACGCTCCACTATACAACCTGTATTAGGCACTAAAAGCAGGTGACCATGGCTTTTAGTGCTCACCCTAACTGGCCCATATTAGCTTTAGAGTTGTTGTACTCCCCAGTGCAGTACAGAGTCGCTGTGTAGTCAGTCAGTCTCTCTCTCTCTCTCTCTCTCTCTCTCTCTCTCTCTCTTCTGTCTCTTCTGTCTCTTCTCTCTCTTCTCTCTCTTCTCTTTCTTCTCTCTCTCTCTCTTCCCTCTCTCCCTTCCCTGTCACTGCTTTTCTGCAGGGATTTGGGCTTGTAGTGAATCACTGCTGTAAAGTTGTTTTTTTTTGTGGAAAACACACTGCTCTCTCTGAAATAAAATGCTGAAATGCCTTGCTGAAGCAATGGCTGCTGATTATATAGGGCTGTGACATCACAGGGCTAGCTGCTGATAGCCTGCATGCTGCATGTGATTCAGGGTGATCCCGTCTACTTGCCTACCCACTTTCCCAGAGTTCATTGCCCCATGTCCTCACACGTGGAACCGCCATTTTAGATGCCCTGCAGCATGGACAACACTAAATGGAGTTTAATGAAGCAATTCGTTTTATTGAACCGTGGCGATTTTCTGATTCGTTACAAATAAAAATTTTCTGAAAATTTGTAACTAATTTGGATTCGCTCATCTCTACTATGAATCTCCAAATCTAAAAAAAAATAATGTTTTTTTTATTAATATTCTCTGTGAATCTCAAACCCCAATCATTGTTATTTATAAAAATTCTTCATCTCACCATCTCTCTTCCTTCATACTTGCTGGATTCCAGCAAACTATAGGCAGAAATTGAAGAGGTTTTATGGAATCAAGATATGTGGTTGTTTCCTTGAACTCAAATATACCACAGGGTAAGGGAGTGAGAATGATTGCTGATATATTAAAAGAGGATGGTTTAATGCCAGGTGCACAAACCGATTTTATTACAGAAAACTTAGAATTGATTTTAAGTAAAAACTATTATGGGGAGTTTTTTCTGCAGCATCGCAGGACTTCAATCGGTGCAAAATGTGCACCAGTTGTTGCAAATATGTATATGGGGGATTTTGAGAAACTTTTTTTATAGAGGATAATAATATTTTTAAAAGGTATATTAAGTTTTATAGGAGGTACATTAACAACCTGGTGATGATATGGCAGAGGAATAATAAATTTTTTTTCTTGAGGTTTTACACTTTATAAATAATAATGATTGGGGTTTGAGATTAACAGATAATATTAATAAAAAAAAGAATATTTCTAGATTTGGAAATTTATAGTAAAGATAGCATACTGCATACAAAAATGCACTTCAAGTCAGTAGACACTAACGGATACTTTTATACATTTTTCAAGGGACCATCTAAAAAATTGGAAGATAAATGTTCCATTCGGACAACTTACACGCATAAGAAGGAATTGTTCAAAATAAATTATGAAGATTATAGAGGAAAGGTTTAAAGAAAAAAAATACCATTTGGAGGTAATCAAAGGAGCAAAAAAAGAAAGACAGACACTATAGTTAGAGAGGATCAGATAAAAAAAACAGGGATTACATATGAACAGGAAAAAGAAAAAAGTAAGGAGGAAAATTATGGAACGGCATCCGTTTCTAGATTTTCAGAGAATACCAAAGGAATTGAGAAAATAATAAAAAAGCACTGGTTAATATTAGAGAATGATTTCTTTCTTCAGAATTCTTTGGGAGATAACAATAAACCGAAGTTCATTTATAGAAGAGCAAAGACAATAGCACAGCAATTTACAACTTCTTAACCCTGCTTAACCTGTTAACAACCAAGGACGTGTATACAAGTCTTTGTGCTGTTAACAGTGTATGGTGCGGGCTCCCCACTCGAGCCTGCGCCATACCAACTGGCCCCTAGCTGATTCTTGTAGCTGGGGGCTGCCAATAATAACTGACATGCGGTTGCCACAGGCGGCTATTAACCCTTTAGAACACCGCTGTCAAAGCTGAAAGCAGGATCCAAAGGGACCTTTGAGCACTCCCCACTTCTGTGTGATCGAACGCAGGGGAGCAATCCACTTCTGAGGTAGCTGGAGGGCTTACCTCTCATCCTCTGCTGGTCCCGGCTCTGAGATTGATAAAGCCTGGCTGAACCAGGCTTTATCAATCATGCACAGAGAACATAGATCAATGTAGTTCTATGGAACTACATTGATCTGTATGAGAAATCTAATGATTCCTGTGTACAAAAAAGTGTAAAAGAAAGATTAATAAAAGTAAAAAACAAAACATTAACCCCTTCCATATTAAAAGGTTAAATCACTCCCATTGTCCCAAATTCCACATAAAAGTTATATAAACATAATAAAAATAAACATATGTGTCCCCCATAGCGCTTGCGTCGTTTGGCTCCTGTTTGCAGCACCCCGGTAGGACTCGCTGACCGGGAGCGCTGCTCTGTGTCCCCCGGTGGCGATGCGATCGCCCGGCGGGACGTGCCTGACCGCGGGTCCCATCCCATTCCGTTCACCTGCCCCATCCTCCTGCTCAGTCCCAGTGCACGCGGTCCTGCTCTCTAGGGCATGCGCGAGCCGGGTCTCTCAGATTTAAAGGGCCAGCGCACCATTAATTGGTGCCTGGTCCAATCAGTTCCCAATCACTCCCTACAAATATAACCCACTTCCCCTTCCTGTCCTTGCCGGATCTTGTTGCCTTTGTGCCAGTGAAAGCGTTCCCGTGTGCCTATTGCCTGTGTATCCAGACCCTTGCCGTTGCCCCTGACTACGAACCGTTGCTGCCTGCCCTGACCTTCTGCTACGTCCGACCTTGCCTTTGCCTCATCCTTGTGTCCCGCGCCTGTCTCAGCTGTCAGTGAGCAGCAAGTCCATCCCACTGCCGCAGCAAGTCCATCCCACTTTGCGGTGGGCTCTGGTGAAAACCAGTAACCCCTTAGATTCCGTTCCCCTGGTACGGCCCACGCCATCGCCTCACTGACACAGAGGATCCACTACCCGTGTCCTCCCCACATACCAGTCCGGATTCTGACAGTAGATCCGGCCATGGATCCCGCTGAGGTGCTGCTGCCCAGTATCGCTGACCTAACCTCCGTGGTCGCCCAGCAATCTCAGCAGATCGCTCAACAAGGACAACAGCTGACTCAGTTGACTGCAATGCTACAGCAGCTTCTGCCTCCACAGCAGAAACCATCTCCTCTGCCAGCTTCTGCTTCTCCTCTGCAGCGAGTGGCCGCTTCTAGACTCCACCTGTCCCTACCTGATAAGTTTGATGGGGACTCTAAGCTGTGCCGTGGGTTCCTGTCCCAGTGTTCCATACACCTGCAGATGATGTTGGACCAGTTTCCTACAGAACGGTCTAAGGTGGCGTTCGTGGTCAGCCTGCTGTCTGGAAAGGCCTTGTCCTGGGCCACACCGCTTTGGGACCGCAACGATCCTGCCACTGCTACTATTCAGTCCTTCTTCTCTGAAGTAGGCAGTGTCTTTGAGGAGCCAGCCCGGGCTTCCTCAGCCGAGACGGCTCTGTTGAATCTTGTCCAAGGGAGCTCTTCAGTGGGCGAATACGCCATACTGTTCCGCACCCTCACCTCTGAGCTAGCCTGGAACAATGAGGCCCTCTGCGCGACCTTCAAGAAAGGTTTATCCAGCCACATCAAAGATGTTCTGGCCGCACGAGAAATTCCTGCTACCCTGTCTGAACTCATCCATCTGGCCACCCGCATTGACATGCATTTCTCTGAAAGACACCAGGAGCTTCGTCAGGAAAAGGATCTTGTTCGCACCAGGCGGTTTCCTCATTTGGCACATCTCTTCCAGTGTCCTTTGCAACCTGTTCCTGTGCCTTCCGCTGAGGAGGCTATGCAAGTGGATCGGTCTCGCCTGACCCAACAAGAGAGGACTCGCAGCAGGAACGAAAACTTGTGCCTGTACTGTGCCAGTAAGGAACATTTCCTCAAGGACTGTCCTATTCGTCCTCCGCGTCAGGGAAACGCACGCACCTAGTTAATGTGGGAGAGGCGTTGCTAGGTGTGAATTCTTCCTCTCCACGACTGACTATACCTGTGCGGATTGCTGTACCCGCTAATACTAATACTTCCTTCTCCACTGTGGCCTTTCTGGACTCAGGTTCAGCAGGAAATTTCATTGAAGCCTCTCTCATCAACAGATTCAATATTCCTGTTACCCGTCTCATGAAACCTCTCTTCATTTCATCCGTGAATGGAGAAAGACTGGTCTGCACCGTGCGTTACCGCACAGAACCTCTGCTCATAAGCATTGGAGTTCACCATCATAAAAATATTGAATTTTTTGTATTGCCCAACTGCACCTCAGAAATTCTTCTTGGCTTGCCCTGTCTCCAGCGTCACGCACCTATCCTCGACTGGGCCACTGGGGACATTAACCCCTTAAGGACCAGGCCATTTTACAACTTAAGGACCAGAGCGTTTTTTGCAATTCTGACCACTGTCACTTTAAACATTAATAACTCTGGAATGCTTTTAGTTATCATTCTGATTCTGAGATTGTTTTTTCGTGACATATTCTACTTTAACTTAGTGGTAAAATTTTATGGTAACTTGCATCCTTTCTTGGTGAAAAATCCCCAAATTTGATGAAAAAAATGAACATTTTGCATTTTTCTAACTTTGAAGCTCTCTGCTTGTAAGGAAAATGGATATTCAAAATAAAACATTTTTGGGTTCACATATACAATATGTCTACTTTATGTTTGCATCATAAAATTTATGAGTTTTAACTTTTGGAAGACACCAGAGGGCTTCAAAGTTCAGCAGCAATTTGGAAATTTTTCACAAAATTTTCAAACTCGCTATTTTTCATGGACCAGTTCAGGTTTGAAGTGGATTTGAAGGGTCTTCATATTAGAAATACCCCATAAATGACCCCATTATAAAAACTACACCCCCCAACGTATTCAAAATGACATTCAATAAGTGTATTAACCCTTTAGGTGTTTCATAGGAATAGCAGAAAAGTGAAGGAGAAAATTGACAATCTTCATTTTTTACACTTGCATGTTCTTGTAGACCCAATTTTTGAATTTTTGCAATTGGTAGAAAGGAGAAAATTTTTACTTGTATTTGAAACCCAATTTCTCTCGAGTAAGCACATACCTCATATGTCTATGTTAATTGTTCGGCGGGCGCAGTAGAGGGCTCAGAAGGGAAGGAGCGACAAATGGTTTTTGGGGGGCATGTTACCTTTAGGAAGCCCCTATGGTGCCAGGACAGCAAAAAAAGGATAATAGCAGAAAATACCCCCCAAAATTTGAAGCCCAATTTCTCCCGATTCAGAAAAAATCCCATAAGGGGGTGAAAAGTGCTCTGTTGTCGCACTACAGGTCTCAGAAGAGGAGTCACATTTGGCTTTTTTAAAGCAAATTTTGCTCTGGGGGCATGCCGCATTTAGGAAGCCCCTATGGTTCCAGAACCGCAAAAAAAAAAACCACATGGCATACCATTTTGGAAACTAGACCCCTCGGGGAACGTAAAAAGGGGTAAAGTGAACCTTAATACCCTACAGGTGTTTTACGACTTTTGCATATGTAAAAAAAATTTTTTTTTTTTACCTAAAATGCTTGGTTTCCCAAAATTTTTACATTTTAAAAAAGGGTAATAGCAGAAAATACCCCCCAGAATTTGAAGCCCAATTTCTCCCGATTCAGAAAACACCCCATATGGGGGTGAAAAGTGCTCTCCTGGCGCACTACAGGTCTCAGAAGAGAAGGAGTCACATTTGGCTTTTTGAAAGCAAATTTTGCTCTGGGGGCATGCCACATTTAGGAAGCCCCTATGGTGCCAGGACAGCAAAAAAAAAAAACACATGGCATATCATTTTGGAAACTAGACCCCTCGGGGAACGTAACAAGGGGTAATGTGAACCTTAATACCCCACAGGTGATTCACAACTTTTGCATATATAAAAAAAAAAATGATTTTTACCTTAAATGCTTGGTTTCCCAAAAATTTAACATTTTTAAAAAGGGTAATAGCAGAAAATAACCCCCAAAATTTGTAACACAATTTCTCCCGAGTACGGCAATACCCCATATGTGGCCCTAAACTGTTGCCTTGAAATACGACAGGGCTCCAAAGTGAGAGCACCATGCGCATTTGAGGCCTAAATTAGGGACTTGCATAGGGTTGGACATAGGGGTATTCTACGCCAGTGATTCCCAAACAGGGTGCCTCCAGCTGTTGTAAAACTCCTAGCATGCCTGGACAGTCAGTGGCTGTCTGGTAATACTGGGAGTAGTTGTTTTGCAACAGCTGGAGGCTCCGTTTTGAAAACAGTGGCGTACCAGACGTTTTTCATTTTTATTGGGGAGGGGGGCTGTATAGGAGAATGTGTATATGTAGTGTTTTTTACTTTTTATTTTATTTAGTGGTAGTGTAGTGTAGTGTTTTTAGGGTACAGTCGCACGGGCGGGGGGTTCACAGTAGTTTCTCGCTGGCAGTTTGAGCTGCGGCAGAAAATTTGCCGCAGCTCAAACTTGCAGCCAGATACTTACTGTAATCCTCCGCCCATGTGAGTGTACCCTGTACGTTCACATTGGGGGGGGGGGGGGGGACATCCAGCTGTTGCAAAACTACAACTCCCAGCATATAGGGTCTATAATTGCATGCTGGGAGTTTTAGTTTTGCAACAGCTGGAGGCTCCGTTTTGGAAACAGTGGCGTACCAGACGTTTTTCATTTTTATTGGGGAGGGGGGCTGTGTAGGGGAATGTGTATATGTAGTGTTTTTAACTTTTTATTTTATTTTGTGGTTGTGTAGTGTTTTTAGGGTACAGTCGCACGGGCGGGGGTTCACAGTAGTTTCTCGCTGGCAGTTTGAGCTGCAGCAGAAAATTTGCCGCACCTCAAACTTGCAGCCGGATAGTTACTGTAATCCTCCGCCCATGTGAGTGTACCCTGTACATTCACATTGGGGAGGGGGGGAACATCCAGCTGTTACAAAACTACAACTCCCAGCATGTAGGTCTTGTAGCATGTAGTTTTGCAACAGCTGGAGGCACACTGGTTGTGAAACACCGAGTTTGGCAACAAACTCAGTGTCTTGCAACCAGTGTGCCTTCAGCTGTTGCAAAAGCTACAACCCCCAGCATGTACGGACAGCGGAAGGGCATGCTGGGTCTTGTAGTTATGCAACAGCGGGAGGCATACTACTTTGGCTGGGGATGCTGGGGATTGTAGTTATGCAACAGCTGGAGACACTGGTTTGCTACTTAACTCAGTGTGCCTTCAGCTGTTGCAAAACTACAACTCTCAGCAGTCACCGACAGCCAACGGGCATGCTGGGAGTTGTAGTTATGCAACCAGCAGATGCACCACAAGCTGGGAGTTGTTGTGTAACTACAACTCCCAGCTTGCACAAACAGCTAAAGTGCATGCTGGGAGTTGTAGTTACACAACAGCTGAAGGTACACTTTTCCATAGAAAGAATGTGCCTCCAGCTGTTGCAAAACCATAAGTCCCAGCATGCCCATAAGGGAATGCTGGGAGTTGTGGTGGTCTGCCTCCTCCTGTTGCATAACTACATCTCCCAGCATGCCCTTTTTGCATGCTGGGAGCTGTTGCTAAGCAACAGCAGGAGGCTGTCACTCACCTCCTGCTGCTGCTGATCGACGCTGCAGGTCAGTCCCGCCGCCGCCACCGTCGTCGCTCCTGGGGCCCCGATCCCAACAGGGACGCCAGGGATCGGGGTCCCCAGCACCCGGGGTGCACGTCCCGCACCCGCTCACGTCCTCCGGAAGAGGGGCAGAGCGGGTGCGGGAGTGACACCCGCAGCAGGCGCCCTGATTGGTCGGCCGGGAATCCGGCCGACGAATCAGGGCGATCGTGAGGTGGCACCAGTGCCACCTCACCCCTGCAGGCTCTGGCTGTTCGGGGCTGTCTCTGATGGCCCCGATCAGCCAGTAATTCCGGGTCACCGGGTCACTGGAGACCCGATTGACCCGGAATCGCCGCAGATCGCTGGACTGAATTGTCGGGCACCGGCTCCCCTCCAGCTAGCGGCGGGGGGCCGGGAATGGACAGGACGTACTCCTACGTCCTCGGTCCTTAAGGACTCGGAAACGAGGGCGTAGGAGTACGTCCATTGTCCTTAAGGGGTTAAGAGTTGGGGATCTTCCTGCCACAAGCAATGTCTCAAATTTGTTCCTACCAGTCAAGTCTCCATCGCTACACCATTGCCAGGCCTTCCTAAGGTCTATCAGGACTATTCTGACGTCTTTTGTAAAAAGCAAGCAGAGGTCTTACTACCACACAGACCCTACGACTGCCTTATTGATTTGCTTCCTGGTACCACACCACCCCGTGGTAGGATTTACCCACTCTCCGCTCCAGAAACACAAGCCATGACTGAATACATTCAGAAAAACCTAAAAAGAGGTTTTATCCGGAAATGTTCTTCTCCAGCCGGAGCTGGATTCTTCTTCGTTGCCAAAAAAGACGGATCTCTACGCCCTTGTATAGACTATCACGGTCTAAATAAAATCACAATGAAAAACCGCTATCCTCTGCCTCTCATCTCTGAACTCTTTGACCGAATGCGTGGAGCAAACATTTTCACCAAACTTGATCTGAGGGGCGCATATAACCTCATTCATATTCGTAAGGGTGACGAGTGGAAAACCGCATTTAACACTAGAGATGGACACTTTGAATATCTTGTAATGCCGTTTGGACTTTGCAATGCCCCTGCAGTCTTTCAAGATTTTGTTAATTAAATTTTTCGGGACTTGCTGTATACCTGCGTGGTAGTCTACTTAGACGACATTCTAATCTTTTCCTCCAACCTAGAGGTATAACTCTCTGCGGTATTGGATTGGCCACGCCCCTCTGGACTCTATGCTATCCAACGCTTTCTTGGCTTCACTAATTATTATCGTCAGTTCATTCCCCACTTCTCCACCAGCGTTGCTCCAATTGAGGCACTGACTAAGAAAAATGCAAATCCAAGATCTTGGCCTCCCCAAGCGGATGTAGCTTTTAACCGACTCAAGACCGCCTTCGCCTCGGCTCCGGTCCTGTCCATGCCTGATCCTACGAAGCCTTTTTTCCTTGAGGTTGACGCCTCCTTGGTTGGAGCTGGAGCCCTTCTTCAAAAAAAAAAAAAAAAAAACGCTTGTGGGAAAAACATCACTTGTGTTTTTTTCTCCAAAACCTTCTCTCCTGCAGAAAAGAACTACCGTATATACTCGAGTATAAGCCGAGTTTTTCAGCACGATTTTTCGTGCTGAAAACACCCCCCTCGGCTTATACTCGAGTGAACTCCCCCACCCGCAGTGGTCTTCAACCTGCGGACTTCCAGAGGTTTCAAAACTACATCTCCCAGCAAGCCCGGGCAGCCATCGGCTGTCCGGGCTTGCTGGGAGTTGTAGTTTTGAAACCTCCGGAGGTCCGCAGGTTGAAGACCACTGCGGCCTTCAACATCATCCAGCCCCCTCTCACCCCCTTTAGTTCTGAATACTCACCTCCGCTCGGCGCTGTTCCGGTCCTGCAGGACTGTCCGGAGAGGAGGTGGTCCGGTGAGGAGGTGGTCCGGGCTGCTATCTTCACCGGGGAGGCCTCTTCTAAGCGCTTCGGGCCCGGCCTCAGAATAGTCACGTTGCCGTGACAACGACGCAGAGGTGCGTTCATTGCCAACGTACTTCTGCGTCATTGTCAAGGCAACGCCTCTATTCCGGGCCGGAAGCGCGGAGAAGAGGCGCCCCCGGTGAAGATAGCAGCCCGGACCACCTCCTCACCGGACCACCTCCTCACCGGACAGCCCTGCAGGACCGGACCAGGGCGAATGATGAGAAGAGGATGATGAAGGGGGGGTGTGGGGATGATGAAGGGGGGTGGGGATGATGAAGGGGGGGGTGTGGGATGATTACAAGGGGATGATGAAGGGGGGATGTGTGGGATGATTACAAGGGGATGATGAAGGGGGGATGTGTGGGATGATAAGGGGATGATGAAGGGGGGATGTGTGGGATGATAAGGGGATGATGAAGGGGGGATGTGTGGGATGATAAGGGGATGATGAAGGGGGGATGTGCGGGATGATAAGGGGATGATGAAGGGGGGATGTGTGGGATGATGACAAGGGGATGATGAAGGGGGGATGTGTGGGATGATAAGGGGATGATGAAGGGGGGATGTGTGGGATGATGACAAGGGGATGATGATGAGGATGTTAATGACGGGTCTGGATGATGACAGGGGGGGATGAGGTATTTCCCACCCTAGGCTTATACTCGAGTCAATAACTTTTCCTGGGATTTTGGGTTGAAATTAGGGGTCTCGGCTTATACTCGGGTCGGCTTATACTCGAGTATATACGGTATTCCATTGGAGACCATGAACTTTTGGCCATTAAGTTGGCGCTTGAGGAGTGGAGACATCTCTTGGAAGGATCCATTCGCCCCATCATCATCTACACAGGCCATAAAAATGTATCTTACCTCCAGTCCGCCCAGCGGTTAAATCCTCGCCAGGCTAGATGGTCATTGTTTTTTGCCCGCTTCAATTTCGAAATACACTTCCGTCCTGCTGACAAGAATGTCAGGGCAGGTGCTCTATCACGTTCCACCGATGCCTCCGACTCTCAAGCTCCTAGAGCACATTATACCACCTGAGTGCCTGATCTCCTCTGCTCCAGCCTCTCTGGTGCAAATTCCTCCTGGAAAGACTTTTGTCCCTCCACGTCTTCGCCTCAAGATCCTCAAATGGGGTCACTCCTCTCTTTTTGCGGGCCACGCTGGAATCAAAAAAATCCATTCAGTTATTTTCCCGACTATATTGGTGGTCTTCCCTGGAGAAGGATGTGACTGATTTCGTTCGGGCTTGTACAGTTTGTGCCCGTGATAAAACTCCTCGCCAGAAGCCTGCAGGTCTTCTCCTTCCTCTGCCAGTGGCCGAACAGCCATGGTCCCATATTGCTATTGATTTCATCACTTACCTTCCATCTTCTCACGGCAACACTGTCATTTGGGTGGTCGTTGATCGTTTTTCTAAAATGGCCCATTTTGTCCCTCTGCCAGGTCTTCCTTCCGCGCCACAATTGGCGAAACAATTTTTTCTTCTAATTTTTTGTCTCCACAGGCTTCCCACGCAGATCGTCTCTGACAGAGGCGTTCAATTTGTTTCTTAATTCTGGATGGCACTCTGCAGTCAATTAAAAATCAAATAAAATTCATCTTCTGCTTACCACCCACAATCCAACGGTCAAGTGGAAAGAGTGAACCAGATACTTGGTGACTACCTGCGACATTTTGTTTCATCCCGTCAAGATGATTGGGTCGACTTTCTACCTAATTTTCCTACAATTTTAAAAACTCTGAATCCTCTTCCAAGTCTCCATTTTTTGTGGTGTACGGCCATCACCCTCTTCCCCCCCTCCCCATACCCACTACTTCTGGAGTTCCTGCCATGGATGAACTGACTCAAAATTTTTCCTCTATTTGGCGTGAGACTCAAAAGTCTCTTCTAATGGCGTCTTCCCTTATGAAGAGACACGCCGACAAGAAGAGAAGGGTTCCTCCTGTTTTTTCCCCTGGTGACAAGGTATGGCTTTCTGCGAAGTACATACGTTTCCGGGTACCCAGTTACAAGTTGGGCCCTCGATTTTTAGGCCCATTCAAAGTCAAAAAACAAATTAACCCTGTCTCTTATCAACTTCATCTTCCCTCCTCTCTCCATATCCCTAATTCTTTCCATGTTTCTTTGCTCAAGCCTGTTGTTTTTCCCATTTTACCCCCAAAAAGCGTAAAAAATAATTAATGCACATGTTTGGTATTGCCGCGTGCGTGAAAGTCTGAACTATTAAAATATATTGTTAATTATCCCGTACGGTGAACGGCGTAAACGTAAAACTAAAAAAAAGTCCCAAATTGCTGTTTTTTTGTCACATTTTCTTCCCCCCAATTTTTTTTTTTAAATTATAAAAAGTAAAACCTAAGCAAAACTGATAAATACTACAGATCATGCTGCAAAAAATTAGACCTCATATCGCCCCATGTACAGAAAAATGAGAAAGTTATAGGTGGTCAAAATAGGGCAATTTCAAACATACTGATGTTAAAATGGTTTGAGATTTTTTTTAAGTGGTACAATTATAGAAAAGGAAGGAACATGGGTATCATTTTAAATGTATTGACCCACAGAATAAAGAAAACATGTCATTTTAGCCGGAAAGTTTAGCGTGAAAACAAAATCTTCCAAAATTTGCTAAACTGCGGTTTTCTTTTCCCACATAAATAATATTTGTTTGGGGGGGGCATGGCTTGGCCCGCTGGAGGGAAGGCATGGTTAGTGTGAGCTCCTGCCAGGGCTGAGTATATAGGGCTATTGTACTACAAAATGGGAGGCAGAAACAAGTACAAAAAGCACCCACCGCTCTCCCAAGACGACGGGGACCCTCCACGCTTCATAACGGATTTGTTCCCTCCTCATCCCCAGAGCACAGACCCCGGCTCTGCTCCGAGCCACGCCGCAGCTGCAATGGCCGAAAACGGAAGTTCAGCTCTCTCCTCTGAATGTGCGGCGTGCGGCAGGGAGAAGCCTGTGCACCTCACAGCCGCTTTGCCTGCTATCATGGGTCCTCCTGAAGTGCCTCCTGGACCGGACTCTGAGAGGGCACAAGCCCATATGTAAGATAGGAGCAGTTCACCCACCTCCACCTCCCTATTAGTTGCGGCCCCTGCCTCAGGATGGCCACTGTCAGCGACTCCCTCCAGCCACAGACAAGGGTTACCACAACAGTCTCGGCACCTGGCCTCTGTAGCAAGCTCTGATGTGCCCCTTACCACTGATAGTGCCTGTCTCCCCAAGTCATCCCTCCCAATTGCAGTGGAGTCAGGTGGACTTTCCACCTCTGGAGACCCATCAAACTCAGACCAGCCCTCAGCTAGACCTGGTCTCTGACGCACATATCGGTCACAGCAGACCTCCTGCCCCCCACGGGGAGGCTGCTCATCCTCCGCAGGTTCCTGAATCACCTATAATTGTTGTGAGAGAGCCGCCCCCTCAAACGGTGACTCTCCTGTCACACATAACCCGGGATCCCCTGACCGTCATGCTGATGCCCCAAGATATGTTTCATCCCTTGAGTCTGACCGGATCCCGGGACCCCCACCTATAAACGTCCTAGATTGGACAACTGAAATGGAGGTTGCGGATTGCAGATCCGATGAGAGCTCCTGTGATTCTTCAGAGGAAACCGATACGCCAGACTACTGGGCTGCTAGCCCCCTGGCTAAAAAGAAGCTGTTCAGGACCCCTATGAAAGAGAACGCTCCTAGATCTCATAACTCCAGTTACTCTTCTTCTGACAACTCGCAGAGTCGCTCGAGATGCACGGTTACATCCTCTAAACCCCGCACCTCTCCATCGCCCCGTGATTCTCATTTACTATCAGCCCAGCCTGACTTCAATGCTGCCTTACAATCTCCAGAAATGGTGGCTAACACTCTCAAAAGTTCCCCTGAGCTCCAGGCATTGCTTGCACTTCTTCCGACGAAAGCTGACATGTTAACCCTGGCTACAGACTTGAAAACAGCCTGTACGCTTCGTCTAAGATCTACTTTGAAACCCCTGCTACAGATGCTTCAAAACGCCAAAATTGGATATAGATGGGGATTCCCTTTTGCTCTGGTTGCAATACATGGAGACGCTACGGCAACCCTGAGACGTCCAGAGGACATTGCTCATTTTCACCGCATCTTCAAGCTTCCACCGGTGGCGCTGCCAGAATGGGAATCGATTTTTTTTGTGCCTCCAGACCTTCAACTTTGAGTGGTTCCCATTTGCGCCAACCAATTCCCCCATTGCCACAAAGGCAGAAGCGAAAGACATGACTGACACTTCTGGGCTCCTGTGGGTCTCGATTGATCTGCCCAGATCACACTTCCTATATATTGCTACGTTTTGGGATATTTGATGTCTCCTGCTATGGTTCTCCCCCTGGTGTCAATTCATGTTTAACACTTTGTCTGTCTGTTGCCATGTGTTAGATTGCAGCTAAACCTGATTTCTGTTGTTAGCTTACTGACCCTAGTTGTTCTTTAGATTACCCCATGTTCTTGCCTCCCTCCCATTGGATTCTGTAGGGCCTTATGTCCGACCAACTTGTCACAGCCCTTTTTTCTTTACGCCCTCCTCCTGCCTTACAGGGAGGATGGCTTCATGTGTACCAGCCTGGCCTTGGACGTTCCCTATGTGAATGCACGAGCAAGTAGTACACCTTTCTGACCGCCGGGCTTTCCTCTGCCCCGCCTTCTGCGTTACCCCCAATAGGTAATATGCCTTGCTGGTCCTGGCATTATTTTTGACCCATATGACCACTCTAATTAGCACCTGTGCTGTCATGTGTATGCACCAGCTTCTTAGTTTCATCACTGTCCTGACTGTTTCTTTCTCCCCTCTCTTTTCCTATAGGTCTACCTGTTCCAGTGTAACCATGCCTCTCGGATCGGGCGACGGAGCAGCCCCTGGGCATCTGAGTAAGTTGACCTGCACCCCACATTCATAAAATGGCAGTGGACATTAAAGTAGCGTCCTTAAATGTACAGGGATTTAATACCCCCGAGAAGAGGGCCCAACTGCTATACTCCTTCCACAAACAAAAAGGGCACATTCTTGCTTTACAAGAGATCCACTTTAAGGAAGGCCACACCCCGCCTCTCACATCTAGATATTTTCCTATGTGGTCACACAGCCCCAATCCCGAAGCCAGGACGAAAGTAGTGTCCATAGCGTTTCATAGGTTCCTGCCAGTCCAGATCACTTCCACTAAAACAGAGCCCAATGCCTGGTACCTTTTTATTAATTGCACGATAGCGGGCCGCTTTTTTACGATAGCTTCAGTGTACGCTCCCAACCATGCACAAGTTTCCTTCCTACACACGACTTTAGAGGCTTTACGTACCTTTGCGACGGTGATTTTAATACTCCGCTCTTCCCTTCATGTGACACCTCCACGGGACACTCTTCCATCTCACACTCCAAATTGAGGGCTATGCGCAGAACGCTGCACGATATATAACTCACAGATGTGTGGCGGGTATTGCACCCAAAATTTCGGTCGCTAACACAAACCTTACAGGCTCTGGAAACGCAAGACAAACGCTCCCAAAAAGAACAGGTGTATCGGGAACTGATGAAAGTAGATCTCATGAACACTAAACATCGTTATTACAGGCAGCTTATGGGCAAGGTATTTTATGAGTGGAGCAATAAGTCTGGCCGTCTTCTGGCTGCTGCCCTCCGTCAAAAAAAGTCATCCACTTTTATACATGCAATCAAAACGGCCTCAGGTACCACATCTTACCTTACCCCTCAGATCCTTGATTCGTTGCACAAATATTACACTAGTCTTTACAATTTGCCCAAACCGGCTGCGGCCGTGGACCCAACTCCAGGTCCACCATCTCTCCAACATTACATAGACTCAACAGCACTTCCGTCTCTCCCTGCGCCTGTAGTTGAAGCGATGGAGGCACCCTTTACTCCTGAGGAGTTGGAGTCAGCAGTCTCAGCACTACCGGTGGGGAAGAGCCCGGGCCCTGATGGGTATACTGCTAAGTTTTATAAAGCACTACGTGCGGAACTGTCGACTTACAGCTTTCAATGGTGTCTCTCAATCCACTCCGCTCTCTTCCTCCTTTATGAGGGCCTATGTGACGGTTATTCCCAAAGAGGGGAAGGATCCCCTTCTCTGTCCTAATTACAGGCCGATCTCTCTAATATATGTAGATGCTAAGCCGTTCGCAAAACTCAAAGCAAACAGATTAGCTGACCACCTGGGTTCTCTCATCCATCCAAATCAGGCTGGCTTCGTTCAAGGGCGAGAAGCTAGAGACAATACGTTAAGAGCTTTCTCCATAATCCACTATGCTAAGCGTTGTGGGATTCCTCTAATCCTTTTATCCCTCGATGCGGAGAAAGCCTTTGATAGGATGGATTGGGAGTTCCTGGCGGCCTTCCTTGTCCAAATTGGGCTGGGTGAGACAATGAAGCAACGCATTATGGCCTTATTCAATAACCCCCAAGCCCAGGTCCGTGTAAATGGCCAGCTCTCTGACGTCTTCTCCATTTGCAATGGCATGCGACATGGGTGCCCTCTATCCTCGCTACCGTTTGTCCTCTGTATGTTGCCATTAGACAACATCCTGATATTCGCGGGATTTCACTGTTACCATGCCATTACAAATATTCTTTTGCAGATGATTTGTTACTATTCTTATCCTCCCCGCTGGTGTCACTGCACTCCCTGATGAGTGTCCTGCGCCAAATCTCGGCTGTTAGCAATTACAAACTTAAATGGGCACTGTCACCAACTTTATTTTTTGAAATGTTGTAGTACTTATGTACTTCAACATACCTCTAATATACTTTTATTTTTTTTATTAAAATGGTTTAATTTACATTTGAAAACCGGACACTAGGGGTCTCCCTCCTAGTGGCCGGCTGCAGCCGACAGCTTTCATAACAGAGCGGAGAAGCAGTGGGCGATGCTGGAAAGTAGGGCCTTGAAGACAAACCTTAAGTGTCTGCTCTGGTTACTTAGTAACCGGTACACTAGAAAACTCTCGCAGGCCCTCCCTCTTATGGCTGCATCCTTGATTTCGGCTTCTAGGACCTACTTGAAACACTTGCCCATTGCCTCCGCCTCGAGCCCACTCATCCTTTTATTTGATAATCCGTTTTTTCCGCCTGCACACGTTTCATCCACATTCCTATCCCTTCACAGGGACGATGCCCCTGTGCTGCATGATCTACTCACTACAACAGGTTTGAAACCTATTTCAGACTTTTTCCAGACATCCCTGCCGACACCGACACACCGTCTGCAATACTACCAACTCACACACTTTTATAATGCTCAGAAAATGCGCCTGCAGCTTCACAGGACCCTCACCCCGTTTGAACATCTCTGTGTCTCCACTGGGTCGACAGGCCACTCAGTTAGTGCCATTTACTCTCTCCTGCATGACAGCTGGAACTAGGCTGCTCAATCTCGGAAGGGACTGGAAACTTGCATTTTTGCGGTGTCACAGATCCTCCACGTCATGCAAAGTGCACAAAACTAATTGTCAGGATCCGGACTGGTATGCGGAGAGGACACGGGTGGTGGATCCTCTGTGTCAGTGAGGTGATGGCGTGGGCCATACCAGGGGGACGGAATCTAAGGGGTTACTGGTTTTCACCAGAGCCCTCCGCAAAGCGGGATGGACTTTCAGTGGAAGGTAACCCCCAGGTCGTTCCACCCGATAGCGACTCAACCTCACTGATAGCTGAGACAGGCGCGGTACACAAGGACAAGGCAAGAGCAAGGTCGGACGTAGCAGAAGGTCTGGGCAGGCAGCAATGGTTCGTAGTCAGGGGCAACGGCAAGGGTCTGGATACACAGGCAATAGAACACACAGAAACATTTTCTCAGGGCACAAGGCAACAAGATCCGCCAGGGACAGGAAGGGCAAGTGGGTTTATATAGTGTAGGGAGTGTTAGAAACTAATTGGGCCAGACACCAATTAATGGTGCACTGGCCCTTTCAATGTGAGAGACCCGGCGCGCGTGCGCCTTAGAGAGCGGGCCGCGCGCGCCGGGACTGAGCAGAAGGACGGGGCCGGTGAGTGACACGGGATGCGACCCGCGGGCGAGCACGTCCCGCCACGGGGATCGCATCCCCACCGAGGGACACAGAGCAGCGCTCCCGGTCAGACACTCTGACCGGGGCACTGCAAACAGGGAAGTGACGCCGGAGGGGAAGCGGGGCCCGGAGCGCTCGGCGTTACACTAATTATTAAATAATCACCAGGTGGTACCGGGTTCCCTCAATCCTTGCACCTATGTACCCGAACTTGACGGATGTTTGCTGGCATTGCGGAAACCCAGGTGGCACCATGACACATATATGGCTTGAATATCCGGTCCTGGCCCCCTTCTGGTCCCAGACTCTATATATAATTTCCAGACTAATCTCACGCACGATCCCAAAGTTTCCTACGCTGCTCCTCCTCTCTATACCCCTGACTTCCTTACACAGCTCCTCCACAAAACTACTTCACTATCTCTTGCTAGCGGCCAGAGCGGTTATCCCACGACTGTGGAAATCGCCTTCACCCCCTTCCATCTCTCCCCGACATGCGGGAGGTTTCCCACATCTATAGAATGGAGGAGCTTTTGGCTGACTCTAGAATGGAGGAGCTTTTGGCTGACTCTAGGAATCAGTTAGACAGATTTTATGGAATCTGGAGGCCCTGGTCGGAGTTCATGTCTTCTGCAGAGTTTGAGACCCTTCATCTGTAGATCTGGCCATTTACCCTGTACTTGTTACATACACCTCCACACTGTCGTTGATATTGCTGCACTGATGCCCGGGGGTTTCCCGTTTCGCCTGCTCCGAGTGGTAAGTGTCCGTTTTCTCTAGACCTGCTATAACTTTCTCCCCTTCTGTTTCTTTCTCTTCTCTACCCTTCTACCTCTTACTACCTACCTCTCTTTCTCAACCCTTTCTCTCTCATCATTGCCTTTCCTCAGTATCCACGTGTACCAATCATTGATGCCTCTTGTAGGCCACTCATGGATCTCTACGATACCTGTCTGTGTGTTTCCTCTCGATCTATACATCCCTTCCTTAGGTGCTGTGTTCTTTCAAGTAGTACTCACTTATGTTTCTCAGGTATCATCCAGTGAGACTCCTTTATGGCATATTACAAACAGGCCATCTTATACTTGCTGCTGCTGTATAGCACTGTTGATGTACTGGCTATCGGCTTGCAACACTTTTTGCCTTATAGACTTCCTGTGCCCATGTTACCTATGAATCCACTGTTTATTTTGTGAAATTAGTTTTTCATTGATTGTGTACGAAATGTTGCCATACATTGACCTGTGTATGGTTATATGTAAAGTTAATAAAGATATACTTTGAAAAAAAATAAAAAATAATATTTGTCTGATTGCGCCGTACATTTTATGGTAAAATAAGTGATGTAATTACAAAGTTCAATTGGTGATGCAAAAAACAAGCCCTTATATGGGTCTGTGGATGGAAATATAAGAGAGTTATGATTTTTAGAAGGTGAGGAGGAAAAAACGGAAATGCAAAAATAAAATTGGTCTGTTCCTTAAGGCCAAAATGGGCCTGGTCCTTAAGGGGTTAAAGTAGTAAAATAAAATAAAACCTACATAAATTAGATATCATTGTAACCGTATGGACCTACAGAATAAAGATATGCTGTTACTTTTATGAAAAGGGTACTGCATAGAATCCGAAGCCCCTAAAATTTACAAAATGTCTTTTTTTTTTTTATTTTGCCCCACAAATATTTTTTTCTTGTTTTACCGTATATTTTATGGTGAAATGAATGACGTCATTACAAAAGTATAATTGGTGGTGCAAAAAATAATCCCTAATATTGGTATTTATGTTCAAAATTTAAAGCGTTCAGATTTTTAGATGGTGAGGTGGAAAATATGAAAGTGCAAAAATGAAAAAAACTATATTCCTTAACCTCCATGGCGGTATGATTCTGTCTGGAAATTTGTACATTGAACATTGAATTTCACATCTCCCCCCGCCCATTTCACATCTCCCCCTGTCATATTCCCCCTCCCTTGTCACATTCGCCCCCCCCCCTTATCACATTCTCCTCCCCCTTGTCACATCCCCCCCTTGTCACATTCTCCCCCCTCCTTGTCACATTCTCCCCCCTTGTCACATTCCCCCTTGTCACATCCCCCCCTTGTCACATTCCCCCCCCCCTTGTTACATTCTCCCCCCTCCATGTTACATTCCCCTCCCCCTCTGTCACATCCCCCCCTTGTCACATTCTTCCCCCTTGTCACATCCCCCCCTTCATGTCACATTCCCCTCCCCCTGTCACATCCCCCCCCTTGTCACATTCTTCCCTCTTGTCACATTCCCCCTCTGTCACATTCCTCCCTCTGTCACATTCCCCCCTTTATCACATTCTTCCTTCCGGCCCCCCCGTCACATCAATCCCCCTTCTCACCTTGTCTTGTCCTGCAGCAGCATACACTAGGTTTGCCGGGCAGATTTCAAACCTAGTGTATTTGCTGAAGAACAAGTCCTTTCCCCTTCAGCCAATCACTGGCTTGACACCACTGCGGCCTGTGATTGGCTGAAAAGGGAAAGGTCCTGTAAGATGAATAGTGAAGAGAGCAAAGACCAGAGCACACGGAGGGGAATGGCATATGCAGGGACAGGGATTAGGTAAGCAAAATGTTTTTTTATTTTACTCCTTTTTCCTTTTACACTTAGCTCAGTGTCTTTCTAACAGGGTGCCTCCAGCTGTTGTGAACTACTACTCCCAGCATGCCCGGGCAGCCTTTGGCTGTTCGGGCATGCTGAGAGTTGTAGTTTTGCAACAGCTGGAGGCCCCCTGGTAGGGAAACACTGACTTTTAGTATTTTTCCTTACCTGCTCTGGCCGGCCCCCGCAACGGGAGCCATCCAGAGCAGATAATCGCATGTTTTCCCGGGGGCCGCATTGTTATGTCGCATTGCTTTTGCGATATATCGTGCAGCCCAGCCGGTAACTCTGCAATTCTACCCCGAGCGTGACTCGGAGTTACCGATCCTGGAAGGGAAATTTAACCCCGAGTCACGCTCGGGATAACCGCTCAGGAGGTTAAGGGGTTAAAATAAAATTATATTTTTGTAAAAAAGAAAAAGGAAAAAAAAAAACTTAGTGATAGGGGCTTTTAGATGTGGTAATTCATTTTCAATAACATTTTCTATTAAATCTTGGAGTAGGTTTACATTTTTGTATATATGATGTAATTTGGGAGAAAGGATGGATTTGGCTGAAGTTTTAATAATTTCAGGTATGTTGAGGTAATAGTTTGGATACAAGGTGTGAGTGGTAGAAGCATAGATATATATTTATGCAGTACTGTATTTTTATTGGTATATTTTAACACCTAAAGGACTCAGCCCATTTTCACCTTAAGGACTCAGATCTTTTTTTGCAAATCTGACTGTCACTTTATGCATTAATAACTCTTAATTAATAATGCTTTTACTAATCATTCTGATTCTGAGATAGTTTTTTTTGTGTGACATATTCTACTTTATGTTAGTGGTAAATATTCGTCGAAATGTCATGAAAATGTAAAAAATTTAGCACTTTTCTAACTTTGAAGCTCTCTGCTTGTAAGGAAAATGGACATACCAAATAAATTATATATTTAATCAAAAATCAAATTTTTCATTTTAAGTCCAACTTTAATGAAAATTTGTAAAACACCTGTCTGGTGTAAATGCTGAATGCACCTCTTTTTACGTACCTTGAGGAGTGTAGTTTCCAAAATGGGGTCACATGGGGGTGTTTTTTTTTTTTTTTTTCGAGTTTATGTAAGAATCACTGTAACTATCAGCCACCCCTGTGCAAATCACCAATTTAGGCCATCAAATGTACATGGCGCACACTCACTCCTTAGCCTGTTGTGCTCCTGCAGAGAACTTTACATCCAAATAAGGGTTATTTCCATACAAATGAGCTTTTTCAGAGTTTGGGGAGTCTTTTTTTCCTTTTACCTCTTGTGAAAAGGAAAAGCAGGGGACAATACCAGCATGCTAGTTCAAAAACTATTTTTTTTTACACTAACATGTTGGTGTAGACCCTATCTTTTCCATTTCATAAGGGGTGAAAGGAGAAAAAGTCCCCCAAAATTTGTAACACAATTTCTCCTGAGTACGGGAATACCCCATATGTGGCCCTAAACTGTGGTCTTGAAATACAACAGGGCTCCAGAGTGAGAGAGCACCATGCGCATTTGAGGCCTAAATTAGGGATTTGCATAGGGGTGGACCTGGATACAAGCATAACACCTGACTCCGCCACCACAAATACCCTACAACAGTGATTCCCAAACAAGGTGCTCCTGGCTGTTGCAAAACTCCCAGCATGCCCAGACAGTCAGTGGCTGTCCGGCAATACTGGGAGTTGTTGTTTTGCAAAAGCTGGAGGATCTGTTTTGGAAACAGTGCCGTATGAGACATTTTTAGTTTTTATGGGGGGGGGGGGGGGGCAGTGTAAGGGTGTGTGTATACAGTATGTAGTGTTTTTTTTTAACTTTATTTTGTGTTGGTGTAGTGTAGTGTTTTAAGGGTACAGTCACACGGATGGGGTTCACAGTGACTTACCCACTGGGATTTTTAGCTGCTGTGCAACAGCCTCCAGCTGTTGCAAAAAAAAACTGCAACTCCCAGTATGCATGGCCTGTGAGTGCATGCTGGGAGTTGTAGTTTTGCAAAAGCTGGAGGCACACTGGTGGGAAAACACTGAGTTAGGTTCTGTTACCCAGCATGCACTGATAGCCGAAGGACATGCTGGGAGTTGTAGTTTTGCAACAGCTGGAGGCGCGCAACAACAACTCTCAGAATGCTGAAACCGCCGTTTGCTGTTTGTGCAATCTGGGAGTTGTAGTTATGCAACATCTGGAGGGCCACAGTTTAGAGACCACTGCACAGTGATCTCCAAACAGTGGCCCTCCAAATGTTGCAAATCTACAAATCCCAGCATGCCCAGACAGCAAATGGCTGTGTGGGCATGCTGGGAGTTGTAGTTTTGCAAGATATGGAGGGCCACAGTTTAGAGACCACTGCACAGTGATCTCCAATCTGTGGCCCTCCAGATCTTGCAAAACTACAAATCCCAGCATGACCACACAGCAAACAGCAAATATCTGCACTTTGCGATTTTGTGAATAATTAGAATATAGTGATATCTATACGTAATGATGAATATATATATATTTTTTTTTTTTGCAGATATGCAAATATTTGCGAACATGTGAATATGAATATCGGCACTTCCAGTTAGAGGACACTGATCCCTCCCTTCTTTTAGGTGAAAGATATAATTGCGCATGTACACTATGCAAATTTCATTACGAATTTTTGCATTAAAAAAAGGGAACGAACATAGTGAATTTGCAAATTTCGCGAACAGAGCATGAATATTTTTCCATATATTTGTGAAATATCACAAATTTGAATATGGCCCCTTCTGCTCATCACTATATAGTATATAGTGGGTGTTTCATACTGAGAAGAGAACAAAAAAATGACATATATTTTAGAGAGCTAGGACTCTTGCTGTAAGTGCTAAAGCAGCTATACAATTTGTGGCAAACCAATTTGTATCATATCATTCAAATATCGTCATCAATATTGTTAACCTTGATGCCACTTCTAAAATAGACATAAGTATGACACAAACATGATTTAACTCATTGTTTTACACATAATATATTGATTAATGTCACCAAAAGTTTGTTGTATTGTTCTGTGTCAAGCATTTCAAGAGCGCCATGATAGTTTCATACTTATAAAGTTGAAAAAAGACCTTTTGTGTGGCACAGTATCAAACGCCTTAGAAAAGCCAGATACACAACATTCACAGATACACTCAGGTCCAATCTATAAGTCTCCTACTCATAGAAGCTGATTAGATTAGTCTGACAGGACCGATCCTGCATAAACCCATGTTGGTGACATGTTAGTAGGTTATTTTCATTAACCCCTTAATGACCATGGACATAAATGTACGTCATGATGCGCTGGGACTTAACACACCATGACATACATTTAAGTCATGTACATGATGCGAGTAGGTCCCAGCTGCTGTCAGCAGCAAGGGACCTGCTGGTAATGGCGAACTTTAGCGATCCCACTGATAACCGACAATAACCCCCCAGATGCCATGATCAATACAGATCATTGCATCTGCAGCAATGCGGGTGTTTAAATGGATGATCGGATTGCCCGCTGCGCTGCCGCAGAGATCCAATCATCCAACATGGCTGCCAGAAGTCCCTTTACGTGCCTCCGGCCATCTCCAGGGGTCTTTGGCTCTGGTCTGAGATCGAGCAGACCAGAACAGACAATCACCAATAACACTGATTAGTGCCATGCCTATGCATAGCACTGTTCAGTATATGCAATCCAATGATTGTTATAAATAGTCCCCTATAGGTGCTATAAAAGTGTAAAAAATAAATTAAAATAAAATAAAAATTTAAATGGCCCCTTTTTCTATTTTATCCCAAAAAGCATAAATAAAATTTATAAACATGTTTGGTATTACCCTGTGTGTAAATGTCCAAACTATCAAAATATAATGTTAGTTATCCCATATGGTGAACAGTGTAATCGTAAAAAAAAAAAAAAAAGTCCAAAATTGCTACTTTTTATTTTAAAAAGTGGAACCCAAAAAACTTAAGATTACAGAGCAAATAATGAGCTTTCATACCACCTTGTAAACGGAAATTTTAGAAAGTTATAGGTGGTCAAAGTAGGGCAATTTTAAGCATACTAATTTTGTTAAAAAAGTTTTAGATTTTTTTTTAAGCTGTACAAAGCATCTAATATGGTATAATTTTTATCATATTGATCCACAGAATTAAGAAAACATGTTATTTTTACCGTAACGTGTACGGCGTGAAAACGAAACCTTCCTTCCAAAATTTGCTAAATTGCAGTTTTCTTTTCAATTACCCCACATGAATAATATTTTTTTGGTTGCGCCGTATATTTTATGGTGAAATGAGTGATTATAAGTCATTATGAAGTTTAATTGGTCACGCAAAAAACAAGCCCTCATATGGGTCAGTGGATGGAAATATAAAAGAGTTATGATTTTTAAAAGGCGAGGAGGAAAAAAACGGAAATGCAAAAATAAATTTGGCCTAGGTGTGAGTATCTTTTTTATTAGCAAGTTTTATATAACAAACGAACATATGAACAGCACAACAAATTCATGTGAATTCCATACACAACAGCAAGTGAACAACAATTCTCATGGAATAGCAAACAATGAAAAGAGAATAAAGGTGTAGGGTTTATCACTGGAATATGGATAAGATCACAATGTTCTGCAATAGCAGCCAACGTCATTACATCACTAAACATGTTAAGGATCCTAAGGAACCTACAGAAAATCGGGACACAATAATAACATTTATTTTTATTTTTTCAAAATGAATGCAGATGTACATACTAGTACTGATAGTATACACACATACAGATGTCACAGATATTTGGCCGATATTTTTTACTGGAACAACAATATGTAACATTTGGTTTGCACTGACTTAAACTTAGTCCACAGTAACAACAGCAAACAAAAAACAACAAAGAAAATCATATTTAGTAGACAACCTGTGTAACGTCTGTATTTTTCTGTATTTTTTCCAGACCTTGTGGTGAGGATAACCAGCACAGAGTGGTTATTAGTTAAATGTCTAAGTGACAAAAGAGAGTAATGGCACATCATCTGCCATTAAGAATGTGGGTGGCAGTTGCACCAGCTGCAGAACTGCCCTCTGTGTAAATGGCAAATCATGTTAAGTGGGGGTGGGGGCAGTGCCAGACTGGGAATCAAAACCAGCCCTGGAAATAACTGCATTTCTGCCCCACAGGTGAAAGGGCACAGCTGTAACATACATGACAGAAGCCTGGTAAATCAAATACCAGGCTTTCACTACACAGTTCCTAAGCACTGCATCCTGCGAGGGAAACCTGGTATTTCATTTGTCAGGCTTCATTTGTCAGGCTTCCATTCCGTCGTGTTTCCAGCCAGGCCGGCCCATAAAAATTTATAGTGTTGCAGCCAGGGGTGTAACTAGTATCACATGGGCCCCAGGGAAAATTTTCCAACTTCAACTCCCCTCTATACAATCTTCCCATCCATAGTCCTCCAAATGGTATCAGCCATAATACCCCACCCTTCAATTGGTGTCCTGCACAATAACAGTGGGGTAAGTAAGGCTGCTTTCACACTATACATTCATCTGTTTTTAAAGATCCGTTATATGTTCCGTTATGAAAACCCTGAAAATTGGCCGTCAAACAGCCGTTACAAAATCCCATTATAGTCTAAGGGATTTTTACATTATCCGTTTTAACCCATCATAGCCCGCTATTAATAACGGACGTTCTCTTGTGACGGGAGAAAGTAACGGTAGAAATAGTGCATGCACTATTTCTTCTGTTCTTTCTCCCATCACAAAATAACGTCCGTTATTAACCCCTTAAGGAAATAGCCCAATTTGACCTCAAAGTGTACCCGTCAGATCCAACAAAAAAACATTTTTTTAATATATCACTTAGTACCTAATCCTGACCATGTACATCTAATTTGTATGCTTCTATCACCTTTATTTATTTTTTTATTACACTTTTAATTTAGCTCACTAGTCTGAATTCCTCTCAAAGCGATGGGGCGTGGCCTCACTGTGCAGGTCTCCACCACCTCCCTCAGTATGATGTCTGCTCACATCTCCCCTAGCATAAACAGAACTACAACTCCCAGCATGTCCTCACTGGCAGTGGCGGGACACAAGCTCACAGCTATCAATCATGAAGTGTGTCCATGACATAGGTGATGATGTATGGACACAGCAGGACTAGTATGTGTCCAAGCAGGAAGGGGGGGGGGCAGTTGTTTGACTGGCTTTTTCAGTATGAAATACTTAAAATTTTCTAATGAAAGCTATTGCAAAACCTATTGGTTTTGCATGCTTAACAACATATCAAAAGTTTTTGTATCTAACAGTGCCCATTTAAGGACAGATTTGGAAAACCTTCACTTTATGCATTAATAACTCTGAGATGCTTTTACCTTTGAAATTGATTCAGATTTAGTTTCTTCGTGACATATTATTGAAAATTTAGCATTTTTCTAACTTTGAAACTCTCTGCTTGTAAGGAAAATGGACATGCCAAATAAATAATATATTCATTCACTTATACAATATGTCTGCTTTATGGTGGCATCATAAAGTTGACATGTTGTTACTTTTTGAAAACATTAGAGGGCTTCAAAGTTTACCAGCAATTTTAAAAATTTTCTAGAAAAATTCTAAATCTTTCAGGGGCCAGTTCAGTTGAAGTGGATTTGAGGGGCCTTTCTGTGAGTAATTCCACATAAACGACCCATTATAGAAACTGCTCCCCTCAAAGTATTCAAAACAACATTTGTTAATCCTTTAGGTGTTTCAAAGAAATAGCAGCAAAGTGGAAGAGAAAACTCAAAATCAAAATTTTTTTGCAACATGTTCTTGTAGTCCCATTTTTTTTTCAATTTTACAAGTGGTATAAGGAGAAATGTGTAACCCAATGACTCTTGAGCATGGAAATACCTCATATGTAAAGCACTCTGCGGGTGCACTACAGGGCTCAGAAGGGAAGGAGCAACTTTGGGATTTTCAAGAGAGAATTTTGCTGAAATGGTTTCTGGGGGGCATGGTGCCAGAACAGCAGAAAAAAATTATAATAAAAACTCATGGCACACTATTTGGGAAGCTACACTCCTCAAGGAATGTAACAAGGGGTAGAGTGAGCCTTTACACCCCACAGGTGTTTGATGAATTTTCATTGAAATTGGACGTGAAAATGAAAGGTTAGATTTTTTTTTCATTAAAATGCTGGTGTTACCTCAAATTTTTCATTATCACAAGTGATGATATGAGAAAAAGCCTACCAAAATTTGTAACCCCATCTCTTCTGAGTATGGCTATACCTCATATGTGGACGTAAAGTGCTCTACCAGCGCACTACAATTAGAGATGAGTGAACTTTTGAAAAATTTGCTTTGGCCAATCCGCCGAATTTTGTTTCGGACCGAATGTATTTGCGGTGAATCGCAAACGGCTATTTCTGACCTACAGAGAGCCTCAATAGGGGTGTAGAGCAGTTTGCCTTGTCCTAACACGCATAGGGAGTGTGCTGTGTTAGTGAAATAATACTGTTATTCAGTATGACATACAGATTAGAGGCATTGATATTAGAATCACTGATGCAGAGTATTAATGTGGCAACAGGGAGACCATATGGTGTACAAATTGAAGAAAATAGATTTTTATATGAAATTTTAATTTAATTTAAACTTATTAAAATGTTTTGAGTACCCATTCTGGTGAGCATCAAGCTGGCAGTCCTCCTCCAGGTGAGATACCACCTGTTCCAGCCCCTGCCTCTCAGCGCCCCCCCCCCCCGACTATGAAAGTATGAGTGTTTCATGTAATCAGTTATGGTTCATTGTTATTGCTCCAAGCTGTTCCATTGGATTTTTATGATAATTCCACAGATAATATGATGTAGACTACCAAAAGTCTTGAAAAGATTACATCGATTTTTTTAAATTAAAATTTAAGATTTATATTAGATTTCCAAGTTTAATGTCCCGGTGTTCACTTTGAACTAATACTGTGTGACCACAAAACTGAATCTAACATGTGTGTGTATACAGACATAAGTAAACACAATCACAATTGTTCTAGGTGTTTTCCTGTCTACAGTAGGAGACGGGTAGATACATTATGACATAAATGATATGATAATCCCTATTAGGGTGTAGGTAAAATCCTATGTGTTTACATCCATAACAAACACAATTATAACTGTTCCAAATCAAGAGATGACATGCATATAACTGACATCTAGATGGACACTATTATAATGTCTATGGTAATTTATTATACAAGAACAATGAACATTTTACACCATTCATAAATATTTTATTGATAATGTACAATAACTTATAAGATATACACTATAACATAAAATAATTACATACTTATAAGCAATTGATAACATCTCCCCTCACAATTTGGGAATAGATGAATATTGTGGTGTCCAATAGGAAATAGATCATAAAGAGAAGTCGCTACATATGCTAAATTTATATCACAAGAACCTTTATACTTATCCTATAGATAACAGAACATTAATAATGCAGCACATTACAACAACGTTTTCATGGACTCTTTTGCAGCTTTCAGGTTTAAGTTCTCCCGTATGTGCGCGGGGGGGTTCGGACTTGCGCAAACTGTCTCCTCATCCCGGTCACGGATAAGAAGTTCTAGCGCATGCACATGATTATATGCGCATGCACACCAGTCACCAGCATTGCTGCCGCAAGGATAAGTTCGGGCGCGTGCGCAGGTGGAGGCGCACACACGGTAGGTAGTCGAATGAAGAGCGGAACTCAGGCAAGTCACGCAAGTTCCGGTGATCAGTACCAATGAGAGAGATTTATTTTGATGGACAGGTAATTTATTTAATGGGTGAAGAGATGAGATCTGAAGTAATGCAATGGTGAAATGATTGGAGGTTATTAAAGACCTTCTGACAGGTCAATATGGGTGTCAATCATCAAGAAGACTCTGGATTGGTGGATACCTGTAGGAGTGGTCAAGGAATTAACAAGGGAGGTTATATAAACCCCCTAGGTGGCGTTTTTTCATTGTCAGTGCCCCATGACCTCTTAAGACGTCACATCTGTGACGAAACATGTTAGGAGGGGCTCTGTGAGGAGTTTTTAAATCACAACATTGGCACTGTTTGTGAGCACACACTGCAGGTGTGCTATACAAAAATAGGAAGACAGTCCTGTAAGGCATCAATATGTGTTAATACACCAGTGCATAGAATGCTGGGCTTTTAATTCACTTGATAGCTCACATCATTATTTATGAATTATTAAAAGTTACCGTATTTATCGGGGTATACCACGCACCGGCCTATAACACGCACCCTCATTTTACCAAGGATATTTGGGTAAAAAAAGTTTTTTACCCAAATATCCATGATAAAATGAGGGTGCGTGTGTGCGCGTGTATACCCCGATATACCCCCAGGAAAGGCAGGGGGAGAGAGGCCGTCGCTGCCCGCTTCTCTCCCCCTGCCTTTCCTGGGGTCTAGAGCCCTGCTGCCGGCCCTTCTCACCCCCTGGTTATCGGCGCCTCTTCCCGTTCTGTCCCCCTGACTATCGGTGCCGGCGCCGATAGCCAGGGGGAGAGAAGCGGCGCCGACAGCCAGGGGGAGAGAAGGGGCAGCGGCACCCATTGTCGGCGCCGCTGCCCCGTTGCCTCCCCCCATCCCCGGTGGCATAATTACCTGAGTCGGGACCGCGCTGCTCCAGGCCTCCGTCGTGCGTCCCCAGCGTCATTGCTATGCACGGCGCGGCGCTCTGACGTCATGCGCCGCGCCGTTCAGCGCATAGCAATGACGCCGGGGACGCACGACGGAGGCCTGGAGCAGCGCGGACCCGACTCAGGTAATTATGCCACCGGGGATGGGGGGAGGCAACGGGGCAGCGGCGCCGGCAATGGGTGCCGCTGCCCCTTCTCTCTCCCTGGCTGTCGGAGCCGCTTCTCTCCCCCTGGCTATCGGCGCCGGCACCGATAGTCAGGGGGACAGAACGGGCAGTGGCGCCGATAACCAGGGGGTGAGAAGGGCCGGCAGCAGGGCTCTAGACCCCAGGAAAGGCAGGGGGAGAGAAGCGGGCAGCGACGGCCTCTCTCCCCCTGCCTTTCCTGGGGGTGTATCGGCGTATAACACGCACACAGACTTTAGGCTAAAAATTTTAGCCTAAAAAGTGCGTGTTATACGCCGATAAATACGGTAAGTTTTACGGTAATTTGCAGTGAGGGATAAAAAGTGGACTCTTTACTCAGTCCTTTCTGCTGTGTTGCTCTGTACATAATCTGGCAGAATCACACAGCCTGGAATTGGTGGCAGCACGAGAAGACGATATAGTGGCAGAACGATCCAGTCTGGAGGTGACAACAGCCTGACAAGACCATAGGGCCTCACAATAGAGAAGATTAAAGATATTTTTGAAATTTTAAATTGAAGATTTTAGACATATTAAGACTTTAAAAGTTTAATTTAAGGTGCCAACAGTATACGTAGACCATATGGTGGCACAATGACACAGCCTGGAGATGGAGGCAGTATGAGTATACAATAGGGCTTCACAATCCCTAAGATTAAAAGATGAATTTTAAAATTGAAATTGAAGATTTATGGTAGCTAGTGCTACCATAAAATATTTTTAGGTAATGTTCCAGGCCCAGCAGCATCAGTAAACCATATAGTGGCTGAATGGCAAAGCCTGGAGCTGGCAGCAGCATGAGTAGACAATAGGGCTTCACAATCCCTAAGATTAAAAGATGAACTTTAAAATTGAAATTGAAGATTTTGAAATTGAAATTTAAGATTACTCTCCCAAGTTTTAATGTTCCGGGCCCCCTCGTGTGGTCAAAAAGGAAACCAAATCTAACAAGGAGTCACATGTCACACGGCTGCACAATCACAGGGCCTGGAGGTGGCATCAGTAGGAGGAGACCATATAGTGGCTGAATGACCGCCTGGAGTTTGTGGCAGCAATAGTGGCTGAATGACCGCCTCTAGTTTGTGGCAGCATGAGGAGACCATATAGCGGCTTAATGGCACAGATTGGAGTTGGTGAAGCATGAGGAGACCATATAGTGGCTGAATGGTACAGCTTGGAGTTGGTGGCAGCATGAGTAGAACATATAGTGGCTGATTGGCACAGCCTGGAGTTTGTGGCTGAAGCATGACGAGACCATATAGTGGCTGAATGGCACAGCCTGTAGGTGGTGAAGCATGAGGAAACCATATAGTGGCTGAATGGCACAGCCTGGAGGTGATGAAGCATTAGGAGACCATATAGTGGCTGAATTGCACAGCCTGAAGGTGGCAGCAGCAGCATCAGGAGTTCTGAAAGTGACCCAGTGATAGAGAGGTGCGGTAAGTGGCAATACCAGTACCCGGTGACACGAAGGTGTGTGAAAAAAGGTCTCTGTGAATGTTTGTAACTGGGAAGCAGCGCCTTAAATCTGTTTGGCACTATCCATATTTGTGAAGTGTTGGTGTGGCACCATGGTACTCTGATGCATCAGGCATTGGTGGGTGGAAATCCTGGCTGATCCATACCTGATTCATCTTGACAAAAGTCAGTCTCTCCACATTTTTCGTGGACAGATGAGTTCTCCTTGGGGTGACTATGGCCCCTGACGCACTGAACACCCGCTCTGATGGCACACTACTGGCTGGGCAAGACAGTTTTTTCAGGGCAAACTCTGCTAGTTGCGGCCACAAAAATTCAGTTTGGCTGCCCAGAAGTCCAGCGGATCTTCAAGGTCTGTTGGCATCGGCATGTCAAGGTATGCCACCACCTGCTGGTTCTGGTCCTGCTCCAGGTCTACCTGCTGCTGATGAGTTGCTTCATTATGCGGGTGAAGAAAGGTACTCCTCAGCGACTGTAGACTCAGGCTGCTGCTGATGGAGCTGCACTGCTCCTGCCTCTCCACATCTCCCCAGCAGCCATGGCGGTGGAAGGTGACCACTAGGGTCCCCCTGATTCAGACCTGCGAGAGGATGGACGATAGCGCCGATGTCACGATGCCGGCTGGCAGGTAGTGGATCCTCTGTGCCAGAGAGGGATTGGCGTGGACCGTGCTAGTGGATCGGTTCTAAGCCACTACTGGTTTTCACCAGAGCCCGCCGCAAAGCGGGATGGTCTTGCTGCGGCGGTAGTGACCAGGTCGTATCCATTAGCAACGGCTCAACCTCTCTGGCTGCTGAAGATAGGCGCGGTACAAGGGAGTAGACAGAAGCAAGGTCGGACGTAGCAGAAGGTCGGGGCAGGCAGCAAGGATCGTAGTCAGGGGCAACGGCAGGAGGTCTGGAACACAGGCTAGGAACACACAAGGAACGCTTTCACTGGCACAATGGCAACAAGATCCGGCAAGGAAGTGCAGGGGAAGTGAGGTGATATAGGGAAGTGCACAGGTGAAGACACTAATTGGAATCACTGCGCCAATCAGCGGCGCAGTGGCCCTTTAAATCGCAGAGACCCGGCGCGCGCGCGCCCTAGGGAGCGGGGCCGCGCGCGCCGGGACAGGACCGAGGGAGAGCGAGTCAGGTACGGGAGCCGGGGTGCGCATCGCGAGCGGGCGCTACCCGCATCGCGAATCGCATCCCGGCTGGCAGCGGAATCGCAGCGCCCCGGGTCAGTGGATCTGACCGGAGCGCTGCAGCGGGGAGAGTGAAGCGAGCGCTCCGGGGAGGAGCGGGGACCCGGAGCGCTCGGCGTAACAGTACCCCCCCCCTTGGGTCTCCCCCTCTTCTTAGAGCCTGAGAACCTGAGGAGCAGACTTTTGTCTAGGATGTTGTCCTCAGGTTCCCAGGATCTCTCTTCAGGACCACAACCCTCCCAGTCCACTAAAAAAAAAGTTTTCCCTCTGACCTTTTTGGAAGCTAAGATCTCTTTGACAGAGAAGATGTCCGAGGAGCCGGAAACAGGAGTGGGAGGAACAGATTTGGGAGAAAAACGGTTGAGGATGAGTGGTTTGAGAAGAGAGACGTGAAAGGCATTAGGGATACGAAGAGAAGGAGGAAGAAGAAGTTTATAAGAGACAGGATTAATTTGACACAAAATTTTGAAAGGACCAAGATAGCGTGGTCCCAACTTGTAGCTAGGGACACGGAAGCGGACATATTTAGCGGAGAGCCATACCTTGTCTCCAGGGGAAAAAACGGGAGGAGCTCTTCTTTTCTTATCCGCGAACTTCTTCATGCGTGATGAAGCCTGTAAGAGAGAATTTTGGGTCTCTCTCCATATGATGGAAAGGTCACGAGAAATTTCATCCACAGCGGGCAGACCAGAGGGCAAGGGGGTAGGGAGGGGGGGAAGAGGGTGACGGCCGTACACCACGAAAAATGGGGATTTGGAGGAAGATTCAGAGACCCTGAAGTTATACGAGAATTCGGCCCATGGAAGGAGATCTGCCCAGTCATCCTGGCGGGAGGAAACAAAATGTCGCAAATAATCACCCAAGATCTGGTTAATTCTTTCTACTTGTCCATTGGACTGGGGATGATATGCAGAAGAAAAATTTAATTTAATCTTGAGTTGTTTACAGAGAGCCCTCCAGAATTTAGACACGAATTGGACGCCTCTATCCGAGACAATCTGCGTAGGCAACCCGTGAAGACGAAAAATGTGTACAAAAAATTGTTTAGCCAACTGAGGCGCAGAAGGAAGACCAGGAAGAGGGATGAAATGTGCCATTTTGGAGAATCGATCAACGACCACCCAAATAACAGTGTTGCCACGGGAAGGGGGTAAATCAGTAATAAAATCCATACCAATCAGAGACCAAGGCTGTTCGGGGACAGGCAGGGGATGAAGAAAACCAGCGGGCTTCTGGCGAGGAGTCTTATCCCGGGCACAGATAGTGCAGGCTCGCACAAAGTCCACAACATCCGTCTCCAGAGTCGGCCACCAATAGAAGCGGGAGATGAGTTGCACAGATTTCTTGATGCCCGCATGACCTGCGAGATGGGAGGAGTGACCCCATTTGAGGATTCCGAGGCGTCGGCGTGGAGAAACAAAGGTCTTTCCTGGAGGAGTTTGCCTGATGGAGGCAGGAGAAGTGGAGATCAGGCAGTCAGGTGGAATGATGTGTTGCGGAGAGAGTTCAACTTCTGAGGCATCCGAGGAACGAGAGAGAGCATCGGCCCTAATGTTCTTATCGGCAGGACGAAAGTGAATCTCAAAATTAAATCGGGCAAAGAACAGAGACCACCGGGCCTGGCGAGGATTCAGCCGTTGGGCAGACTGGAGGTAGGAGAGGTTCTTGTGGTCGGTGTAGATAATAACAGGAAAACTTGATCCCTCCAGCAGATGCCTCCATTCCTCAAGTGCTAATTTAATGGCTAGAAGCTCTCGATCCCCGATGGAGTAGTTCCTCTCCGCTGGAGAGAAGGTCCTAGAGAAAAAACCACAAGTGACAGCATGCCCGGAAGAATTTTTTTGTAGAAGAACAGCTCCAGCTCCCACTGAGGAGGCATCAACCTCCAATAGGAAGGGTTTGGAAGGGTCAGGTCTGGAGAGCACGGGAGCCGAAGAAAAGGCAGACTTGAGTCGTTTAAAGGCGTCTTCTGCTTGAGGAGGCCAAGACTTGGGATCAGCATTTTTTTGGGTTAAAGCCACGATAGGAGCCACAACGGTAGAAAAATGTGGAAAAAATTGCCTGTAATAATTGGCGAACCCCAAAAAGCGTTGGATAGCACGGAGTCCGGAGGGGCGTGGCCAATCTAAGACGGCAGAGAGTTTGTCTGGATCCATCTGTAGTCCCTGGCCAGAGACCAAATATCCTAGAAAAGGAAGAGATTGGCATTCAAACAGACATTTCTCAATTTTGGCATAGAGTTGATTGTCACGAAGTCTCTGAAGAACCATACGGACATGCTGGCGGTGTTCTTCTAGATTGGCAGAAAAAATTAGGATATCGTCCAGATATACAACAACACAGGAGTATAACAGATCACGAAAAATTTCATTAACAAAGTCTTGGAAGACGGCAGGGGCGTTGCACAGGCCAAAGGGCATGACCAGATACTCAAAGTGTCCATCTCTGGTGTTAAATGCCGTTTTCCACTCATCCCCCTCTCTGATGCGGATGAGGTTATAGGCGCCTCTTAAGTCCAATTTAGTAAAGATGTGGGCACCTTGGAGGCGATCAAAGAGTTCAGAGATGAGGGGTAAGGGGTAGCGGTTCTTAACCGTGATTTTATTAAGACCGCGGTAGTCAATGCAAGGACGTAGGGAGCCATCTTTTTTGGACACAAAGAAAAATCCGGCTCCGGCAGGAGAGGAGGATTTACGGATAAAGCCCTTTTTTAGATTCTCCTGGACGTATTCAGACATGGCAAGAGTCTCTGGGGCAGAGAGAGGATAAATTCTGCCCCGGGGTGGAGTAGTGCCCGGGAGGAGGTCGATAGGACAATCATAAGGCCTGTGAGGAGGTAGAGTCTCAGCTTGTTTTTTGCAGAAAACATCCGCGAAGTCCATATAGGCCTTAGGGAGACCGGTTACTGGAGGAACCACAGAGTTACGGCAAGGGTTACTGGGAACCGGTTTTAGACAGTTCTTGGAACAAGAGGACCCCCAACTCTTGATCTCCCCAGTGGACCAATCCAGGGTTGGGGAATGAAGTTGAAGCCAGGGAAGTCCAAGGAGAATTTCCGAGGTGCAATTGGGGAGGACCAAAAGTTCAATCCTCTCGTGATGAGATCCGATGCTCATAAGAAGGGGCTCCGTGCGGAAACGTATGGTACAGTCCAATCTTTCATTGTTTACACAATTGATGTAAAGGGGTCTGGCGAGACTGGTCACTGGGATGTTGAACTTGTTGACGAGAGAGGCCAAAATAAAATTTCCTGCAGATCCAGAGTCCAAGAAGGCCACAGTAGAGAAGGAGAAGGCAGAGGCAGACATCCGCACAGGCACAGTAAGACGTGGAGAAGCAGAGTAGACATCAAGGACTGTCTCACCTTTGTGCGGAGTCAGCGTACGTCTTTCCAGGCGGGGAGGACGGATAGGACAATCCCTCAGGAAGTGTTCGGTACTAGCACAGTACAGGCAGAGGTTCTCCATATGGCGTCGTGTCCTCTCTTGAGGTGTCAGGCGAGACCGGTCGACCTGCATAGCCTCCACGGCGGGAGGCACAGGAACAGATTGCAGGGGACCAGAGGAGAGAGGAGCCGAGGAGAAGAAACGCCTCGTGCGAACAGAGTCCATATCTTGGCGGAGTTCCTGACGCCTTTCGGAAAAACGCATGTCAATGCGAGTGGCTAGGTGAATAAGTTCATGTAGATTAGCAGGAATTTCTCGTGCGGCCAGAACATCTTTAATGTTGCTGGATAGGCCTTTTTTAAAGGTCGCGCAGAGGGCCTCATTATTCCAGGATAATTCTGAAGCAAGAGTACGGAATTGTACGGCATACTCGCCAACGGAAGAATTACCCTGGACCAGGTTCAACAGGGCAGTCTCAGCAGAAGAGGCTCGGGCAGGTTCCTCAAAGACACTTCGGATTTCCGAGAAGAAGGAGTGTACAGAGGCAGTGACGGGGTCATTGCGGTCCCAGAGCGGTGTGGCCCAAGACAGGGCTTTTCCAGACAGAAGGCTGACTACGAAAGCCACCTTAGACCTTTCAGTGGGAAACAGGTCCGACATCATCTCCAGATGCAGGGAACATTGGGAAAGAAAGCCACGGCAAAACTTAGAGTCCCCATCAAATTTATCCGGCAAGGATAGGCGTAGACCAGGAGCGGCCACTCGCTGCGGAGGAGGTGCAGGAGCCGGTGGAGGCGATGACTGCTGAAGCTGTGGTAGTAACTGCTGTAGCATAACGGTCAGTTGAGACAGCTGTTGGCCTTGTTGCGCTATCTGTTGTGACTGCTGGGCGACCACCGTGGTAAGGTCAGCGACAACTGGCAGAGGAACTTCAGCGGGATCCATGGCCGGATCTACTGTCACGATGCCGGCTGGCAGGTAGTGGATCCTCTGTGCCAGAGAGGGATTGGCGTGGACCGTGCTAGTGGATCGGTTCTAAGCCACTACTGGTTTTCACCAGAGCCCGCCGCAAAGCGGGATGGTCTTGCTGCGGCGGTAGTGACCAGGTCGTATCCACTAGCAACGGCTCAACCTCTCTGGCTGCTGAAGATAGGCGCGGTACAAGGGAGTAGACAGAAGCAAGGTCGGACGTAGCAGAAGGTCGGGGCAGGCAGCAAGGATCGTAGTCAGGGGCAACGGCAGGAGGTCTGGAACACAGGCTAGGAACACACAAGGAACGCTTTCACTGGCACAATGGCAACAAGATCCGGCAAGGAAGTGCAGGGGAAGTGAGGTGATATAGGGAAGTGCACAGGTGAAGACACTAATTGGAATCACTGCGCCAATCAGCGGCGCAGTGGCCCTTTAAATCGCAGAGACCCGGCGCGCGCGCGCCCTAGGGAGCGGGGCCGCGCGCGCCGGGACAGGACCGAGGGAGAGCGAGTCAGGTACGGGAGCCGGGGTGCGCATCGCGAGCGGGCGCTACCCGCATCGCGAATCGCATCCCGGCTGGCAGCGGAATCGCAGCGCCCCGGGTCAGTGGATCTGACCGGAGCGCTGCAGCGGGGAGAGTGAAGCGAGCGCTCCGGGGAGGAGCGGGGACCCGGAGCGCTCGGCGTAACAGCCGATAGTCTTTGGCCAACTTTCTTCATAGGATGCCTCTGTAGTAGGTCACTTTGTCCTCCCTCAAAAAAGGTCCCTATTTTGTGGCAGTAGCGAGGGTCCAATAACGTGGAGAGCCAGAAGTCATCCCACTGACAATTCGGCTGTCACTATGCAAGCAAGTGAGCATGCATCGTGTCATTTGTACAAGTGACACGGAGGGACTCCCTGCCTCCATCTCCACTGCATACTGCCACGGTGTGTCTGGGTCTTCTGTCTCGCCTTCCTCATAACTCTCTAGCTCATCTGGCTGCTCCTGCTCCTCCTCTCCTGTCAGATTACTAGAAAAATCGCCCATTCGGTGAAACCTAAACTGTGCTCCACTGTGCCCCTTGCCCTCCTCCAGTTCAGCCTCCACAGGGCGATTTCCTAATAACGTGGCTTCCTCAAAGGGCCTGAGCAAACGGCAGGTGTAACGTATGAGCTCCCACTGGTTGACATTGATGTTACACAGGGGAGTACCCCTATCCGCTTGGATCATCAAGAAATCGGTGATGGCTTTTCTCTGTTCGTACAGTCGGCCCAACATATGGAGGGTGGAATTCCAATGTGTGGCAACGTCACAAATCAGACTATGTTGAGGGATACCGTTCTGACGCTGCAGCTCAAGGAGGTTGTGCTCTATGGTGTACGAGTGGCTTAAGTGCATGCACATTTTCCTTCCCATTCTTAGGATGTCTTGCAAATGCGGGGAACACTTCAGGAACTGCTTGACAACCAGTTCTCTTGGACATGGCTTCGCTGATGGATTGTTGGCGGAATGACTGACTAAAAGTAGCAGGAGCATCTGGAGCGACAGAAGGAGGGTGTGACACACAGCTCCCTTCCGCTGAGGGGATGGACCCTTGGCTAGCTGAAATAGGGAATGGTGTGCCACTGGGTGATGCGGCAGGCTGGACCACTACATCAGAGCCACGGTTCTCTCAAGCCGCTTTATGGTGGCGAAGCATGTGTTGACGCAGGGCTGTGGTGCCAACATTGGGACCCTGGCCACACTTTACCTTCTGCCGACATATCTTGTATGTGACTATGTTAACTTCCTCCGGATGCTTGATGAAAAACTGCCATACCGCCGAGCAACTGATTTTCCACCAACAGTCCGCACTAATTGACTGTTACTGCAGCCATCTCCAGGAACCCCTGTTCCACTTCCTCCCGGGAAGGTAGGCTGCCATGAAGCAGGTGGTATTCCCGGGCATGTTTGGCTCCAGAATTTCCACTTCTGCAACAATGCTGACTGCCAACCATGCTACCACCTTGCTTGCTCAGCTGCTGCCTTCAACCCTCTTCTCCTGATGATGATGAAGCCCCTTCTGCACCTGGCTCACAAGTGTGATTGGCTTCATCATCATTGAGTTTTGTTTGCACGTCACTGATGTCCTCCTTAGGTTCCTCAACAGTGTCTGCTTCAGGACCGGGAACGCTGGCAACACCGCCTCCCACGTCACTCTCCTCATCCCTACTTGCCCACCTAGCAGAGGAAGCCATGGATGTCTTCTCCACTTTTTGGCTGGGCAGTAGCTGCTGACTATCCTCTATTAACCCCTTAAGGACGCAGGGTTTTTCAGTTTTTGCATTTTCGTTTTTTCCTCCTTACCTTTTAAAAACCATAACCCTTTCAATTTTCCATCTAAAAATCCATATTATGGCTTATTTTGTGCGTCACCAATTCAACTTTGCAGTGACATCAGTCATTTTACCCTAAAATCCACGGCAAAATGGAAAAAAAAATTGTGCAACAAAATCGAAGAAAAAACAAAATTTTGCAATTTTTGGCGGCTTCAGTTTCTACGTAGTGCATATTTTGGTAAAAATGACACCTCATCATTATTCTGTAGGTCCCTACGGTTAAAATGGTACCCTATTTATATAGGTTTAATTTTGTCGTACTTATGGAAAAAATCATAACTACATGCAGGAAAATGTATACTTTTAAAAATGTCCTCTTCTGACCCCTACAACTTAATTTTTCCATGTACAGGGAGTTATGTTTGCGCCGTGATCTGAAGTTTTTATCGGTACCATTTTTGTTTTGATCAGACTTTTTGATCACTCTTTATTTGTTTTTTAATGGTATAAAAAGTGACCAAAAATACGTTTTTTTTTATGTTTACGCCATTGACCGTGCGGTTTAATTAAGGATTTATTTTTATAGTTCGGACCTTTACGCACGCGATGTTACCACAATTTTTTTTTCATTTACACTGTTTTATTTTTTAATGGGAAAAGGGGGTCATTCAAACTTTTATTAGGGAAGGGGTTAAATGATCTTTATAAAAAAATTTTTTTACTCTTATTTTTTGCAATGTTATAGCCACCATAGGGGCCTATAACATTACATGCATTGATCTTTTACACAGATCACTGGCACGTATTAACACGCCTGTGATCCATGTTATCGGTGCTTGACTACTCCTGCCTGGATCTCAGGCACGAAGCAGTCATTCGCTGATCGGACACCAAGGAGGCAGGTAGGGTCCCTCCCGATGTCCTGTAAGCTGTTCGGGATGCCGCGATTTTGCCGCGGCGGTCCCGAACAGCCTGACTGACCAGCCAGGATAGTTTAACTTTCGCTTCAGACGGGGTGGTCAGCTTTGATCGCCACGTCTGAAGGGTCAATACAGGACATCACTGCGATCGGTGATGTCCTGTATTAGCCGTGGGTCCCGGCCGTGTGACCCCGCGGCATATCGCGGGAGCCGGCGGAGGACGTAAATATACGTCCTTCGTCGTTAAGGAGTTAAATAGGCCTCACTGAATAGTGGAGCTGAACCCACAGCATAAGATAATTCTTTAGCAGAGGGAACAGCATAGGACAGAGGCAATGGGAGGACAGGGATTGCTCCCAGGTCATGCCAACTGAGGCTTGTGTCTGAGGGACCCACCGACTGCTGACTGGGGGGTATCAGATGTCACTTGTGATTAAGTGGATGACCGTGTTAACCAATCTATGACGGCAGATGGGTTGCTGGTCAAGACACAACCTCTAGCTGATACCGGGAGCTCAGGCCTCTTGCTACGACTCCTGCTGCCACTCGACCCTAGTCTTCTGTGACCTCTGCCTGATGAATTTAGGCCTCTGCCTCTCCTCTGTGCCTGTCCTGGCTCTTCTCTCTCTGACATAATTATTGCGTATATGAGGGTAGTACAATACGCTTCACTACGCTTAAAACAGTATTTGTCTAGAACAGCAGCAGGTGTGTACTTTTGGCTGTCCTTTCACAGTCTCTAGCCCCTTGACAGATTAACAGGTGCAAAATAGTACACTACTTACATGTACGAATGTGGTATGCACTTATGAGGGCAGAAAAAATGTGCTATAGTACACTTTAAAAAACACTTATTGGACTACAACACCAGCCAGTGATAACTTTTGCCTCGCTTTTCACAGTATATAGACCCTTGACAGATTAACAGGTATAAAATGATATACTACATAGATGTACGTATGTGGTATGCACTTATGAGGGCAGAAAAATTTGCTACAGTACGCTTTAAAAAAAAGTATTGGAGTAAAACACCAGCCGGTGATTGCTTTTGTCTGGACTTTCACAGTATGTAGGCCCTTGACAGATTAACAGGTACAACATTTTACACTATTTAGATGTAGGAATGTGGTATGAATTTATGAGGGCAGAAAAAATGTGCTACAGTACGCTTAAAAAAAAAAAACGTATTGGAGTAAAACACCAGACAGTGATTACTTTTGCCTGGACTTTCACAGTATGTAGGCCCTTGACAGATTAACAGGTACACGTGGTATGCACTTATGAAGGCAGAAAAATTTGCTACAGTACACTTTCGAAAAAACTAAAACATATTTGAGTAAAAAAACAGCGGGTGATTACTTTTGCCTGAACATTCACAGTATGTAGGCCCTTGACAAATTAACGGGTACAAAATTGTACACTACTTAGATGATGGTATGTGGTATGCACTTATGAGGGCAGCAAAATGTACTACAGTACGCTTAAAAAAAATCGTATTGGAGTAAAACATCAGCCGGTGATTACTTTTGCCTGGACTTTCACAGTATTCAGGCATTTGACAGATTAACAGGTACAAAATTGTACACTACTGAGATTTAGGCATGAGGTATGTGTGGTGTGCCACTAGGGTGAGTGGCAGGGCCACTGGTGTTGTGGTGATGAGTGTTGGGATCAGATGTTACTAACCCTGTGGGTCGGATGGTATTAACCCCTATGTGTTTGTGACGCCAGTGGGGTTTTCGGGTTCCGGAACATCAGACGCCCAGATTCTTTGCTATCCCACGAGCTAGTAGTGAATAAAGAGTCCACAACCAGTTGAGGTTAAACAGAGGCTTTACTGAATATGACAGGTGTAATTATCTTCACAGCTATAGCCAGAATTCCCAGAGAGGTGAACAGTACCCAGATGACCTCGCAGCTTGCTGGACCAATACTTTTTAATAAACTTGACTTTGACTTGTAATTTAGACTAGACTTGTACTATGTGTAGGACTTGACTAACTTCAGTGACTGCAGACATGGACTTGTAGACTTACTGGAGAGTTGTAGCTTTGTGGAACTCCAGATGCTGAACACTTGTCTAAGACCTCTGGTAGCTGTTTCAGCAAAGACTTTGATGTTACTCTCAGAAGAGTCTGAGGAAAGAGAGCTAATTAAAGATGGTCACCCCTTTATATAGTGGGGGGCTGGACTAAAGCCCATTGGTCATACGTTAAAGCTGGTGCTCTCTGTGAGTACCAGTTGTAACAAATCATATAACTGCATAACATGTGACAGGATTACTCACACAGGTCCTTGAGTCCTCCATAGGCCCTGTATACTATCTAGACATTAGGATCTTGGCTATGCTCTTAAAGATACACATACCACATTTAATAAATTAACAAGAGAATAAGGGGAGTCCCTGCAGGGGAGCCCCCAGGTCAATGAGGGACTCAACCTGACAGGGCCTACAGGTAGTACAGGAACGTGTACCTTTACTGGGATATCACATATGTACTTATGAGGGCAGAAAAATGTGCTACAGTATGCTTTATAAAAATGTATTGAAGTAAAACACCAGCCGGTGATTATTTTTGCCTGGACTTTCACAGTATGTAGGCCCTTGACAGATTAACAGGTACAAAATTGTACACTACTTAGATTTACATATGTGGTATGCACTTATGAGGGCAGTAAAATGTGCTACAGTACGCTTAAAAAAAAAACGTATTGGAGTAAAGCACCAGCCGATGATTCCTTTTACCTGGACTTTCACAGTATGTAGGCCCTTGACAGATTAACAGGTACAAAATAGTACACTACTTAGATGGACATATTTTTGCACAACACCAGCAGTACACAGTCGCTGTGTACTAAACCCAAAATTGCCCATCCTCTTAAGTTCCATCAAGATGAACCAGCTTGTTGAAATGTATGAGGCAACACACAGCTATCTGCCCCTCTCTGTAATACAATGCTGTAGAAAGTGACTGGGAGGTTAGTGACTGCAGTAAAAAAAATGTTTTCTGTGCAAAAAGCACTGCTCTCTGTCCACCAGAATACTGATGTGACTAGGAGGTGAAACGCTGCTGAAAAAAGCTTTTTTGTGTGACACACACAGGACATCGGTCCTATCTCTCTGCAGGATGAAGACTGAAGTGACGATCCGGAATTTGGCTGCCAATTATATAGGGCTGTGACATCACAGGGGTGACTGGCATCCTGCATGTGATTTAGGGTAATCTTGCCTTCCCGCCTTCCCAGAGTTCCTTGCCCCATGTCCTCACATATGGATTCACCATTTTAGATGCCCTAGAGCCTGGACAGCACTAAATGGACTTTAATGAAGTGATTTGAGTGATAGAATCGCGGCGATATTCGCATTCATAGCAAATCGAATTTTTCATGAAATTCATAACGAATTCGGATTTGTCGGCTTATTTTCGCTCATCTCTAACTACAATGCTCCGAATAGATGGAGCAAAATTTGGCTTTTGGTGAGAGAAATATGCTGAAATGGTTTTGGGGGGCATATTGCATTTGGGAAGCCCCCACGGTAGCAGACTGGCAAAAAACACCCCACATGGCACATTATTTGGTAAACTACACTCCTCAAGGAATGTAACAAGGGGTACAATGAACCTTAACAACCCACAGGTGTTTGACAAACTTTCATTAAAGTTGGACATGAAAATGAAAAATTAGATTTTTTCACTAAAATGCTGGTGTTACCCAAAATTTTTCAGGGGAAATAGGATAAAAATCCCCCCTAAAATGTTTAACTCCATTTTCTTCTGAGTATGAAAATACCCCATATGTGGATGTAAAGTCTTCTGTGGGTGCACAACAGGGCTCATAAGAGAAGGAGTGCCATTGGGCCTGTGTTGTGGTCTCCAAACTGTGGTCCTCCAGATGTTGCATAACTACAACTCCCAGCATGCCCAGACTGTCTGGGCATGCTGGGAGTTGCAGTTTTGTAAATTGTAAGGAGGAGAGCACTCACCCTTTCATTCCCACCTCTCTCATCCACCGATTCTACCGCATATGCACACCCAATCGCTAATCGGGTTAATTAAATTAGGTCCCGGGGTTTCATGCGGGAGTGGTCTCCCTTGAGAAACCCCAGGACTTTAGCTAATTAACCCAATCAGCTCCATGGGAGCGCACATTTACTCATGTTATCTCCTTACTACTGGGGTAACACACTGTAACAGGTATGTAGGTAGTTAGGTAGCCAGGTATGTAGGTAGTTAGGTAGCCAGGTATGTAGGTAGCCAGGTATGAAGGAGACAGCCAGTAAGTTAAGTAGCCAGATAGATAGTTAGGTAGCCTAGTATGTAGGTAGTGCACTGGCACAGTATAGGCATAGATTCTCGGTTCGTCGGCGAGTCCTTTCCTGCGGGGTCAGGAGAGACCGATTCACCTGCATAGCCTCCACGGCGGGAGGTTGCAGTGGCTGCTGGAAGACAGGTGCCAGATGGGCGTAGTTCCTCACGTCGCTCTGAGAAACAGATATCAATCCGGGATGCCAACTGTATAAGCTCATTCAGATTAGATGGCAATTCCCGGGCAGCAAGGACATCCTTAATTCGACTTGATAATCCTCTCCTGAAGGTGGCGCAAAGAGCTTAATCATTCCATGCTAACTCCAATGCCAGGGTACGAAAACGGATGGCATACTCGCCCATAGAGGAGTTGCCCTGAGTAAGACTCAGCAATGCCGTCTCAGCAGAGGAAGCTTGGGCAGGTTCTTCGAAGACACCCCGAAATTCTATCAGGAACACCTGGAGATTGGTAGTGAGAGCATCACTGCGATCCCAAAGCGGAGTTGCCCAGGCCAAAGCTCTTCCAGTTAAAAGACTGAGGATGATGGCCACCTTTTCTCGTTCCGTAGGGAACTGATCCGCCATGAGTTCAATGTGCATGGAGCACTGAGTCACAAAACCACGACAGGACTTGGGATTCCCCTCATATTTCTGGGGAAGATACAGGCAGAGTCTTGATCCGGAGATGACTGCAGGAGCCGGAGGTGCCAGCAGAGCAGGAGGAAGCTGTGACTGTGGTGGTTGCTGCTGAGCAGTTAGCAACTGCAGCATCATGGCGGATAACTGGTTCAACTGCTGTGCCTTTTGGGCAAACTGCTGTGACTGGAGTGTCACGATGGAAGTGAGATCCGGACTATAATGCAGAGGAACCCCAGCGGGATCCATGGCCAGATCATTACTGTAATGGAGCTGGATGTGGATCCATGGCTGGATCCTTGCTGTAACAGAGCTGGATGTGGATCCTTTAACCTGTGTGGCAGATGACTCAGACCGTATCGGGAGTGGAGTCTAAAGTGCTGCTGGTCTTCACCAGAGCCTGCCGTATGGCAGGATAGGCTTGCTGCGGCAGGCGACACCCAGGTCGCTACCCCCACAGGTAGCTGGGCAAGGCGATGTACCGAAGGATAAGGCAGTAGCGTAGTCAAATGTAGCAGAAGGTCAAGGCAGGCGGCAAAGGTGCGAAGTCAAATAACGTACTGGACCGGACCGGTCTGGAAACACGAGTAAGGCTAACAGGCTATATGGACGCTTAATTTCAGGCTAGGGGCACTGAAGATCCGGCAGGGAAGTGTGGGAGGTGCATAGACTTATAGGATGGTGTCAGGTGTGCACAATAATTATGGGCATACCATCCCTTAACATTTTCCGTCACGCGCGCCCTAAGGGACGGAGAAGCGCGCGCTGGATCTGAGACATAACGGAGGCAGCAGGGGAGAGAGGTGAGTGACGGGCTGGGATTCGCATGTGCTGGGATTCGGATGTGCTCGCGGCAGGTGCAGGCGGCCGGAGCACGGGACATCGCAAGGAGACTCTGCCTTGCATCGAAAGGTATCTCGGCTACTATGCAAATGGACCGGGGACGCCAGGTCAGCGAAATGAATGAGAACCGTAGGCAGAGCGACTTGAGCTTTTCCTCCAGCTCCTACATGGGCTCAGTTATGTTGGCACTGCCGTGCTGACCGTCCCGCAGGGCAAGTGGCCTACTGGGTGGCGCTCGGTGGGGGTCACAGTGCTGAATGTAGTTAGAATTTGCAATATTTAGCCGAGACAAGGGTTTATTATAGGTGAGTGGTAGTCCGGATGACAATACGCTAACAATCAGTTCTCAATTAATGGTCCTTCATTCTGTATCCCAGCCCCTGAGGAAGCTTTGTAAACAGTAAAACATGTTGGGAGCACTGTACTGAATTTAGTAACAATTGTATAGTGTGACCAGCACCAATTATAATGTTTTTAATTATTCTTATTATTAAATTGTGATTATCAATTGCAACTGACGTGTTGTTTTTCAATTGCAAATTTTCATTTTGACCCATACACACTACAATTTCAGTTTCAATAGTTTTTTTTATTAAAGATTTTCACAAATTACAAAAGAATTGCCTTCCCTAGTAAGGGACAAAATGGTGGGTATACAAATACAAAAAAGAACAAAAGCAGTAAAACAACAGAACCAGTAACCATTGGTGGAGCGACAAAATCCAGTGGCTAACAGTTGCCGTCCCTGTAAGTGTACATTCAGGAGCAGAAATAATAAAGCAGAGTGTTGTCCCTAGAAGGAAAATTTCTAACAAGTAGATCATACATAGCTTCGGAGTCAACCAGTCAACAGCCGACGGAAGGTAAAAGTGCATATAATCCTGTAGTCAGGGACAGGTAAGGAGGGAGGGAGGGGGGGGGTGAGGGAATCTGCAAGCAACAGTTAGGGCACGTTAGATGCGTGATATTTGGAAGAAAGACCATAGATTCCATCTGTTCTGAAACCTAGAGTAGCAGCCATTCCTGAGAGCTATGATGCATTCATATGTGTAAGTCATATTAATTTTACGAATTACCTCTTCAAGTATCGGTATAGTAGGTGATTTCCAGTGGCTCGTGAGAGTAGTTTTTCGCTATAATTAGGATAATGCATACTAGGTTTCTGGCCACATACACACTACAATTTCAATACAAATAAAAAATATAAGTTTTAAAAATAAAAAAATATTTTTAAAACTAAATTTTTTAAGATAGGGTTGCATCTCTAAGGAAGCCATTCAGTCTTTTTGAATTGTGGTAGCCTTGAGGGGTGATGGTGCCTGGGGTGCTGCGGAGTGGTAGAGTAGGGTATAGGATTAACCCTTGATTGTCGTGATGCCAGGGTGAGGTTTCCTCAATGCAATGGTCTTGCTGCCAATCATGCCAAAAACGATAGGGAGGAATAAATGAATGTCCACAGCAGAAGATGATGAAAACCGGAATAAACTTTACTTTACAGTGTAATGTGCCCCAGCAGGTTCACTTACCTATTCCCGATGCTCCGGGTCCACTTCGCGATCCTCCGGTGTCTTGCGCATCTTCTCCAGGGTCCGGGCCTTGCTTTCCGGTGTCGTTATTACGTCACTACGCACGCCGCGCCGGCGCAGCAGCGTAATAACGTCACCAGAAAGCGAGGCCCGGACCCTGCAGAAGATGTGCAAGACACCGGAGGATCACCGGAGCAGCGGGACAGCATCGGGAGCCCCTGAAACAGCAGCGGGAGCGGTGAGGACCTGGTGCGGAGCGGCAGGAACAGGTAAGTACAGCTTCCTATACTTTACATTGCACGGATCCCTCAACATACGATGGATTCGACAAACGATGGGTCGTTTGGAACGAATTACCATCGTATGTTGAGGGACCACTGTATATTTTATGAAACTGCAGGTAACATAACAGTCTTTTAGCAGAGGACCGTGGTACAGGGTCCTCACAGGTTTGCTGGGACTTCTGAGGTTAATGAGCTTAGGTTTGCTAGCCACTGTGCTACTGAATTTAGGGTATTTTGGAGTTGCAGTAGTCACATAGGATTTGTAGTTTTGAGTAGTGTTGCTCACGAATATTCGCAATTCAAATATTATTCGCGAATATCGCAAAAATAGCGCTATATATTCGTAATTACGAATATTTTTTTTTATTTTTTATTTTTTCCTACAGTACACTTGACAGTTATCATCCCTCCCTACTTCCAGATTGTGGTCTAGAGAAGGCTCCAATTCAAGTTGCTGTGTCAAACTGGGGCACTCGAGAATATTCGCATATGCGAATATTCACATATGCGAATATTGATCTCTCGCCTTTTTTTTACTTTGCTGGCCAATGAGAGTGATGCAGAGGGGCGGGATCAATATTCGCGAATATTCGCGAATAAGCGAATTTGTGAATATTGAGAATATAGCGCTATATTCGTAATTACGAATATTCGCTTTTTTTTTTTTTTTTTTACAGTACACATGACAGTGACCATCCCTCCCTGCTTCAAGATAGTGGTCTAAAGAAGGCTCCAATTCAAGTTGCTGTGTCAAACTGGGGCGCTCGAGAATATTCGCATATGCTAATATTCGCATATGCGAAAATATGCGAATATTAATCTCTCGCTTTTTTTTAAATCTTGTGGGCCAATGAGAATGATGCAGAGGGGCGGGATCAATATTCGCGAATATTCGCATCTGCGTATTCGTAAATTCTTTTAAGTTGTGGGCCAATGAGAATGATGGAGATACAGTTGTCAGAGGTTAGCAACATCCATAGCAACCAATAGGAAAGTATCCCGCCCCTTCGCTATATAAGATTCCTCACAGCAGCATGACCTTGCAGTTTCTTGTGGTGGTTTATGAGATAGGAGTGAGATACTGTCTGTGCGTTTCAAGTGCTTTTTTAAAAGCAAATAATACAGCAAGAGAGATAGGATTAGATTAGATTAGTGTAGGTACTAGTGTAGGGTATAGGGATAGAGCATTGCTTTTTTAAAAGCAAAGCAAATTATCTAGGGAATTTTTAGTGTTAGATAGAGTAGGTTAGCTTAGCTGATTTGTCTTTCTAGTGTAGGGCATAGAGTTAGAGCTTTGCTTTTTTTAAAAGCAAAGCTAATCATCTAGAGTAGGTTAGTTTATCCGATTTTATCAGGTTTTAGTGTAGAGTCATTTAGTTTAGGTATAGTATAGTGTAGGATTTAGGTGTGTTTTATTTTATTTTAGTGTCTGTGTAAAAAAAAAAATTATTAGGTTTAGTTTTTTAGTTTAGTTTTTTCTTGTTTAGTTTGTGTAGTTAGTGTCTGTGTCCGTGTCTTTGTGATTGTGTAAAAAAAAACACAAAAAAAAGTTTATTAGGTTTAGTTTTTAGTTTCGTTTTTTCTTGTTTAGTTTGTGTAGTTAGTGTCTGTGTCTGTGTCTTTGTGATTGTGTAAAAAAAAAAAAAAGTTTATTAGGTTTAGTTTTTAGTTTAGTCTTTTCTTGTTTAGTTTGTGTAGTTAGTGTCTGTGTCCGTGTCTTTGTGATTGTGTAAAAAAAAAAAAAACACAAAAAAAGTTTAATAGTTTTAGTTTAGTTTTTTCTTGTTTAGTTTGTGTAGTTAGTTAGTGTCTGTGTCTTTGTGATCGTGTAAAAAAAAACACAAGAAAAGTTTATTAGGTTTAGTTTAGTTTTTTATTGTTTAGTTTGTGTAGTTAGTGTCTGTGTCTTTGTTGTGTAAAAAAAAAATAAAAAAAAAAAGGTGTATTAGGTTTATTTTTCAGTTAGATTATTATTGTTTAGTTTTAGTTAGTAGTGTCTGTGTCCGTGTCTGCGTCATTGTCTTTGTCTTCGTGATTGTCTTTTGGCCCAGAGTCCCCATTCCAATAAAGTTTATTCCACATCCACCAACAATGAGTAGCAATTGTGGCCGTTCCGGCAGCAGGGGTAGGGGAGTTTCCAGGGGCAGCTCCAGAGAGTCAGGCACAGGTGGCAGAGGCGTACGTCTCATTCGAGACTTTTTTGTTGGTGGCAGCCGCCCCATATCCTCACAGGATGCCGAGGTTGTTGTGTATCTCGTGGCTCAAGCCAGTGCCACGGATCCCTCTGCCCCGGCTCCTAGCAGCAGCAGCAGCACCACCACTCAGGTTCCTTTAGGACCAGCCCCCAGCCCCCAAGAGTCTAGCCTTCTCCTGTTTGACAGCGACAGTGAGAGGGACCTCTTGGGGGAGGTCCTGCATCAGGCTGATGTCGATCTCAGTGCTGATGCTCAGGACCTTTTGGAAGGGATGATGGAGGAGGAGGGGATACCGGCTGTCAGTACCCCTTTGACATCCCTTCCAACTGGTGCGGGTGGTTTCATCCAACTAACCCCCGCACCTAGTCACACCCAGGCGTCAACGAGGGGACAGCGGAGCCAGGTCAGGGGCTCCACGTCTGCTGTTCCCCTCAGTCCACCACAGATTGGCCCTGGGTCTGACATATCTGGGGGCAAAGAGGAGGGTGACCCAGAATGGGTGCCACCTCCCTTGTCAGTTCACAGCAGCAGTGACGAGGAAGGTAGGCACCCTAGGGAAACAGTGCACCAGGTCACCAGGGAGACCAGCGTTAGGGGCTCCACTGGTGATGGCAGCAGGAGGAGGCAGCAGCAGCCAGCTCCACCTGTGCGCACTGAGCCCGAACAGGTGCAAGTCAGCACAACCCCATCTGACAGGAGGTTAGTGCTGAAGTCACCTGTTTGGGCTTACTTCACCCTGGCAGCAGATGATGCTGCTAAAGGCATTTGTAAGCTGTGCCATGCCAGGGTGAGGAGAGGGAGGTCTTTAGCTCGGCTGGGTACCAATGCCCTTACCCAGCACCTCAGGGTCAACCACTGGCGGGAGTGGGAACAGTTAAGGGGTGGTGGTAGCAGCGCCACCAGCAGTGTGCAGGGGACAGCAGCTCCTGCCACTGTACTGCAGACAGCACAACCCCTTCCAGTCATGCCTTCTCACTCCCCCACTCCCTCTGGTAGAGGTACTGGCACCGGCAGCCAGACCTCTGCCTCCACTGCACCCTCCTCTAGGTCCTCCACTGCCGTCTGGCGCCAGCTGTCAGTTACTGATGCGTTTGAACGCACGACGCACTACCCCCCTGGGGACCGTCGTGTGCGTTCACTCAATGGGCTCCTGGCAAGGGTTATCGCCCAACATCTGCTGCCCTTCAATCTTGTGGACAGCAATCCATTTCGGCAGATGTTGGAGCAGGCTCAACCCAGATGGCGTGTCCCCAGCCGCCATTTCTTCGCCAGGACCGGCGTCCCTGCCCTACACCATCACGTTGTTCAGAATGTATCCCTGTCGCTGGATCATGCTGTCAGCGACAGGGTGCATCTGACAATGGATGGTTGGACCAGCCAACATGGGCATGGACGATATCTTAGTTTTACTGCCCATTGGGTTTCCCTCCGAGGCGCCGGGGAGGGATCGGCGGCATCTGAGTTTGTGGTGCCGCCCCGGGGTGTCCAGGGGAGATCTGCTGCTCTCCCACAAGCCACTGTCTCCACAGCTGCTGAGCCCCCCAGCAAGCGTCCCCGTAGCTACGCAAGTGTGGGGCACATGCGCTGCCAGGCCGTGCTCCAGCTTGTGAGTCTAGGGGAACGGAGACACATTGGACCTGATGTTCTGGCCGCACTACAGGGTCAGGTCCAGAAGTGGCTGACACCCCGCAGGCTTCAAGCAGGTATGGTTGTCTGTGACAACGGCAGCAACCTACTCGCCCCCCTCCATGCTGGCAGTCTCCCCCACGTGCCCTGCTTGGCACATATCCTCAACCTGGTGGTGCAGAAGTTCCTGCGCACTTATCCAGGGTTGAGTGACATGGTGCAAAGGGTGCGGAGGATTGCCAGCCACTTCCGACGGTCCCCAACAGCTTCCGCGTCCCTGTCCAAACTGCAGCGGGACAACAGCCTGCCCCCTCACAGGCTGATTGTGGACAGCGTGACGTGGTGGAACTCCACCCTCCACATGCTGGAGAGGTTGTGGGAGCAGCGACGGGCGGTGAGGGAGTACCTGCACTGGCACTCAAGGGCCATCACACCAACTCCCGTACATCACTAATGCGGAGTGGGGGCAGATCCAGCAGGTCTGCCACGTGTTGGCCCCATTCGAGCAGGCGACCAAGATGGTCAGCGGGGAGCATGTCGGCCTCAATGACGTGCTCCCCATAGTGTTCCTGCTGGACAGGGCACTAGATCGCCTGCTCGAGGCTGGGGAGAGTGCCTTGGTGGAGCAGGAGGAGGCAACACTGCTCCACCAAGACCAGGCCCAGGACGAGGAGGAGGAAGAGTCTGATGACGTCCAGGAGTCTGGGCCTGGTCAGGAGGGAGAGCCGGTGTTGGGGGCACCGTTAGTCCGGGGGTGGGGCAGCTCCCAACGGGAGCAGCAGCTACAGCAGCAGGAGGACCAAGAGGTGATGGGCAGTCATGAAGAGTCACAGCGGGCTTTCCTCTTCCCCATGGCTGCTCACATGCTGCCGTGCCTCAGGAGGGACCCCCGGATCATTGCCATTAAGGAGAGGGATGATTTTTGGTTGGCCACCCTTTTAGACCCCCGCTGCAAGGGGAGACTGGAGCAGTTCATGCCAGCTAGCCGGAGGCAGGACCGGATGCATGAAATGCAGTCCTGTCTCATAAGCCGGTTGGAGCGGGCAACTCCGCGGCCTCCAGTTCTCCCCGCCCATCTCACCCAGCAGGTGGCTGGACCCAGCAGCACAAGCCGAGCAGGCGACCTTTTGGGTGAGATGAGGCTGTTCTACCAGCCTGTGCAACCCAGTAGCAGCAGCAGCAGCAGTCACCACCAGCGGCTGGCCCGCATGGTGGTAGACTACATGGGGTCCGTTGGTGCTTCCGACAGCATGATCGCCAACGGCCCCATGGAGTACTGGGTTGCCAGGCTGGACACCTGGAGGCTGGAGTTACTGTCCTGTCCCCCCTCCAGTGTACTTTCTGAGCGTACATTCAGTGCGGCAGGTGGGGTGGTCACAGACAAGCGGACCCGTCTGTCCACAGACTCCATGGACAGACTCACATTCATTAAAATGAATGAGTCCTGGATCGGCGGCGACTTCTTGGCCCCCGCCGTCGGTTCTGGGCGCTGAAGGGTCCCTTGTCAATCCCTCTCCTCTCTTATTTGTATTTATCTATGAATTTATTTATTTTTTGTAATCATGGATGAATTTCTTTATTATTAAATTTGTTGATAAATGTATTTTTGTTTTTAATCATTGATAAAATGATTCATATGTTTATTGCTGAATTTATCAGTTTATTGATGAATTTATGTAAATATATCTGTATATATGATTTTATTTATTTATGTATCTAGCGATGAATTTATTTAGTTTTTATATGTCTTTATTTTAAAATTTGTAGATGAATTTCTGTTTTTAATCATTAATGAATTTATTTATGTATTAGTTTATTGATGAATTTATTTAAATATATCTCTATAATGTATATGATTTTATTTATGTATCTATCGATTAATTTAGTTATCTTTTTATCAATAAAAAAAAGAAACCACACGTTTTAACTTGTAAACAAAGTATAAAACATAAAAAAAATTAAATAAAAAAAGCCCTAAGGCAACTATTTAAATTTTTTTTGAAGATCCTTCAGTTTCTTCATGCGAGCTTTTAGGTTCTTCCTCAATTTGAGAATTTCTGCCTTCGTCTCCCTCTCCATCTTCTCCATCTCCTTACCCAAAGCTAACTTAACTGTTAGGATTTAAATAAAAAAGAAGATTAAGATATAATTGTGTAGAATATTTGTAAAGTCATTGCCAACACATAACATTAAAATATACTGAACTAACACTAAGTAACCAACTATATAATCTTCATAAATACCATTAACAAATTAATTGTTATTTATAGAGATGAGCGAATCGAACTGGACAAATCAGAATTTGTTTGTAAATTACAGAGAAAGATCATTGCTGCGGTGAATCCAATCACCTGAAGCCCACATCATTGCAGGCAGGCAAATAGACAGGGACAGTAGAGAGAGAGTACACTTTATGTTGTTACTGTACTGGCATATATTTCGCCGAAGCTAATAGTGGCCAGTTAGTTTGAGCACTAAAAGTCCTATACACATGCTCTTAATGCCTAATTCAGGTGTAAACATCATGTGGCATATTTTCCTATCCTAAGTGTAATGTACACACACAAAAAAAGAAAAACTGTGTGCAGATCACAGCTACAGAGCTCATAGGCTAGATCGTATGTTCACCTATACTCCTAGGTGCTATTATACAGATTAGATAAATAAAACCAAAATCAGAAATGAACTCCAGGATCTCACCAGAAATACTGTTGAATGATTGTGGTATGATAATAAAATATATAACATATCTAAAAATATGAGGAACGGGTTGTGTATTATTACCCTGAAACACGTTTAGATTGTGGACTTTTGAATACGCACTATTACTGCAAGAAATTTGCCATCTTTTGAAAAGCTATTCATCTGTTGCCCGGACAGAATAGCACTTTCAATCGAACAGTCGGCCTTTGATGCCAACATCTCACCCCACGTGGACCTTCTCCTGGCGTCAGACACCACTCCACTGGAGCTTGCCGATCGGAGCAACAAGTTAACCAAAATGGAGTGCGGCAGCGGTGCAGTGTAGACGGTGTGTTATAATCCATCGTACGGCCCATCGCAGTACGGTGCCAGCCGTCCTCCCGCTGTCAGAGCTGACCTTAAAAAGGACGTCCACAACGTATTTGTTGAGATTATCAATAACAACTTCTATATACCATTATTATTAGTCTCCCACCCTTGATCCAGCATATATATTTTATGCATATAATATACATTAGTATTGCAGTAATAGTGTGTATCTACAGTTTTTAATTTGTTATTCTAAATACAAGTTATTCAACATTTGAAACACGGTCTCCTCATATTTTTATATATTTTATATATTTTATTATCATACCACAATCAAGCAACAGTAACTCTGGTGAGGTCCTTGAGGTTTCTTTCTTTTTTATATTTTTATTTATCTAATCTAAGTGTAATATACGCACTTAACACTTTTACTTTTTTTTCCTATTAAACTCCAGTTATTGTTAAAGGCCATAAATACCTCCAGGCTGTGTCATTCAGCCACTATATGATCTCATCATGCCTGCTGGCACATAAAATGAAACTGTTAATGTTAATCTATTTTAAAACTTCAATTTAAATTAAAAAAAATATCTTTAATCTTTTTAATTGTGAGGCCCTATGGTCTCGTCAGTCTGCTGCCACCTCAAGCCTGAGTGCTTCTGCCACTATATGTACTCCTGCTGCTGCTAACACCAGGCTGAGTGATTCAGCCAGTATATGGTCTACTCATTATGCTGCCACCTCAATCCTGTCTCATTATGCCACTATATGGTCTACTCATGCTGCTGCCACCTGAAGCCTATGTCATTAAGCCACTATATGGTCTCCTCATGCTGCTGCCACCTGAAGCCTATGTCATTCAGCCAGTATATGGTCTACTCATGCTGCTGCCACCTGAAGCCTATGTAATTCAGTCAGTATATGGTCTACTCATGCGGCTGCCACCTGAAGCCTATGTCATTCAGCCAGTATATGGTCTATTCATGCTGCTGCCACCTGAAGCCTATGTCATTCAGCCAGTATATTGTCTAATTATGCTGCTGCCACCTCAATCCTGTGTCATTCTGCCACTATATGGTCTACTCATGCTGCTGCCACCTGAAGCCTATGTCATTAAGCCACTATATGGTCTACTCATTATGCTGCCACCTCAATCCTGTGTCATTCTGCCCCTATATGGTCTACTCATGCTGCTGCCACCTGAAGCCTATGTCATTCAGCCAGTATATGGTCTACTCATGCTGCTGCCACCTGAAGCCTATGTCATTCAGCCAGTATATGGTCTAATTATGCTGCTGCCACCTCAATCCTGTGTCATTCTGCCACTATATGGTGTACTCATGCTGCTGCCACCTGAAGCCTATGTCATTCAGCCAGTATATGGTCTACCCATTATGCTGCCACCTCAATCCTGTGTCATTATGCCACTATATGGTCTACTCATGCTGCTGCCACCTCAATCCTGTGTCATTCTGCCACTATATGGTCTACTCATGCTGCTGCCACCTGAAGCCTATGTCATTCAGCCAGTATATGGTCTACTCATTATGCTGCCACCTCAATCTTGTGTCATTCTGCCCCTATATGGTCTATTCATGCTGCTGCCACCTCAATCCTGTGTCATTCTGCCACTATATGGTCTACTCATGCTGCTGCCACCTCAATCCTGTGTCATTCTATCACTATATGGTCTACTCATGCTGCTGTCACCTGAAGCCTATGTCATTCAGCCAGTATATGGTCTACTCATGCTGCTGCCACCTCAATCCTGTGTCATTCTGCACCTATATGGTCTACTCATGCTGCTGCCACCTCAATCCTGTGTCATTCTGCCACTATATGGTCTACTCATGCTGCTGGCACCTCAATCCTGTGTCATTCTGCCACTATATGGTCTACTCATGCTGCTGCCACCTGAAGCCTATGTCATTCAACCAGTATATGGTCTACTCATTATGCTGCCACCTCAATCCTGTGTCATTCTGCCACTATATGGTCTACTCATGCTGCTGTCACCTCAATCCTGTGTCATTCTGCCACTATATGGTCTACTCATGCTGCTGCCACCTGAAGCCTATGTCATTCAGCCAGTATATGGTCTACTCATTATGCTGCCTCCTCAATCCTGTGTCATTCTGCCACTATATGGTCTACTCATGCTGCTGCCACCTGAAGCCTATGTCATTAAGCCACTGTATGGTCTACTGTCACGATTCGGCTTACAGGTTGTGGATCCACTGTGTCAGCGAGGGATTGGCATGGACCGTGCCGGTGGACCGGTTCTAAGTGGCTACTGGTGTTCACCAGAGCCCGCCGCAAAGCGGGATGGTCTTGCTGCGGCGGTAGCAACCAGGTCGTATCCACTAGCAATGGCTCAACCTCGCTGACTGCTGAGAAGGCGTGGGACAGAAGGACTAGGCAGAGGCAAGGTCAGACGTAGCAGAAGGTCAGGGCAGGCGGCAAGATTCGTAGTCAATATGGATAGCAGGAGATCAGGTAACACAGGCTTGGACAACACTAAACGCTTTCACTGGCACAAGGCAACAAGATCCGGCAAGGACGTGCAGGGGAAGTGAGGTGATATAGCCAGGGAGCAGGTGGAAGCTAATTAGGCTAATTGGGCCAGGCACCAATCATTGGTGCACTGGCCCTTTAAGTCTCAGAGAGCTGGCGCGCGCGCCCTAGAGAGCGGAGCCGCACATGCCAGCACATGACAGCCGGGGACCGGGACGGGTAAGTGACTTGGGATGCGATTCACGAGCGGGCGCGTCCCGCTATGCGAATCGCATCCCCGCCGGCAATGTCAGTGCAGCGCTCCCAGTCAGCGGGTCTGACCGGGGCGCTGCAGGGAGAGAGACGCCGTGAGCGCTCCGGGGAGGAGCAGGGACCCGGAGCGCTCGGCGTAACAGTACCCCCCCCCCTTAGGTCTCCCCCTTTTTTTGTCCGGCGACTGCTTCACATGGGACGAGGACACCGGGAGTGATAGTAGGGTTTCCTCAAAGGCAGGCAGTACAGCAGGAGTGGGAATGGGGAGGGAGGGCAGAGGGTGAAGCTTGGCACGGGGCAGGGTGTCACCAGGACGGGGGCCAAGAGGAGGCAAGGCACAGTCCTGATAAGCCTTGGGGAGACCAGGTGTAGGAGGAGGCACTGAGGCTTGCCTGACGGGACTGGGAGGAGAGGAGAGGCATTTGTGGCAAGCAGAGCCCCAATTCTTGATCTCCCCGGTGGTCCAGTCAAGGGTGGGAGAATGAAGCTGGAGCCATGGCAGACCGAGGAGGACTTCGGAGGTGCAGTTGGGAAGGACGAAAAATTCAATTTTTTCGTGATGGGGTCCAATGCACATTAAGAGGGGTTTTGTGTGGTAACGCACGATGCAATCCAATCTAACTTCGTTGACCGCGGAAATGTAGAGCGGCTTGACGAGACGGGTCACCGGGATGCAGAACTTATTCACCAAAGAATCCAGAATAAAATTCCCAGAGGCACCAGAGTCCAAGCAGGCCACAGCTGAGAGGGAGGAGTTGGCAGAAGGGGAAATCCTCACGGGCACCGTGAGACGAGGAGAAGCAGACTTCGAACCAAGAGACGCCACACCCACGTGAGCTTGGTGCGTGCATTTCCTAGACGTGGAGGACGAATAGGGCAATCCACAAAGAAATGTTCGGTACTGGCACAGTACAGACAAAGATTTTCTTCCCTACGGCGATTCCTCTCTTCCGGGGTCAGACGAGACCGATCCACTTGCATGGCCTCCTCGGCGGGAGGCACAGGCGTAGATTGCAAAGGATACTGTGGGAGAGGTGCCCAGAGATCTAGGTCTTTTTCCTGGTGGAGCTCCTGGTGTCTCTCAGAAAAACGCATGTCAATGCGGGTGGCCAAATGGATAAGTTCTTGCAGGTTGGCAGGAATCTCTCGTGCGGCCAGCACATCCTTGATGTTACTGGATAGGCCTTTTTTAAAGGTCGCGCAGAGAGCCTCGTTATTCCAAGATAATTCGGAAGCGAGAGTACGAAATTAGATGGCGTACTCGCCTACTGAAGAATTACCCTGGACCAGGTTCAGCAGGGCAGTCTCGGCAGAAGAAGCTCGGGCTGGTTCCTCAAAGACACTACGGACTTCAGCGAAGAAGGACTGGACTGTGGCTGTGGCAGGATCATTGCGGTCCCAGAGCGGTGTGGCCCAAGACAAGGCCTTTCCAGAAAGAAGGCTCACTACGAACGCCACCTTAGACCGTTCTGTAGGAAATAGGTCCGACAACATCTCCATATGCAGGGAACATTGAGACAAAAATCCACGGCAGAGTCTAGAGTCCCCATCAAATTTGTCCGGCAGGGACTAGCGGAGGCTAGAAGCGGCCACTTGCTGCGGAGGAGGTGCAGGAGCTGGCGGAGGAGATGGTTGCTGCTGTAGCAGAGGCAGAAGTTGCTGTAACGTGGCGGTCAACTGCGACAGCTGCTGTCCTTGTTGGGCAATTTGCTGCGATTGCTGAGCGACCACCGTGGTAAGGTCAGCGAGACTTGGCAGCGGCACCTCAGCGGGATCCATGGCCGGATCTACTGTCACAATTCGGCTTACAGGTTGTGGATCCACTGTGTCAGCGAGGGATTGGCGTGGACCGTGCCGGTGGACCGGTTCTAAGTGGCTACTGGTGTTCACCAGAGCCCGCCGCAAAGCGGGATGGTCTTGCTGCGGCGGTAGCAACCAGGTCGTATCCACTAGCAACGGCTCAACCTCGCTGACTGCTGAGAAGGCGTGGGCAGAGGCAAGGTCAGACGTAGCAGAAGGTCGGGGCAGGCGGCAAGATTCGTAGTCAATATGGATAGCAGGAGATCAGGTAACACAGGCTTGGACAACACTAAACGCTTTCACTGGCACAAGGCAACAAGATCCGGCAAGGAAGGGCAGGGGAAGTGAGGTGATATAGCCAGGGAGCAGGTGGAAGCTAATTAGGCTAATTGGGCCAGGCACCAATCATTGGTGCACTGGCCCTTTAAGTCTCAGAGAGCTGGCGCGCGCGCGCCCTAGAGAGCGGAGCCGCGCGCGCCAGCACATGACAGCCGGGAACCGGGGTAAGTGACTTGGGATGTGATTCGCGAGCGGGCGCGTCCCGCTATGCGAATCGCATCCCCGTCGGCAATGTCAGTGCAGCGCTCCCGGTCAGCGGGTCTGACCGGGGCGCTGCAGGGAGAGACGCCGTGAGCGCTCTGGGGAGGAGCAGGGACCCGGAGCGCTCGGCGTAAAATCTACTCATTATGCTGCCACCTCAATCCTGTCATTCTGCCCCTATATGGTCTACTCATGCTGCTGCCACCTTAATCCTGTGTCATTCTGCCACTATATGGTCTACTCATGCTGCTGCCACCTGAAGCCTATGTCATTAAGCCACTGTATGGTCTACTCATTATGCTGCCACCTCAATTCTGTGTCATTCTGCCCCTATATGGTCTACTCATGCTGCTGCCACCTCAATCCTGTGTCATTCTGCCACTATATGGTCTACTCATGCTGCTGCCACCTCAATCCTGTGTCATTCTGCCACTATATGGTCTACTCATGCTGCTGCCACCTGAAGCCTATGTCATTCAGCCAGTATATGGTCTACTCATGCTGCTGCCACCTCAATCCTGTGTCATTCTGCCCCTATATGGTCTACTCATGCTGCTGCCACCTCAATCCTGTGTCATTCTGCCACTATATGGTCTACTCATGCTGCTGCCACCTGAAGCCTATGTCATTCAACCAGTATATGGTCTACTCATTATGCTGCCACCTCAATCCTGTGTCATTCTGCCACTATATGGTCTACTCATGCTGCTGCCACCTCAATCCTGTGTCATTCTGCCACTATATGGTCTACTCATGCTGCTGCCACCTCAATCCTGTGTCATTATGCCACTATATGGTCTGCTCATTATGTTGCCACCTCAATCCTGTGTCATGCTGCCACTATATGGTCTACTCATGCTACTGCCACCTGAAGCCTATGTCATTAAGCCACTATATGGTCTACTCATTATGCTGCCACCTCAATCCTGTGTCATTCTGCCCCTATATGGTCTACTCATGCTGCTGCCACCTCAATCCTGTGTCATTCTGCCACTATATGGTCTACTCATGCTGCTGCCACCTGAAGCCTATTTCATTAAGCCACTATATGGTCTACTCATTATGCTGCCACCTCAATCCTGTGTCATTCTGCCACTATATGGTCTACTCTCGCTGCTGCCACCTCAATCCTGTGTCATTCTGCCACTATATGGTCTACTCATGCTGCTGCCACCTGAAGCCTATGTCATTCAGCCAGTATATGGTCTACTCATTATGCTGCCACCTCAATCCTGTGTCATGCTGCCACTATATGGTCTACTCATGCTACTGCCACCTGAAGCCTATGTCATTAAGCCACTATATGGTCTACTCATTATGCTGCCACCTCAATCCTGTGTCATTCTGCCCCTATATGGTCTACTCATGCTGCTGCCACCTCAATCCTGTGTCATTCTGCCACTATATGGTCTACTCATGCTGCTGCCACCTCAATCCTGTGTCATTCTGCCACTATATGATCTACTCATGCTGGTGCCACCTGAAGCCTATGTCATTCAGCCAGTATATGGTCTACTCATTATGCTGCCACCTCAATCCTGTGTCATTCTGCCACTATATGGTCTACTCATGCTGCTGCCACCTCAATCCTGTGTCATTCTGCCACTATATGGTCAACTCATGCTGGTGCCACCTGAAGCCTATGTCATTCAGCCAGTATATGGTCTACTCATTATGCTGCCACCTCAATCCTGTGTCATTCTGCCACTATATGGTCTACTCATGCTGCTGCCACCTCAATCCTGTGTCATTCTGCCACTATATGGTCTACTCATGCTGCTGCCACCTCAATCCTGTGTCATTCTGCCACTATATGGTCTACTCATGCTGGTGCCACCTGAAGCCTATGTCATTCAGCCAATATATGGTCTACTCATTATGCTGCCACCTCAATCCTGTGTCATTCTGCCACTATATGGTCTACTCATGCTGCTGCCACCTCAATCCTGTGTCATTCTGCCACTATATGGTCTACTCATGCTGCTGCCACCTCAATCCTGTGTCATTCTGCCACTATATGGTCTACTCATGCTGCTGCCACCTGAAGCCTATTTCATTAAGCCACTATATGGTCTACTCATTATGCTGCCACCTCAATCCTGTGTCATTCTGCCACTATATGGTCTACTCATGCTGCTGCCACATCAAGCCTGATTAGGATCAAACTCAATTTTTTGGAATATTTTGCAAATGGGCGGAAATTTTTCTAAACTTTGTTTATCTCTAGACGTATTTACTTAGTTAGTGTTAGTTCTGTATATTCTAAGGTTATTTACTTGGTTAGTCTGTGATAGATATGTAGACTATAATGTGATGTGTTTCTGTAATTGATGGTTTTTATGTAGATGAATTAGTGTCTAGTGTTATTGTATTATATTACTGTATTGTGTGGTTTTTTCCTTCATTGTTGGCCATTTTAATCCTGTAATCAAACAATGTTGAGAATGTAGACAAACAACTCACAGCTCATAACCAATGCAATTAGCCCCTTAATCGGCCATATAAAGTTGTACAAATGTGTATAAAGTGTTGGTCATGTGACATACCCAGAGTTCCATGGGCACAAGTAACCCAGGCAACTAGCAAACAATTGGCTTTAGTCCAGCCCCCTAGTATATATGGGGCTGTAGTCTCTCAGTTAGCTCTCTTGAGACCTGCACCTATAGAAAGCACCATGTACACTGCAAATTCATCTAATCTAGGCCAAAGCATTAAAAACCAGCAGCCACTGCAGCAGCCAGCAAGCCTGCGAGGTATCCTGTGTCCCGGTTGCCTGTGAGGAAACTGCGTTATTATAAAGACTGTTTCCTGCATATTGCAAGTAAAAGTTCCAGTTACTTCAAAACCATTGCTGTGGACATTCATTCATTGCATGCCGTTTTTGGGCTGGTTGTCGATGGTCCCTATACAGAAAAAAAAAAAAAAACAGCATGGCATCACGAACACTAAAGGGTAAACAACATCTTGCCACCCCTGGGTTAATACCACTAGACCCTGCTACATCCACTGCAACACCCCGTGGTCACCACAATTACATTTGTGTAATATAAGCATTGTACCTGGGTACCGCCGGTCACGGATCTTGCGGATGAAATCCATGTTTCTCCGCTTCATGTACGACCTTTTTTTTTATTATGGAGAGCTCGCTGTGGTTCCCTCCAATTGCTGCCAGCTCCCCTTGGACCAGCTCCACTATTTCTTTTTTCTCAGCCTGCGAGCTGGTCTGATCATATCCTCGTTGGAGGAAACGCTGCAGGATGAAGATGCAAGTATATTAATTATCACACTCTAAATGTATTTGTTAATCACAGTAATATGTCTGTGTCATGTATGAATGGACAGCATAGAAATATATCTCACATTTACATTGCATATCCATTTTCCTGTTTCACACTATATACCCCACACACAAACAGTCTATGGATTCGGGGTACTCATCTATTTTTAGTTATGGTCTGCATATTCAGATCTGCCATCCAGTAAAGGTCCAAGGTGAGTGCTAAGGCCTGGTTCACACCTAGTAGCGACCTCAGTGCCATGAAAGAAAGAGCAAACGAGCAACTGAAGTGTGGACCTGAATAATGCCACACACTGTACCCCTGAATATAATACTGGCACACACTGTACCCCCGAATATAATATTGGCACACACTGTACCCCCGAATATAATACTACCACACACTGTACCCCCGAATATAATACTGGCACACACTGTACCCCCGAATATAATATTATCACACACTGTACCCCTTAATATAATACTGGCACAGACTGTACCCCCGAATATAATACTGGCACACACTGTACCCCCGAATATAATACTACCACACACTGTACCCCTAAATATAATACTGTAAAACACTACACACCCTGAATATAATACTGCCGCACACTGGGCCCCTGGTATATTACTGCCAAACACTATTCTCCTGAAATATTACTGCAACACGCTATGCCTCCAAATACATCTTTGACAAACTCTGTGTCCTGTACTGACTAATTGTACCTCTGTGCCCCCAGAATTAATGATGCCACTGTGCCCCCAGAATTAGTGATGCCGCTGTGCCCCCAGAATTAATGATGCCACTGTGCCCCCAGAATTAATGATACCACTGTGCCACCAGAATTAACTATGCCACTGTGTCCCCAGAATTATGTATGCCGCTGTGCCCCCAGAATTAAGTATGCCGCTGTGCCCCCAGAATTAATGATACCGCTGTGCCACCAGAATTAATGATACCACTGTGCCCCCAGACTTAATGATACCGCTGTGCCACCAGAATTAATGATACCACTGTGCCCCCAGAATTAAGTATGCCGCTGTGCCCCCAGAATTAATGATACCGCTGTGCCACCAGAATTAATGATACCACTGTGCCCCCAGACTTAATGATACCGCTGTGCCACCAGAATTAATGATACCACTGTGCCCCCAGAATTAAGTATGCCGCTGTGCCCCCAGAATTAATGATACCGCTGTGCCCCCAGAATCAATGATACCGCTGTGCCACCAGAATTAACTATGCCACTGTGTCCCAAGAATCCATGATGCTGCTGTGTTCCCAGAATCAATGATGCTGCTGTGCCCCCAGAATTAAGTATGCCGCTGTGCCCCCAGAATTAATGATGCCGCTGTGCCCCCAGAATTAACTATGCCACTGTGTCCCCAGAATCAATGATGCTGCTGTGCCCCCAGAATTAATGATACCGCTGTGCCACCAGAATTAATGATACCGCTGTGCCACCAGAATTAACTATGCCACTGTGTCCCCAGAATCCATGATGCTGCTGTGTTCCCAGAATCAATGATGCTGTTGTGCCCCCAGAATTATGCCGCTGTGCCCCCAGAATTAATGATGTTGCTGTGCCACCAGAATTAATGATGCCGCTGTGCCCCCAGAATTAACTATGCCACTGTGTCCCCAGAATCAATGATGCTGCTGTGCCCCCAGAATTAATGATACCGCTGTGCCCCCAGAATTAATGATACCGCTTTGCCCCCAGAATTAAGTATGCCACTGTGCCCCCAGAATTAACTATGCCACTGTGTCCCCAGAATCAATGATGCTGCTGTGCCCCCAGAATTAATGATACCGCTGTGCCACCAGAATTAATGATACCACTGTGCCCCCAGAATTAATGATACCACTGTGCCCCCAGAATTAATGATGCCGCTGTGCCCCCAGAATTAACTATGCCACTGTGTCCCCAGAATCAATGATGCTGCTGTGCCCCCAGAATTAATGATGCCGCTGTGCCCCCAGAATTAATTATACCGCTGTGCCACCAGAATTAAGTATGCCACTGTGTCCCCAGAATCCATGATGCTGCTGTGTTCCCAGAATCAATGATGCTGCTGTGCCCCCAGAATTAACTATGCCACTGTGTCCCCAGAATCAATGATGCTGCTGTGCCCCCAGAATTAATGATGCCGCTGTGCCCCCAGAATTAATTATACCGCTGTGCCACCAGAATTAAGTATGCCACTGTGTACCCAGAATCCATGATGCTGCTGTGTTCCCAGAATCAATGATGCTGCTGTGCCCCCAGAATTAAGTATGCCGCTGTGCCCCCAGAATTAATGATGCCGCTGTGCCCCCAGAATTAACTATGCCACTATGTCCCCAGAATCAATGATGCTGCTGTGCCCCCAGAATTAATGATGCTGCTGTGCCACCAGAATTAATGATACCGCTGTGCCACCAGAATTAACTATGCCACTGTGTCCCCAGAATCCATGATGCTGCTGTGTTCCCAGAATCAATGATGCTGTTGTGCCCCCAGAATTATGTATGCCGCTGTGCCCCCAGAATTAATGATGCCACTGTGCCCCCAGAATTAATGATGCTGCTGTGCCACCAGAATTAATGATACCGCTGTGCCCCCAGAATTAAGTATGCCGCTGTGCCCCCAGAAATAATGATGCCGCTGTGCCCCCAGAATTAAGTATGCCGCTGTGCCCCCAGAATTAATGATGCCACTCTGCCCCCAGAATTAATGATGCTGCTGTGCCCCCAGAATTAATGATACCGCTGTGCCCCCAGAATTAATGATGCCACTGTGCCCCCAGAATTAATGATGCCGCTGTGCCCCCAGAATTAACTATGCCACTGTGTCCCCAGAATTAATGATGCCGCTGTGCCCCCAGAATTAATGATGCCACTGTGCCCCCAGAATTAAGTATGCCGCTGTGCCCCCAGAATTAATGATGCCACTGTGCCCCCAGAATTAATGATGCTGCTGTGTTCCCAGAATCAATGATGCTGCTGTGCCCCCAGAATTATGTATGCCGCTGTGCCCCCAGAATCAATGATACCGCTGTGCCCCCAGAATTAAGTATGCCGCTGTGCCCCCAGAATTAATGATGCCACTCTGCCCCCAGAATTAATGATGCTGCTGTGCCCCCAGAATTAATGATACCGCTGTGCCCCCAGAATTAATGATGCCACTGTGCCCCCAGAATTAATGATGCCGCTGTGCCCCCAGAATTAACTATGCCACTGTGTCCCCAGAATTAATGATGCCGCTGTGCCCCCAGAATTAATGATGCCACTGTGCCCCCAGAATTAAGTATGCCGCTGTGCCCCCAGAATTAATGATGCCACTGTGCCCCCAGAATTAATGATGCTGCTGTGCCCCCAGAATTAATGATACCACTGTGCCCCCAGAATTAATGATGCCACTGTGCCCCCAGAATTAATGATGCCGCTGTGCCCCCAGAATTAAGTGTGCCGCTGTGCCCCCAGAATTAATGATGCCACTGTGCCCCCAGAATTAATGATGCCGCTGTGTCCCCAGAATTAATAATGCTGCTGTGCCCCCAGAATTAACTACTACTACTACTACTACTACTAAGTATTATCTACTACAACTGAAGTTGTATCCATTGCGAAATCATTTTTGCATGCATGGCGATTTTCACATGGCGATTTTCGCATGCGCTAATATAGTTTAACAGTTGAGCTAACATGCATATGAAGTGTAAAAATGAATCATATACTTACGCCATTGAGGATTTTTGTCTCCCTTCTACTGTAGCTACTGCCGACCATGGTGACTGATGATGGGCCCTCTTCACTTCTCTTCAGTATACCGCAGTTAGTAGTAAAATTCGCGGAAGTTCACGCGATATTTGCGCATGCGAATATATTTGCGCATGCAAATATATATGCGCATGCGCATAAACGCGATTTTTTTTTTAATAGACAGCAAATATTGCGAATATGCAAAATTAGCGAATATATCACGAATATTCGCCCATATATTTGCGAAATTTCGCGAATTCGAATATGGCCTATTCCACTCAACACTAGTTTTGAGCTGGATAACTCACGGTTTAGTGGCTGCGGAAGATAAGGCTTCAGGCCTAGCTTGAATTGATGATTGTGCTGAGATGTGCTTTCTTTCATGTACAGGTCTCAAGAGAGCAAGAGCAAGAGAGCGAATTTAGTGGCAGCAGCCCCTTATATATTAAGGGGGTGGGACAAAGCTCATTGGTTCTGCAAACCTGTCAGTCCTGACCCAAGGAACTATGGGTATGTCACATGACCCAAAGGTCCTTGAACCTTACCATAACACAATTATTTAAAGGCACATGACCTCTAAGGTCCTATACATAGACATACTATAATAAAATATATGGATATATACATTTATACACATTATCAAGAGGCGACTAGGGGTTAGCACTCCAGGAGAGTAGTGTTGAGCGGCATAGGCCATATTCGAATTCGCGATATTTCGCGAATACATGGACGAATATTCGTCATATACTCGCTAAATTCGCATATTTGCAATATTCGCGGTTTATTTTCGCATATGCGAAAATCCCTGTATGCGAAAATTAGCATAAGCAAAAATTCGCAAATGCGAAAATTAGCATATGCAAATTCTCGCATATGCGAAAATTCGCACGCCAGTCTCGCACAGTAGTATTAGAGCCTTCTTTACACCACACAAGCTGGAAGCAGAGAGGGATGATCACTGTGATGTTTACTGTGAAAAAAAAAAAAAAAAAAAATTAATATTCGTAATTACAAATATATAGTGCTATATTCACGAATATTCGCGAATTCGCGAATATGCGATATTCGCGAATAAAATTCGCATTGCGAATATTCGCGAGCAACACTACGGGAGAGCCCTACTAGCATGGAGGGACTCTGGCTGAGGGCACTACAGACAAAGGGACAGGACCAAGTCCTGTATCGGGACTCCACAGAATAATTTTAAAATTGTTTAACTACTTGTTAAACATGCAGTGTGTATAAACAATGTCAAGCATATATCCCTTAAAGGGGTTCTCCACTCCTTTAACCTTCTTGGGGCAGTTAGGTAGTACTGTGACTATATGTTATTACCCCTTTGTTTCCTGCTGGTAACGCTACTGTAGTTGTGTTATTTTTTACCTTATTTTCAAACCCGGAAGCTGGTTACTTCATTAGTTTGCTGGCTTTTTTCGACCACTGTTTTTTTTCAGCCGCCGACATCTTTCCATCACTACGTCACCCTGCAGGGTATTGTGTTGGAGGCCGGCCTGCCCCACGCTCCGTATGTGCCCGCCTCCCGTGCTGATGAATATTCCACCGTCATAATCGCGGACCTCCTTCCTTTCAGCTTCTTATAAGCTGAATGCTGATTGGTCTGCTCGCGGTGAATCGGCTCCGTTGTTGGGCGCATGCGCAGTTCGTCCTCGGTTAGGAGGGTCATCTGCGCATGTGCCATTGTGTTTTCAGCTTTGGGACTGACGCGCTGGGGTATTGTTAACACTCCCGAAGGTTTGCTAGGCGCTCTCTGGCAGATGACCCTCCCGACCCAGGACGAACTGCTCATGCGCCCAACAACGGAGCCGATTCGCCGCGAGCAGCCCAATATTCATCAGCGCGGGAGGGGGGCACATATGGAGCGTGGGGCAGGCCGGCCTCCAACACAACATCCTGCAGGGTGACGTAGCGATGGAAAGATGGCGGCGGCTGAAAAAAAACAGTGGTCGAAAAAAGCCAGCAAACTAATGAAGTAACCAGCTTCCGGGTTTGAAAAAAAGGTAAAAAATAAGCCAACTACAGTAGCGTTACTGTCACCCGGAGCGCTCACGGCGTGCTTCTGTCTGCAGCGCTCCGGTCGGCATTGCTGACCGCGAGCGCTGCTCCCTGGTCCCCGGAGGGGACGCGATCCGAGGCACGGGTCGTGCCCGCCCTCGGATCGCGCCCCATGTCACTCACCTCTCGCCCCCATCTGCTTCTGCCGGCTTGCTAAAATGTAAAGGGCCACTGCACCACTAATTGGTGCCTGGCCCAATCACTCCCTAACACATAAATAACCACTTCCCCTTCCTCTCCTTGCCGGATCTTGTTGCCTTGTGCCCTGAGAAAGCGTTATAGTGTGTTCCAAGCCTGTGTACCCAGACCTTCTGCTGTTGCCCCTGACTACGAACCTCGCTGCCTGCCCTGACCTTCTGCTACGTCTGACCTCGCCTCTGTCTAGTCCTTGTGTACCGCGCCAGTCTCAGCTGCCAGAGAGGTTGAGTCACTACTGGGGAACACGACCTGGTAGTTACTGCTGCAGCAAGTCCATCCTGCTTTGCGGCGGGCTCTGGTGAACACCAGTAACTGCTTAGAACCGATTCCCCAGTACGGCCCGCGTCATCGACTCTCTGGCACAGAGGATCCACCTCCAGTGTCCTCACCAGCCGCTAGTCTGGACCCTGACAGTTACCAGCAGTAAACAAAGGGGTAATAACATATGGCCACAGTACTACCTAACTGCTTCAAGAAGGTTAAAGCAGTGGAGAACCCCTTTAAATGGGAACATTCTTGGATATCTTGTTAAAAAGGAAAAGTATGTAAAGTCAATTTATTTTGAAGCAGGAAGTTCTGGCTAACATCTGTTTACCAATAGCTATATATGTTGCAGTCAATTTGATTCTACTAAAGCTGTTTTGATTATAAAAGCTTGAAAGGGGTTGGCTAGAGTCCTAGGAGACCTCAGAGTTTCTTTTGACTTGTGACTTTTGAGAACAATTGCAGCTAATTTATTCGGACAAATACACATCAGATAGCTGAATTAATGTAATCAAATAAGACATACATTTCAGGATGCTTCTCTCTAATCAGGACTCATTGCTGACCATTTTTAAAAAGTCATTTTTTCCATTTTAACAGTTTTTTATTTATACTTTTGGATATGGGCTTTGTGTTTATTATCTTGCTATAGGACCCATTTTTTTTTGTCTCAAACATAAGGGAGTGGATCGACCCACTGTGTCACCTAAAAGGTTTGATTTTGGGCAACTCCTTAGAACTTGGTCTCAGTGATCTCCTTGGTTTGTCATTAAAGGGGGTAGTGGGGTACTACCGTGGAAAACATTTATTTTATTTTTATTTTTTTCAACTGGTACCAGAAAGTTAAACAGATTTGTAAATTACTTCTATTAAAAAATCTTAATCCTTCTAATACATTTTATGGGCTGTATACTACAGAGGAAATGCTTTTCTTTTTGTATTTCTCTGATGTCACGACCACAGTTCTCTCTGCTGACCTCTGCTGTCCATTTTGTGAACTATGCAGAGCAGCGTATGTTTGCTATGGGGATTTTCTCCTGCTCTGGACAGTTCCAAAAATGGACAGCAGAGGTCAGCAGAGAGCACTGTGGTCGTGACATCAGAGAAATCCAAAAAGAAAAGCATTTCCTCTGTAGTATATAGCTCCTAAAAAGTACTGGAAGGATTAAGATTTTTTAATAGAAGTAATTTACAAATCTGTTTAACTTTCTGGCACCAGTTGATTTAAAGAAAAAAAAAGGTTTCCACAGGAGTACCCCTTTAAATCCCTGTACGGGGATCAAAACTTCACTGTAAAAGTCAATCAGTTTGCTACCTCTAGGAGTGGTCCTTGTAGATGTAAATGACAACAGGCAATGAGACATGGGTGAGAAACATAAGGGGGTCAACAAGAAAGAATACAGTTTACAGGCCAGATTTAGGATTGTCAAAGTTTCTGCATTGTTAGAAGGCAGGCAATAGGTCAGGGCAGGTAGCACAAGTTCAGTAATCAGGGACAGGTCAAGGTCAGACATGGGTATTCAACAAAGCACAGGATAGCTGACAGAGATAGGGTCAGGTTGGGTTTATACAGGCCAATGAGCAGGCAATGGAACACCTCCGTAAGATTTTAGCAGGCAAGAAATCAATTGCTCAGGCAGGGTTTGAATGGTGAAGCTGGTTATCATAGCAGCTGATTGCTGAACATTGGCTGGAAAAGAATTTGGATTTCTTGCACACACTCTAGAGGCAGAACCATGAGCAGTAGTATCACAAGCATTACAGTAGAAGGGAGCTTAGACTGCAGCACATGTAGCAAAGTTAACCCAGCTTATGTGCCCATGGAAATGAACAGTAGGTCAGTAGGAGTAATTTGCTACATTACATCACAGTTTTCCTACACTTAGAAACACAATTTTTTCTCAGATGTTCTACTGTGTGTAGGGTGCACCTTTCTTTATACTTCTAACTTCATTGTCTATAAACATAATGGAGGAGATTTATCAAAACTTGTCCAGAGGAAAAGTTGCTGAGTTGCCGATAGCAACCAATCAGTTCTCTTCTATCATTTTTTTGAGGCATTTTCAAAAATAAAAGAAGTGATCTGATTGGTTGCTATGGGCAACACAGCAACTTTTCCTCTAGATAGGTTTTGATAAATCTCCCCCGATGTTAGTATGTATGTCTAAAGAGGTTTGGTTTTGGTTTGTCTGTGTATAGAAAATTATACCATCAGAATCAATGTTTTTCTACACAACTCTTGGTTTGGTTCCGTTACTCTTTTTTAAACCTTTCTTTAAGCTTACCTGTCATTTCAGTTAACTTTTTAGTTAACTTGAATATTGAGATATTAGAGTTTAAAAAGATATGCAAATTGGGCTTTGGAGGCCACTGAGCATTCCCTTTGGCTGCTAGAGCCCAGCACAGCTTGGTCCCTTCACTGTATAGTCCCTCTACTCGGTGCTGGTCACCTCCTCTACCCCCTGATTCACAGCCACATACTGTACTATAATCTCTGCCTTTCCCCTGTAATTTAACAGCCAGAGAAAACGCTTGGTGGGCTACAAAGCCTAATTTGCATATATTTTGAAATTCTGATATCTTTGCTCTGAAGCGGTCAAATTACTAATGAGAGACATGTGTTCGGCTTGGGGGTTAAATGCCCAATACAGCCATGCCATTACTTTATACCACAAAAATAGCTGCTAGGTATGCTTTGAGGATAATGGGGGAGATTTATCAAAACTTCTCCAGAGGAAAAGTGGCTGAGTTGCCCATAGCAACCAATCAGATCGCTTCTTTCATTTTTAACAAGGCCTCTGCAAAAGGAAAGAAGTGATCTGATTGGTTGCTACGGGCAACTCAGCAACTTTTCCTCTGGACAGGTTTTGATAAATCTCCCCCAATATGTTTCAGTATATATTTTCCATTACTAAAGAGCTTAAAGCAATTCAATAAAGTTGTACAGACACCAGTGTTATCTATTCCTAGGTTGCATCAAGTAGTTCATTGACAGACTCTCAGAGCTTAATTAGAAAGGAACCTTAATACAACACTGGGCTGATTAGCAAATTATTCTCTTCTTGATGTCACCTTGTTACTTGGACAGTACAGGATCATAGATGCTTGTAAATATAAATAAATATTGATCCAGAAAACATTAATACATAGAAATTACATTACTTTGAATGTGCCTTTGATATACATGGTCAATTCACTTAGCAATTAATTCATTTTAATACATTACCTCCATTTGAATAATTTTCCTTCCCAGAGTTGTCTGATGCTCTTCTTGTCTATTGTTCTTAGCTGGCTAAGAACAGGAAACTCAGGCTTCAAGTCACACAGGCTCAACAAAATTGGACAATGAAAGACTGAAAGAATGTTGCCAAGTCTGATGAGTATTGATTCCAGCTGAATTATTCAAATTTTGTGTAAAACAATATGAAAGCTCACATAATCCGAAACTGGTCTGACAATATCATAACGATAACATAGTGACTTGAGACAAAATAATGATCACAACGAGCATTACAAAAATGATAATTTTTCCTAATGTACATGTCTAGATACAGTATGTGGAATCTCTGGAAATATCTTTACAGTAAAACAGCTCCAAAAAGGCCATATCATTTATATGACCAAATCCTTATTACAAGTGAGTGTAAGTACAAGTGAGTGTAAGTATAAAAGTGAGAGGGACTTAAAATTAAGGGAATACTATAAGAAGTATTGTGAGCATTAAGTGTTTTTTTTCTTTTTTCTCTTTCTCTGTCTGGGAGGAATACAGGTGGAGAGAGGGTGGAGTAGCTAAATAATTAGCAGCTGATGAATTGCAGCTGTTTGCAGCCAGCTAGCCCTTTGCATTCACTTACAGGCATTGGAAGAGAGAGGTGATGTCTGGTAACTCAGACTAAGCGATTGTCTGAGCTAGTGATTGTGTCTGTATACAAGAGTGTGAAGTATATAAGTGAGTGTAAGTATAAAAGTGAGAGGGACTTAAAATGAAGGAACTTTACATTTAGGGAGTTTAACTGAAATATTTGGTTGTTTTTTTTTACTGTAAATTTTTTGCAATCCTCAAATCTACTATGGCCTCCATGTTGGAAAATGCAGTCCAGTGTGCATCCTGTACAATGCATGCAATCCTTGAACAGCTGTTTGAGGGTGCATATTGTTGTGGGAGATGTGTGCGAGTAGTTCATTTGGAAGCCCAGATCCTGGATCTAGAGGAGCAACTGGCAACACTGAGACACATTGACAACTTGGGGAGGAGTCTCCTGCTCACTGAGCAAGTACTCTCTGGGGTAGAGGTGGGGGAGGATAGTGGGACGGAGGTGCAGGACAGTCAGGCAGCTAGCTGGGTTACCATTAGAAAATGAGGTAGTCAACATACAGGGTTATAGTCTATTCAAGAAGGACCGTACAAAATGGAAAGGTGGAGGAGTTTGTCTTTATGTGAAATTGAGTCTGAAGGCCGCACTGTAAGAGGATATATGGGAGGGAAACAATATTGTGGAGAAATTATGGGTAGAAATATGTTGGGATGAAAATAAAAAAATTCTGATAGGGGTTTGCTATAAGCCACCAAACATAATGGAAGAGGCAGAAGATCAATTACTGAGGCAAATAAACAAGGCAGCAAATCAGAATGATGTGGTAATAATGGGGGACTTTAACTATCCTGATATAAACTGGGAGACTGAGGCCTGTGCATCTCATAAAGGAAACAGGTTTCTGACTATAGCTAAAGACAATTATCTGTACCAAATGGTGCCAGGCCCGACCAGAGGGAGTGCCCTACTAGACTTAATATTAACCAATGGACTTGACAGAGTAACTAATGTGCAAGTAGAAGGACACCTAGGAAATAGTGATCATAATATAAAAGCTTGTTCTTCAATAAGGCAATCTCTCGAGGGGCCACAAAAACAATGAACTTTAGAAAGGCAAAGTTTGATCAACCCAGAGAAGCCCTTAACAATATAAATTGGGATGGTATACTCAAAAAACAAGAATACTGAAACTAAATGGGAGACTTTTAAAAATATCTTAAATTCTCACTGTAAGAGGTATATACCTTATGGGAATAAAAGAGTCAGAAATAAAAGAAAACCAATATGGATGAGTAAAAATGTTAAGGGGGCAATAAATGAAGCATTTAAACTACTAAAACAGGATGGCAGTGAAGAAGCATTAGAAAGCTATAGAGAAAAATGTAAATGTAAATATGTTAAAAAGAAACAGATAAAAGTCGCAAAAATAGAGACAGAAAGACTCATTGCCAAAGAGAGTAAAACTAACCCCAAAATGTTTTTTAACTATAAAAATAGCAAAAAGGTTAAAAATAAAAGTGTTGGCCCTTTAAAAAACGATGATGAGGAAATTAAAAACGGGGATCAGAAAAAGCTAATATATTGAACAAATTCACCTGTCTAACCTAGGAAGAAGTACAGTACCGCCTACAAAAAAATAAAATAGACAAATTGCCAGGTCCAGATGGCATTCACCCCAGTGTTCTAAATGAATTAAGTAATGTAATAGACATACCCCTATACCTCTATAGTAACAGGGAATGTTCCCCAGGACTGGCACATGGCAAATGTGGTGCCAATATTAAAAAAGGGGACAAAAGGTGACCCTGGGAATTATAGACCTGTTAGTTTAACCTCTATTTTATATAAATAGTTTGAGAGTTTTCTAAGGGATGCTATTTTGGAGTATCTTGATAAAAATAAATGTACGACTCAATATCAGCATGGCTTTATTAGGGATTGGTCCTGTCAAACTAACCTGATCAGCTTTTATGAGGAGGTGAGCTCCAGACGGAACCAGGGGAAATTACTGGATGTCATATATCTGGATTTTTCCAAAGCATTTGATGCGGTGCCACATAAAAGTTTGGTGCATAAAATGAAAATGCTTGCACTGAGGGAAAATGTGTGCAAGTGGGTAAGTAACTGGCACATTGATAAGAAACAAAGGGTGGTTATTAATGGTACTAATTCTGATTGGGTGACTGTTACTAGTGGGGTACCACAGGGGTCCGTCTTGGGTCTGGTCCTATTTAACCCCTACAGGACCGATGACGTACCGATACATCATGAGTTCTATAACGCGGGCCCGGCCGGGACCCGTGGCTAATAGCGCACGGCACTGATGGCGGTAGGGTGGGCTTAAGCATACACTCAGGCAATGCGCACCAGTGTCAAAGATGCTCACAACTCCTTGAAGTACTAAGGGCTAGAACACATCTTTATTCCCCCGCTCATCCCTGCCTCTGCTTGATTGACAGTCAGCTGAAAGCTGGCAACTCTCATCTCATTTCTGCACTGTGCATACAAATTGTAAGCAGGTGAGAGATGTGGAAACTGGTCTTGGCTTCGAGCTGACTGTCAATCAAGCAGAGATGGGAGGAGGAGTTTAGGAGGTTTTCCAACCCTCAGCACATTTGAGACTTGGGAACATCTACTATACACTTGAGAGTAAAAACATATTTCTCCGTTATTAAAACACAGACATTTGTTAAAGACATATGTATCTTTTTTAAGCAGCTATCTAACAGTGTCAGTAACAGCTATCTGTCAACAGTCGGGAATGTAAATTGCAGCTGACAGATTCCCTTTAATCCCTTCCCTCCCCAGGATATGTGAACAGCTGCCAAGACAGAGATTGTGCCAGTCTCGAAAGTGTCAAACCCATAAATGCCATGGTCAACACTTAACACTGCATCTATGGGATTGTGATAAGGTGGCAAGGAAAGGGTGTAATTCCTTGGCTCACCCTGGAGAATCTCTCACCTGCTTTTTAACCTTTTAAGGACCAAGGACATATGAGAGCGTCCTTGGTCCCGCACCCGTGATATAACGTGGGGTCCCACGGTGACCCCGCATCATATCACGGCTGGCCCGGCGTCATAGTGAAACCAGGACCCGCCGCTAATAGCGCGCGGCACTGATTGAGGTGCCGCGCACTATTAACCCTTTAGCCGCGCGCTCAAAGTTGAGCCACGTGGCTAAAAAAGAAAGTAAAAAGTGCCGGTTAACTCAGTGGGCTGTTCGGGATAGCCACGGCGAAATCGCGGCATCCTGAACAGATTACAGGACAGCCGGAAGGTCCCTACCTGCCTCCTCGCTGTCTGATCGCCGAATGACTGCTCAGTGCCTGAGATCCAGGCATGAGCAGTCAAGCGGCAGAATCATCGATCACTGGTTTCCTATGAGAAACCAGTGATCAATGTAAAAGATCAGTGTGTGCAGTGTTATAGGTCACTATGGGAGCTATAACACTGCAAAAAAAAGTGAAAAAAAAAGTGAATAAAGATCATTTAACCCCTCCCCTATTAAAAGTTTGAATCACCCCCTTTTTCCCATAAAAACAAACGTGTAAATAAAAATGAAAATAAACATATATGGTATCGCCGCGCATGGAAATGTCTGAATTATAAAAATATATCGTTAATTAAACCGCACGGTCAATGGCGTACGCGCAAAAAAATTCCAAAGTCCAAAACAGTGCATTTTTGATCACTTTTTATATCATGAAAAAATGAATAAAAAGCGATCAATAAGTCCTATCAATGCAAAAATGGTACCGCTTTAAAAACTTCAGATCACGGCGCAAAAAATGAGCCCTCACACAGCCCCATACGCGGAAAAAAAAAAAAGTTATAGGGGTCAGAAGATTACAATTTTAAAAGTATTAATTTTCCTACATGAAGTTATGATTTTTTCCAGAATTACGACAAAATCAAACCTATATGAGTAGGGTATTATTTTAATCGTATGAACCTACAGAATAAAGATAAGGTGTCATTTTTACCGAAAAATTTACTACGTAGAAACGAAAGCCCCCAAAATTTACAAAACTGCGTTTTTTTCCAATTTTGTCTCACAATGATTTTTTTTTCCGTTTCACCGTACATTTTCTGGCAAAATGACTGATGTCATTGCAAAGTAGAATTGGTGGCGCAAAAAATAAGCAATCATATGGATTTTTAGGTGCAAAATTGAAAGAGTTATGATTTTTTAAAGGCAAGGAGCAAAAAACGAAAGTGCAAAAACGGAAAAACCCCCGGTCCTTAAGGGGTTAAAGGACAACTACAGCGGTATGACACTTATCCCCTATCCACAGGATAGGGGATAAGTGTTTGATTGTGGGGGTCTGACCGCTGGGACCCCCGCGATCTCCCTAACGGGGAGCCGCCATTAGCGCTCATGGTGAGCGCTAAGGCCCGTAGTGTCGACCTACAGGTCGACGGTAACGCCCCGTCTCCTCCCCGTCCCCATACAGATCTATGGGGGAGATGGGGAGGCACGAACGCTGTCTCCTCGCCTCTCCCATAGAGATGTATGGAGGAATTGTGCCGGCTGCAACGTCATGCCCCCTGCACTGGAAAGCCGCGGCCACGTACAGGAGATCACAGGGGGTCCCAGCGGTCGGACCCCCCGCGATCAAACACTTATCCCCTATCCTGTGGATAGGGGATAAGTGTTAATCACGCTGGAGATGTCCTTTAATTAATGAGGCAGCAGGGAAGGGAGGTCTGTATATAAGATGGAGAGTCAGTCTAATCTGTGCTCTCCCTTGCAAACAGTATGCTGGCTGTTAGAGGGGGAGACACATGGGAACTGTTTAGGTAACACACAGCAGGCGCTGTGAGTGGTCCAAGTTCGGGTGTGAACTGGTAGTAAAACAGGTTGCAGGTGGCACCGGTTTTAACTGGATGAGGGAAGACCACCAGTTGATAGACAGTGCATGCTGAGAGTTATAGTCAGCAACCAGACGGTCTAGGACTTTATTTTGCTCCTGTTTATGTTTTGTTTTTACCTGCAACCTGTGGAAATAAAGCTGACAAGGAGCCAGACTTGTATGAGGAACTGTGGTCTGCTGTGTTATTGTGAGGAACGTGTCCTGTGGCAAGTGACCAGGACGATCCGAGAGCTAATCCCTGAGATGGTTTGTCACATTTTGGTATAGGATGCGGGCACACGTTGATAAGGACATCAGGTTGACAAGGGCAACCCGTTTCCAAGGGCAACCAACGGGTGAGTTGGTGAAGAGCCATTGCTAAGAGCAACCCCCTGCAAGATTGCAAGTCGGAGGAGCCCAACAGAGGAGTTCAAGCACAGGATGGTGTCCGTGGAGGAGCGTTGCTAGGGGCAGCGGATCGAGATTTTTTTCTGGAAAAAGGACATCGGCAGGCCGTTGCTGGGGGCAACCGACGTGGGCCACAACCGGTGGTCGCCAGGATGAAGCCAAGGTCCTGTAAGGTGTTGTTGGATGGACGTAAGACTGTGTCCCAGATAATGCCGGAAATAATTCCCTTTGTGAAGTCCCGCCCGGAGCCCGGTAAGACTGTTCAAATTACCTTTGATACATGTTTTGGGGGAAGTAAGCCTTATGATGGAGGTATGTGCAGAACTTACAGTTGAAATTGTACTGGGCAGAGACTTTCCATATTTCTGGCAGCTGTGGGATGCCGAGAGCACACCTGAAAGTTCGCACCCAAAGGTTCCGGAAGTAGTGAGGACTGGGGTGTCTCTACTGGACTGTGTGAATGGTGCTGTATATTGTGAACCCATGCAGGCTGATAATGTTTTTCTTGAAACACTTATGTTAATGTGTTCTGATGTAAAGAGTACTGTTGCCACCTCTCGCAGGACAAAAGAAAACCTGTGTAAGCTGGAAATAGAAGGTAAAAAGATTATGGTTTTGTTAGATCCAAAATGTGTAATAAGTCTGGTAAAGACCAGCTGCAGAAAGCCAGACCCTGCTGTAATGTCTATACAACCGGTATTTGGGGATATAAAACAGTTAATGTGTGTATTTCTGCTCCCTATGGTACCATAAGTCACAAGGTTGCAATAGAGCCTACCTTAGAGTATGAAGTAGTGCTGGAGAAGGATTTTCCGTTTTTTCAGCAGTTATGGGAAGATAGTCAGTTGACTAGAGCTGGAACACCTGGCTCACAACACTTAATTTCCACACATAGCAGGGGACAGTACAGTAACTCAGCAGAGGATGAGGATGGGGAGTATCAGCAGACCATAGGTATATGTCAGGTGGAAGTGTGCCAGACCACTAGGGGAGCTGAACAACAGTCCGCGAGTCAAGTTAAAGAGGTGACTGGAATAGAAGCTACGGAGAAGGCTGTGGAAAAACCAAAACTCCGGAAGAGAGTACCGGTGGAGCTGGGGGCTGCGCTCTGGTCAAACCACTGGACCAGATATTGTTGCAGACTCAGGAGCCCTAGTCGTTTTTGCCAGGCCATGGAGAGACTGTGACAAGACAAAAGAAAAGTCTGCCAAGGAGCCGAGAGACAGTTCAGAGGAACTGTTCAGGAATCACCCTGAGTCGCTGGTGCCAAGAGCCATTGAAGTTTTTGCTAGGGGCAACAAACTTACCGCCAAGGGATTGCCGGCCCGACAGGAGTGTTTAGCGAGAGTCTCCAGAGTAGCCAACATGGCGGGAGAGGAAAAGTGCCAAGTGTCGGTGGCACCTGTTGATGATAATGACTAGTGTTGCTCACGAATATTCGCAATTCGAATATTATTCGCGAATATCGCATATTCGCGAATTCGCGAATTTCGCGAATATAGCGCTATATATTCGTAATTACGAATATTCGTTTTTTTTTTTTTTTTTTTTTTCACAGTACACATCACAGTGATCACCCCTCTCTGCTTCCAGCTTGTGTGGTGTAAAGAAGGCCCAAATACTACTGTGTGAGACTGGCGTGCGAAAATTCGCATATGCTAATTTTCGCATATGCTAATTTTCGCATATGCGAAACTTTACATATACGAATTTTCGTATATACGAATTTTCGCATATGCGAAAATACAAGGAGAATATAACGAATATGCGAATATTCGCGAATATATGACGAATATTCGCGAATATATTCGCGAATATTCGCGAATTCGAATATGGCCTATGCCGCTCAACACTAATAATGACGAGGCACGAGTAGCCGCAACCCCGAAAAAGGGGGAGCCTTCGTCTAGAGATGGAGAAGAGCTGGGTCGAGTGTCTGACAGAGGACCACAGGATGTCTCAAGGTCTAACAGCGGGGGTGAGGAGACCGCTGTCAGTAAAAGATCTCGGAAAAGATGAGCTGGCCTTGGGAAAAAACACGAGCAGATCCAGAATCTAGAAGAAACCCTGCAGATGGTTTCTGTGAAGTTGACGGAGAAAGAAAAAGGTACATTGCTTGAAAGAGGAGAGGGACAAATCGCTTGCTGACTTTGAGAAAGAGCAAGAAGCGAGGCTTCAGCTGGAAAAAGTAATCGAGCACCACAGAAGTGAGTTAGTGGCTCTGCAGGATGAACTGTCGCGCTCCCAGAATTTGGTGACTAGTGATGTAGCGAACATAAAATTTTCGGTTTGCCAACCGCAAACGTGACCTTCCGCAAAAGTTTGCGAAGCGGGCGAACCACCATTGACTTCCATGGGCAGGCGAATTTTAAAACCCACAGGGACTCTTTCTGGCCACAATAGTGATTTAAAAGTTGTTTCAAGGGGACTAACACCTGGACTGTGGCGTGCCGGAGTGTGATCCATGGCAAAACTCCCATGAAAAATTACATAGTTGATGCAGAGTCTGGTTTTAATCCATAAAGGGCATAAAGCACCTATTATTCTTAAATGGTTTGGAATAACATGCTTTAGCCCCCTTTAGGCAGCACACACAGCACACACAGCCCCTCTTTAGGCATCACATAGTTAGATTCCCCCCTTTAGACAGCACATAGATTCCCCCATATTAAGCAGCACATAGTTAGAGCCTCCCTTTAGGCAGCACATGGTTAGATCCCCCCTTTAGGCATTACATAGTTAGATTCCCCCATGTTAGTCAGCACATAAGATTCCCCCATATTAGGCAGCACATAGTTAGAGCCCCCCTTGAGGCAGCACATAGTGGGATTTGAACCCAAGGCTCCAGTGCTGCAAGGCAGCAGTGCTAATCTCTGAGCCACAATGCTACCCTTAGCATACATCTAATATCCACGGTTGCTAAAATGGACAGAGATGTCAGCAGAGAGTACCAGAAAAATTAGGCATGTACACATGCCTGAAAAAATGTGGTATTGTTGCAGCAGCTTCTGTAGCAGCGGCCATAAAAATTGCAGCACCATAACAAGTGCAGCAGCAGAGGCCAGAACAATTAGGCATGTACACCTGGCTGGAAAATTTGGTATTGTCGCCGCCGCTATAGCAGCGGCCAGAAAAATTTCTGTTTGTTTCGCCAGGCAGAAAGTGCCCTAAAACATTGCGGCTTGAACCCTAGTTGGTGGCGGATAAGTCACGCAAGTCATCCGGCATTCAGAGGTAAAATACAGCAGCGTGTGGACCATTTTTAGCCCAAGGCAGCTCATCTGATCAGGCCTTGTTCAGTCAAATGTATCGCCCAGTGTCAGTCCCTTCAGGATCCATCCCTCATTCATCTTAAGAAAGGTGAGGTAATCCAGACTTTTTTGACCAAGGCGACTCCTCTTCTCACTGACAATACCTCCTGCTGCACTGAAGGTCCTTTCTGACAGGACACTTGAAGCGGGACAGGCCAGAAGTTCGAGCACAAATTGGGATAGCTCAGGCCACAGGTCAAGTCGGCACACCCAGTAGTCAAGGGGTTCATCGCTCCTCAGAGTGTCGATATCTGCGGTTAAGGCCAGGTAGTCTGCTACCTGTCGGTCAAGTCGTTCTCTGATGGTGGACCCCGAAGGGCTGTGGCTATGGTAGGACTTAAAAAGCTCTGCATGTCCTCCATCAACAGCATGTCTGTACAGCATCCTGTCCTTTCCGGCGTGTTCGTGGGAGGAGGAGGAGGATTACTTTCACCTCTTCCCCTGTTAGATCCCTGTTGTGCTGTGACATGACCCTTATACGCTGTGTACAGCATACTTCTTAATTTATTTTGGACCTGCTGAATCCTTTCTGCCTTGCTGTAATGCGGTAACATGTCAGGCACTTTATGTTTATACCGGGGGTCTAGTAACGTGGACACCCAGTACAGGTCGTTCTCCTTCATCCTTTTTATACGAGGGTCCCTCAACAGGCACGACAGCATGAAAGACTCCATTTGCATAAGGACGGATGCCACGCTACTCATGTCCCGTTCCTCGTCCTCAGTGATGTCAGGGAAGGTATAATCTTCTTCCCCCCAGCCACATACAACACCACGGGAACCAGATAGGTGAAAAGGAGCACCCTGGGATGCCTGCTGTGGTTGGTCTTCCTCCTCCTCTTCAAAGCCACATTCCTCCTCAGACTCCTCTTCCTCACAATCTTCTTCCAGTGTTGCCGCAGGTCCAGCAAGCGATGCTGATAAGGCTGTTTCTGGTGGTGATGGTGTCCACAACTCTTCCTCTTCACGCTCATCTACTGCCTGATTCAGCACTCTTCGCAGGGCATGCTCCAGGAAGAAAACAAACGGTATGATGTCGCTGATGGTGCCTTGGGTGCGACTGACCAGGTTTGTCACCTCCTCAAAAGGACCCATGAGCCTACAGGCATTGCGCATGAGCTTCCAGTAACGTGGCCAAAAAATTCCCACCTCCGCAGATGATGTCCTAGCACCCCGGTCATACAAATATTTGTTGACGGCTTTTTCTTGTTGGAGCAGGCGGTCGAACATTAGGAGTGTTGAATTCCAACATGTCGGGCTGTCGCAAATCACCTGAAATGGCCACACACCTTCCTGGACTGCTTCAGGACATCCTGTAAGCCTGGGTACTTGAGCACAAAGCGGTGTACAATCAGATAACACACATGTGCCATGCACTGCACATGTGTCAACTTGCCCAACCTCAATGCCGCCAACAAATTTGTTCCATTGTCACAAACCACATTGCCGATCTCCAGTTGGTGCTGAGTCAGCCACTGGTCCACCTGTGCGTTCAGGGCCAACAGGAGCGCTGGTGCGGTGTGACTCTCCGCTTTGAGGCAAGTCAACCCCAAGATGGCGTGACACTGCCATATCTGGGATGTGGAATAGCACCTGGGGAGCTGGGGGGAGTGCCGGTGATGTGGAGCAAGACGCAGCAGTGGAAGAGGACTCGGCCGAGCATGTTATGGAAGAGGATGGAGTAGGAGGAGTAGAGGAGGTGGCAGCAGGCCTGCCTGCAAATTGTGGCGGTGTCACCAACTCCTCTGCAGAGCCACGCATTCCATGCTTGGCAGCCGTCACCAGGTTTACCCAATGCGCAGTGTAGGTGATATACCTGCCCTGACCATGCTTTGCAGACCAGGTATCAGTGGTCAGATGGACCCTTGCCCCTACACTGTGTGCCAGACATGCCATAATTTCCTTTTGCACAATGGAGTAAAGGTTGAGGATTGCCTTTTGTGAAAAAAAAATTCGACCGGGTACCTTCAACTGCGGTGTCCCAATGGCTACAAGTTTTTTAAAGGCCTCAGACTCCACAAGCTTGTATGGTAAAAGCTGGCGGGCTAGCAGTTCCGATAAGCCAGCTGTCAGACGCCGGGCTAGGGAGTGACTTTGACAGACATCTCCTTGACAGACACATGACTGTGAGCAGATGAGCAGGAACTGCTCAAGGCGAGAGACGGAGAGGGGGCAAGGAGGGCAGCAGTGGTTGACCTGCCTGAAGATACTGGACCAGGAGGAGGATGGCGGCTTTGACTTTGTGTGCTGCTTGTACTGACGTGTTGATCCCATAGGTGTTTGTGATGTGACTTCATGTGCCTTCGCAAAGCAGTTGTGCCTAGGTGGGTGTTGGACTTCCCACGACTCAGTTTCTTTTGGCACAGGTTGCAAATGGCCTCGCTGTTTTCAGAGGCAGACACACAAAAAAAAATGCCACAATGCTGTGCTCTGCGATGACGGCATTCTGGTGGTGGCAACAGCATGCGTTGATTGGCATCCCGTCTGGCTGACCCCGGGTGCTGATGCATGTTGTCTGACTGTGCCACTAGCTCCTTGCGACGACCTCCCCCTGCTTCCAACTCGTCTCCTCCTCCTCTCTGTCTCCCCATCTGAACTTTCCCCCTCTTCTTCTCTTTTAGCGGGCACCCACGTGACATCCACGGACACATCGTCATCATCAACACCTTCACCGCTATCTGACACCTCAAGAAAGGAAGCAGCAGCGGGTACAACATCATCATCACACCATACGTCCATGTGTGTAATGCTGCCTGACTGAGACATATCCCTGTTAACTACATCCTCTGGCAATAATGGTTGCGCATCACTCATGTCTTCAAAATGATTTGTAAATAACTCCTCTGACGGATCAAGTAAAGCTGCTGTGGTGCTAGTGTTGGTGGTGGCAGCAGGCGGGCAAGTGGTAGCATGAGAGGTGCCCGAAGCTAAGCTAGAGGAGGAGGACGGTGCGTCAAGGTTCCGAGCGGAAGCTGTAGTAGATTGGGTGTCTTGTGATAGCCAGTCAACTAAGTCCTGAGAACTTTGGGGGTTCAGGGTACATGGCCTCTGAACACTGGCCATTCTAGGGCCAAAGGGAATCCCAGCACCACGACGGCTCCTGCGGGGTGGCCTTCCTCTGCCTGTCATTTTTTTGGTTAAATTTGCACAAGTGTCACACCAAATGTGATTTGCACTAGGGTGACACAATTTGCCCTGCAGGCAAAAAAACTGGCAACTGTGACGTGAACTGACAGTGACGACTGATTTTATTTAACAGCCAAAAAAGGTATTTTTTTTTAATTTGCACAACTGTCACACCTAATGTGATTTGCACTAGGGTGACACAATTTGCCCTGCAGGCAAAAAAAACTGGCAACTGTGACGTGAACTGACAGTGACAACTGATTTTATTTAACAGCCAAAAAAGGTATTTTCTTTTTTTAATTTGCACAACTGTCACACCTAATGTGATTTGCACTAGGGTGACACAATTTACCCTGCAGGCAAAAAAAATGGCAACTGTGACGTGAACTGACAGTGACAACTGATTTTATTTAACAGCCAAAAAAGTTTTTTTTATTTGCGCAACTATCACACCTAATGTGATTTGCACTAGGGTAACATAATTTGCCCTGCAGGCAAAAAAAAACTGGCAACTGTGACGTGAACTGACAGTGACGACTGATTTTATTTAGCAGCCAAAAAAGGTATTTTTTTTTTTTTAGTTTCCACAACTGTCACCCCTAATGTGATTTGCACTAGTGTGACAATGAGCAAAAAAAGCAGTGGTCCTCAACCAGGGTGCCTCCACCTGTTGCAAAACACACAGACTGATATATTTCAGCCCTTTGAATACTGTAGTAGTTAGTTGCTTTAAAGAAAAAAAGCTTGCCAGCGGAGTTCCCCTTTTATGCAGTGGTCCCCAACCAGGGTGCCTCCAGCTGTTGCAAAACACAAGGACTGATATCTTTCAGCCCTTTGAATATTGTAGTAATTAGTTGCTTGAAGGAACTTAAGTTTGATTCTGGAGTACCCCTTCAGCGGTTCCCTCCCAACCAGGGTGCCTCCAGCTGTTGCAAGACAAACGGACTGATATCTTTCAGCCCTAAAAAGGGCTTTTTTGGGTGCTGTCCTTAAAGGGTCACTCTCATTAAAACAAATTTTTGCTATTGCACTCCTTATGGTAAATGAAAAATATTTCTAATATACTTTGTTTAAAAAAAATGAAGTTTTCTATGTTTTATTTGTGCTTACAAAAGCTCAAGAGCACATTTTCCCCCAACTCATACACAGACTTTGGACCAAAGTCCAAACACAGGAAGTGCCGCCTGGAGTGCTGAGGTGGGGGGGTGTCCAGCCTCATCTAATCATAGCTCCTCTCACACATAACTGCCGTATGCTGTTGGCTGGACACCCCCCCCCCCCCCACCCCCTCAGCACTCCAGGCGGCACTTCCTGTGTTTGGAGTTTGGTCCAAAGTCTGTGTATGAGTTGGAGGAAAATGTGCTCTTGAACTTTTTTAAGCACAAATAAAACATAGAAAACTTCATTTTTTTTAAACAAAGTATATTAGAAATATTTTTCATTTACCATAAGGAGTGCAATAGCAAAAATTAGTTTTAATGAGAGTGCCCATTTAAAGCAGATGTTACACTAGTGCTTTAGAAGTAAACTGAACCCCGAATACACCACGTAGCAGCAACCTAGCTATCACTTTCCGTATACAGCAGGAGCAGCTTCTCTGACCCTCCACTTCCTAAGCCTGCAGCATGCTGAATGAGGGTAAAATAGCGTCCATGCAAGAGGTAGGAGGATCTGGAAGGGAGGGACTGCTGCTGATTGGATGTAATGTGTCTGCTGACTCTGACTCACAGGGTCAAAGTTTACTGCAATGTTAAAGTATAGGGGGTGGATCGAACTTCACATATGTTCACCCGGCGATGCGAACGCGAAGATCCTAAATTCGCCGGGAACTGTTCGCCGGCAAACAATTCACGACATCTCTACTGGTGACCTGCCAGAAGAATGAAGTCGAGAGACTGGCCAAGCAGGTTACCTTTCTGACAGAAGAAGGGGGACTTCTTCATAGTGCACATTATACTCTACAGTGTGACTACAAGGCTAGGATGGTTGCCATAGAGGATCTGGAGTGAGAGAAAGTGCTGTTGCTGTGCTGTGCTGGCGGACAAGGAACAGTTGAGGAAACAATTGCTGTCTTCGGAAGATACTGTCAGGGACTTGACAGAGTTACTTGACAGTGAGAGGAAGAAGTCTGCTAAGCTCCAGTGTAAGCAGCGAAAATATGAGAAAAAGGAAGAGGACCGGGAAGTTCTAAAAGAGAGCAGAGACCAAGCTATGGTGGAATTGGCTCAAGAAAGGCTTCTGGGGCAGAAGTTACGGGATACAGGGATGCTTTCTCAGAATGTCAAGAAATGCTCTAAAGCTAAGATTGAGCTGAGGCCCTGTAAGAAGTCCCCTGAAGCTAGGACTGAGATGAAACCTGGTGGGAAATCCTCTGAAGTGGAGACTAAGGAGAAGTCAGGCAGGAAATCCTCTGAACCCGAGCAGACCAAAAATTCTGAAGGTAATGCTGAGGCAGAGAAATCCTCTGAAGCAGAAGCTAAACCAGAGTCAACCTCAAAAGCTGTGAGTAAAGAAAATGGCACAACTAAAGCTACAGGTGAAGAGAAGAGTAAGCCTGAAAAAGCTGCAGAGAAGAGCAAAACAGTAGTAGAAGCTGATTTTACACAAGAATCTGAAGGAGCCAAAGACTCTGATGCCAAACCTGAGGAAGCTGGTGCCCCTGAAGAGAAAGCGTGAAGGGATGAGGTGAAACCCGGTGAAAAGTTCACTGAAGTCAAAACTGTGGTGAAACCAGGTGGGAAGTCCTCTAAAGTTGAGAATGAGATGGACCGAAGCTACAGAGATCAAGACAGTGTATGGTGAAGCCACTGAGGCTGAAATATTCTCTGAAGCAGAGGCAGAGGTCCAGCAAGCCAGTAGAAGACAAAGGTTAGAAGTATTAGTCCTCTTGGTCCTTAATTTCAAGAACCCTGCCCACACCAGGGTGAAGAACCTGGTACTGGAGAGGTGTGACCGAGAGACTTGCCATTGGTGGCTGGGAAATGTCCTGAAGAAAAAAGTCAAGGACTTCAGAGACTGTGGGACAAAATTTGTCCAAGAGAAAGTAAAGGCAGATGGCTTCTGCCTTTCAAATATATGTGCTCCTTCCCGGTGGTCTGAGCAAAGGGGGGGGGGATATGTGATAAGGTGGCAAGGAAAGGGTGTGTTTCCTTGGCTCACCCTGGAGAATCTCTCACCTGCTTCTTAATTAATGAGGCAGGAAAGGGAGGTGTGTATATAAGATGGAGAGTGAGTCTAACCTGTGCTCTCCCTTGGAGACAGTATGCTGGCTGTTATAGGGGGAGAAACATGGGCCCTGTTTAGGTAACACGCAGCAGGCGCTGTGAGTGGTCCAAGTTCGGGTGGGAACTGGTAGTAAAACAGGTTGCAGGTGGCATGGGTTTTAACTGGATGAGGGAAGCTCACCAGTTGATAGACAGAGCATGCTGATAGTTATTGTTAGCGACCAGACGGTCTAGGAATTTATTTTGTTCCTGTTTATGTTTTGTTTTTACCTGCAACCTGTGGAAATAAAGCTGGCAAGGAGCCAGACTTGTATGAGGAACTGTGGTCTGCTGTGTTATTGTGAGGAACGTGTTCTGTGGCAAGTGACCAGGACGATCCGAGAGCTAATCCCTGAGATGCAATCAGAGGGTACCCATAGCATCCGTTATAGCTGTCAGAACAGAACTACAAAAAGGAAGGGGGCGGGGGATTTTGTTGTGAAAAAAAAAACATAAAAAGCTATATAAAGTGGATATTTCCATCATATCTGTACCAATCTACAGACTAAATAATTATGCTTCCAAAGTTTTGTTTTTTTTTTTAGTTTTTTTTATCAAGTAGACACTTTTCTTTATGTCTGAAGTAGACAGGTTTAGTTCTCCACTTTACAGAGCCATATATAACATACCAAGCCGAATACAGATGTGAATAAAGCTAAAATTACCTCATGAACCAACACATGTTCCAGTCTAGATTAGAGAGAGAGAACACTATTATTATTATAATTTTTTTATATCAATCATTTATTCAAAGCTTAGACCTTGTACATATAAATGCTACACAGTACACATGAGAATAATAATAAAAAAAAAAAAAAAAAAAAATATATATATATATATATATATATATATATATATATATATATAATGTCTCCACTTTAATAACATAACAGTTAGTTTTGTATTCTCCTTATCATTTCTGCCCATTCCCTTTTACTAGGTGGGTGCTGATCAATCCATTTTCTTACAATCATAAATCTGGCACAGAAGAACATTTCATGTAATTGCTGCCTTTTTTTTTTTACTTAATTCCAGACCAGTCTCATCTCCTAATACACTCACTATTGGAGAGGGGTCAAGTGCAATCCCCAGTTGTTCCCTTATTTCCTCGTGTACCTCCATCCAAAACTCCTGAATTTTATCACACATCCATAGCATATGCATAAATCCCGCTCCATCTCTACCACATTTTAAACATTTACTATCTGATCTCTTTCCTATCTTACACAGAAAAGCTGGGGTATAATATAATCTATACACCATATTGAATTGGACTATTTTATGATTATTATTCTGCGTAATCTGGTTAATCCTTCTATATATGCCTTCCCATTGCTTATCATCTATTACTCCCAAATCCTCACACCCTGCACGTGTACTACCGTGTTTCAAATTATTGCACACTCAACATTATTTTCCTATTTAATCTACTTTCTATGGTTTTCTTTACGCTTTCCGGTGTATCAATAATATTCAATCCCTTCTCTATTGTGCTCCTAAATATGCCTTCCAACCTTATATATTCAAACCAAGTTCTCAACCCAATTCCCCTTCTATTTTTAATCTGCCCCCATTCTATGAATTTCCCATTCTTCCAAACATCCCTTACCAAATTAAACCCTAACTCTTTAATTGTTTTCATCTCTACTTTCCTCAAAGCATTTGTGAACCGTGTATTTTCCCATATGCAGGCTATGTCTAGCATACCTACTGTCCCCATTTCAATTTAAAATAATTTTCAAGATTTAACCAGACTCTCAACCACTACATTTCCTTTACATTTCCCCTCCTCCAGCTGTCCATATTCTAATAGCTGATAGATATCGGCATAGTCCCCACTTGAATTTTCCATCAGGTATTGGAAAAAGTAAAACCTTCTCCACTCCCTTATGAAACACACTTGGGCTGCTAAAAAATACTTTCCAATGTGTAGTAACGCTAGTCCACCTCCATTTCTAGGAAGACACAAATATTCTATCTTAATACGGGTCCTTTTCCTACCCCATAGCCATAATTTTCCTAAATAAATGTTTATCACACCATACATGTGCTGCTCCAAACATTTACAGGAGCTTAGGTAGGAGAAAAGTTTTGATAAGTGCAATTTTGTCTGCCCTTGAAATTCTCAGTTCCCCCCATATTTTAGTTTTCATTTCCATTTTTCCAATCAGGGGCTGTGTATTCTTGTGATATTCATTTACCTTCCCTGAGATCTAAATTCCTAGATAACTTAACTGTTCGTTTTCCCCTAATACTCTGATCCCTAAATCTGGGATAACTGTCTCTGTTCCTAGCAACAAATTAGACTTCTCCCAATTTATCCCTAGTCCAGAGTATCCTTCATACTCTTCAATAAATTCCATTAATCTTGGTAGTGACATTATAGGGTTCTCCAGGAAGAGCAGTATATTGTCCGCATATAATGACAGTTTGTCCTCTCTCCCCCTCATTCCAAAGCCACTTATTCTCTCCTTCCTCCTAATCATTGTTGCCAATGGCTCCATTATCATGGGGGGGGGGGGAAGAGGACAACCCTGTCTGGTGCCCCTAGTGAGTGAAAAGGTCTTAGACAGCCCTCCATTTACAGAGATTTTTGCCACTGGATTATTATAGAGTAATTTAACCATATCTATAAATTGATCCCCCAACCCAAATTTGCGCATTACCCCCGATAGGATTTCCCACTCCACCCTGTCAAGCACCGTATCCATGTCTAGAGACAGGATGGAGTGGGAGCCCCCTTCCTTCACACCACCCAATTGGATATTGGAAAGAGTCCTATGAATATTATGCTTAGCCATCCTCCTCGGGATAAACCTCCATTGATCTTCTCCAATAAGTCCCTCAATCACCCCATTTAACCTATTGGCCAGTGTTTTTGCTATGATGTTAACATCAGTATTCAATAAAGATATGGGTCTATACGACCCCACATCTTCTTTCTCTTTATTTGATTTTAATATTTAAATTATTGTGGCCTCACACATTGAGCCAATAAATTCACCTTTCCTTAATCCTGCATTAAAGACTCTTACCAATGCTGGGATGAGAACCTGACCAAACTTACGGTATATCTCGAATGGAAAAGGTGATGTATTACCCTTTGTAGATCTTAACGTTAATTACAATCCCCCTTCAGTTATGGGGCTTCCATTTTTCCTTTCTGATCATTAACTATTCTGGGGAGCGTAATATTGTCCAAATATTTATCCAACTCAATCTTACTTTTTTTTATATTCTGAACTATAAAACCCTGCATAATACTCTTCAAACTTCCCCAATATATCCCTCTTTTCTGTAAACCAGTGTCCTTTTTCATTCTTTATAGCTGTTATTTTTTGGTGAACTTGTTGATTTTGAACTGTTGATATCAAATATTTATTCTGCCTCCCTGCCTGTATACATTTTTTTTTGTTCCCTGAATAAATATTTGTTCTTATTTTTCTCCAATATATATTAATTTAACTCCTCCTGCCTTTCCTGCCACTTCTGTCTATTTTCTTCAGTAGGTTCATCTACAATTTTCTGTTACATTTCTTTTAAACTGTTTCTTTTTGTAAATGATTGCACTAGTGATTTTTCCTCTCGGGAAGGCTTTACTCGTTTCCCACACAATCAGGTCATCTGCTGAGTTCCAATTCCTTTCAAAGAATTCTACTAAACTATTATTAATCTCATCAGTGTCTATAAGATTTAACCAATGTGGATTGATCCTATTAATCCTCTCCCCCAATTTTAATTTTAATTTCTACGGCAGCATGGTCAGATAAACATCTTGTTAAATAGTTTATTTTACTAACTATGTCCAGACCAAGTTTATTTGTCAGACACATGTCTGTTCGCGACATGGTCTGGCAGGATTTATTCCAACAAGAGAACACTTTTTTTGTGGTTCCACATTCTCCATTTATCTCTAAGTCCTAACTCTCTACTAGTGTTGCTCGCGAATATTCGCAATTCGAATATTATTCGCGAATATCGCATATTCGCGAATTCGCGAATTTCGCGAATATAGCGCTATATATTCGTAATTACGAATATTCGTTTTTTTTTTCTTACAGTACACATCACAGTGATCATCCCTCTCTGCTTCCAGCTTGTGTGGTGTAAAGAAGGCTGTAATACTACTGTGTGAGACTGGCGTGCTAAAATTCGCATATGCGAAAATTTGTGTATGCTAATTTTCGCATATGCGAATTTACGCGCATCCTGATTTTGGATGATAATTTTCCCATGTGTTAATTTTTCGCATACGCGAATTTTCGCACATGCTGATTTTGTATATGCTAATTTTCCCATGTGTTAATTTTCGCATACGCGAATTGTCGCATATGCGAAAATAAAACTAGAATATAACGAATATTCGAATATTCGCGAATATATGACGAATATTCGTCCATATATTCGCGAATATTCATGAATTCGAATATGGCCTATGCTGCTCAACACTACTCTCTACATAATTTAGCCAACGGAGTTTGTCCCAAATTTTTTACATTTCCATTAAACTTTAAACTATCCAACTCCTCCTTTATCACGCAGTTCATATCACCTTGAACCAACACCGGGCATGCGTTCTTAGACAGAATTAAAATAATTTTTTCAGAGTGTCAGATGAGTACGGAGGGGGTATGTACACAAAAAATGCTAGTATACATATCAAATTATATAACTTACTATATAAAAAAACAAATCTACCCTTCCGATCTATTAATTTATCCTTTAGTTCCCATTGTACTTTTTTATGAATTAACACTGTAACCCCTCTCGAACAAGAAGTGAAAAAGAATGATAATAATGTGCCCACCAATTTCTTTTAACCAAATGTGCCATATCCTTCGTTAGGTGGGTTTCCAATAACCCCACAATCCCTGGAGTGTGATTTTTCAAAACCACCATAATTGCCATTCTTTTAACAGCCTCCCTCATTCCTCTAATGTTCCATACCATTACCTTAGTGCTCATCCGACACTCTTTACGTCATATGTCATATAATTAACCATATTCAAAATTATACCATCAGTGGAGAAAAAACAAAACAAAAGAAAAAACAAAACAAAAGGGGGAAACCCCTCCCTCGCCCCACCATCCTCCCCACTATCGGCTTGTTCCCGTCTAAACAAGCCTCTATCCTAGCATGACACAACCCCCCCATGATGCCCACACCCCTTTATTCAATATTTTTCAACCCTCTGGCCTCCATCCATTCTATTACCTCCTCTGGGCTTTCCCTAAAAATATTTTTTTCATTATACATTATCCGAAGCCTGGCCGGGAACAACAAAGCAAATTTAACCCCATTCTGGTATAATCTTTTTTTTTACGTTCTTAAATTTAATCCGCTTCCTCTGAATTTTCATTGCATAATCTGGAAAAATAGCTACATTATTATTCCAAATCTTCAGATCCTTTTTTTCCCTCCCTGTTCTCAACACGCTGTCGATCCTGTGAATTTACACATTTCATAATCATGGCTCTTGGACTTCTACCAGGGGGAAAGGGTCTATGGGCTCTTTCTATGCTTTTATCATCCAGCCCTCTAGATGGGGTCAGTGTTGTGTGAACCCATTCTTGCACAAATTTCCCTCCGGAATTCCTGTAATTCTAACATTGTTCCTTCTGGAGTGACACTCTAAGTCAATTACCTTCTTCTCCAGACCCTGATTTATATCCAACACCTTCTTCGTTTTCTCTTTAACTACTACCATTTCATCCTCTATTGTTGAAACTTTCCCTTCTACTTCATATTTCCTGTATTACCTTAAGATCCTCTCTGATCAATGATATATCACCTCCTATTTCACCTATCTGAGTTTTTAATGAGTCTATTGCATTGTTACATTTTCCCACTGCCTCCAAAATCATCTTTAATGCTGAGGGATCCATTCTCTCACTAGCCCCTTCCTCTCAGTGTTGTTCCACATTAGCATTTTTCATCTGATTTCAATTTTTTCCCGTACTGACCAATCCTGGAGATGCCAGGAATTTATAATTTTTATCCACTTGTTCTGAGTCCTTTTCTTTTACAGGGCATACTGATTCCCTTTTTTGGGGGCCATAATTACTGATACAATCCTTACTTCCCTCTCCCTCTTCTCCACTTCAGATCTCAAGTCTAAGTTCTAAGTTTAGACCTGAGGAAGGAGGGAGCCCCTCCGAAACGCGTTGTCCTATGTAAGACTGCTTTTTATGAAATTAATAAAAAGTTGTACACTAAGCTCCACCCGACTCTTGTGTCACCCCGCCGCCGGTGTAGCGCTCTAAGTGCCGTAACCTTTGCCTGCTGGAAGAAAAAGGGAACCCCAGGCAGGATTCCCATCTCCCACATCTGTATTCCGGATAAATCCAAGCAAAGTAACAGGATCTCCAATGTTAACAATGAAGTTAGGCCACAGCGGGGTTAACAGCAATGAACCAAGTTAATAGCAGCAGTACTCAGCAGCGGGGTTAGTAGCAGCAATATTAAGTAGCAAGTTTGTCAATAGAGACAATCAAATCCAAGCAAAGGTGTACCCCTCAGTGTTAGGTAGCCTAATTAGTATCAGCAGTATTCAACAGTGGGGTTAATAGCAGCAGTGTTCAGTAGCTGTTTTGACAGTCAAAGTCGAAGCAGCAGCAGACCCCTCAGAATTAGGTAGCAAAGTTCAGCAGCAGGATTAATAGCAGTGGCAGTATTCATCAGCAGTGTTAATAACAGTGTTCATCAACAGGGTTAATAGCAGTAGTATTGAGCAGCAAATTTGGCGGTAGAAATTACTAAATCCAAGCAGGGGCACAAAATCTCCAATGTTAGTGCAGCCAGCCCTGAAGATGCTGCTCTATCCCCCACTCAAACGCATTAAGTGATAAAGTTAGTAACAGCAATATTCAATAGCAGGGTTAGCAGCGGCAGTGTTAGGCTTCAGAGTTAAAGGAGTAATAGGGGATAAGATGTCAGATCGCCGGGGTCCCGCTGCTGGGGACCCCGGGGATCACTGCTGCAGCAACCCGCTATCATTACTGCGCAGAGCGAGATCGCTCTGCACGTAATGACAGGCAATACAGGGGCCGGAGCATCGTTACGTCACGGCTCCGCCCCTCGTGATGTCACGGCCCGCCCCGTCAATACAAGTCTATGGGAGGGGGCATGGCGGTCGTCACGCCCCCTGCCACAGACTTGCATTAAGGGGACGGGCCGTGATGTCATGAGGGGCGGAGCCATGATGTCACGCTGCTCCGGCCCCTGTATCGCCCGTCATTACGCACAGAGCGAACTCGCTCTGTGCAGTAATGATGGCGGGGTGCCGCAGCAGCGATCCCCGGCGTCCCCAGCAGCGGGACCGCGGTGGGATAAAATGCCAGGGGCGGAGTACCCCTTTAAGAGATAGTCACGTCTTACAGTGTTAATCCGCTATTACACTGCACCTCAATACAATCTTTACGCCAGTCCCTTACTCAGGCCGCCTCAACTGATGGAGCTGATAGCAGTAATGTTTAGTAGCAGGAGCAGCAGCATTAGGTGGCAGGGTGAACAATAGAGGCAGGCAGGTTTTTACAGGATTAATGCACTAGTGTACCTACAACATTAATCTTCATGGAGACAATCTCCAGGCCAAGGTCTTTAATACTGCTGCTCACATTCCTTTCTCTTCAATAAAGACTTAATATGCTATCCTCAAATTTACTAAAATTAGCACATGCAGAGTAATAAGTTTGCTACAATTCAGCTCATGCAGGGTAATAAAGGAGATGGAACGTTCTCACCAGCTAGAGGTCAGTAACTGTCAGGTTGCAAAGTATCCAACGTCTCTCCTCCATCTGCTCTGTCTGCATGCTGTCACCTGTCAGCAATCCTACCTCTGCATTCACTGCCGCCTCCTTCACTCCCGCTCCGAGTTCCGAGCGTGGGGCAGCTCCCCACTCTAATAAATGCAGCTGCCTCTCCACGCTTTCTTCCCTCCTGCCGCATAGACCTCACATTACTGCTCCTTTCTCTCCGCCCGGCTGGATACACAGAGCCCCGGCAGGTCATAAATCACATGTACTGAATGCCAGAGTCTCAAACGTGGAGGGCGAGGGGGGGGGGGGGAGCTACCTCAGCTTCCTCTCCTCATGCTCTTGTAAATTACTTCTATTCATTATTATTATATTATTAATTCTATTATTATTGTTATTATTAGAGATGAGCAAATTTTTTCAAAATATATTGTTTCGGTTCGAATTTATTTGCAGCAAATCACTTTTAAAAATGGCTATTTCTGCCCTACAGAGAGCCCAATAGGGATGCTTGGTTTTAACACGCATAGGGTGTGTGCTGGGTTAGTGAAATAATACTGTTATTCAGTATGAGATGCAGATCAGAGGCGTCGCTATTAGAATCACTGTCGCAGAGCGGCACAATGACAGAGAGTGGAGGTGGCATCAGTGTGAGGAGACCATATAGTGGCTGAATGACACAGAGTGGAGGTGGCGGCAACATGAGGAGACCATATAGGGGCAGAATGACACAGGATTGAGGTGGCAGCATAATGAGTAGACCATATACTGGCTGAATGACATAGGCTTCAGGTGGCAGCAGCATGAGTAGACCATATAGTGGCAGAATGACACAGGATTGAGGTGGCAGCAGCATGAGGAGACCATCTAGTGGCTGAATGACACAGCATGGAGGTGGCGGCAACATGAGGAGACCATATAGTGGCTGAATAACCCAGTGTGGAGGTGGCGGCAGACGGAGGAGACTATATATTGGCTAAATGACACAGCATGGAGTTGGCGACAGCATGAGGGCTGAATGACACAGCGTGGAGGAAGCGGCAAGATGAGGAGACGCTATAGTGCCTGAATGACACATCGTGGAGGTGGAAGCAGCATGAGGAAACCATATGGTGGCTGAAAGACACATCGTGGAGGTGGCAGCAGCATGAGGAAACCATATAATGGCTGAATGATACAGCCTGGAATTGGTGGCAGCATGAGGAGACCAGAAAGTGACTGAATGACACAGCCTGGAGTTGGCGGCAGCATATATTGTCTGAATGACACAACCTGGAGTTTGTGGCAGCATGAGGAGAACACACTGAATGACAGCCTGGAGGTGGCGTAAGCTTGAGGAGACCATATAGTGCCTGAATGACACAGCGAGGAGGTGGAAGCAGCATGAGGAAACCATATAGTGGCTGAAAGACACATCGTGGAGGTGGCAGCAGCATGAGGAAACCATATAATGGCTGAATGATATAGCCTGGAATTGGTGGCAGCATGAGGAGACCAGAAAGTGACTGAATGACACAGCCTGGAGTTGGCGGCAGCATATATTGTCTGAATGACACAACCTGGAGTTTGTGGCAGCATGAGGAGAACATACTGAATGACAGCCTGGAGGTGGCGTAAGCTTGAGGAGACCATATAGTGCCTGAATGACACAGTGAGGAGGTGTCGACAACATGGAAACCATATAGTGGCTGAATGACCAATCATGGAGTTGGCGGCAGCATGAGGAGACCATATAGTGGCTGAATGACACAGCATGGAGGTGGTGGCAGCATGAGGAGACCATATAGTGGCTGAATGACCCAGTGGGGAGGAGGCGGCAGCATGAGGAGACCTTATAGTGGCTGAATGGCAAAGCCTGAAGTAGGCGGCAGCATGAGGAGACAATATAGTGGCTGAATGACACAGCGTGGAGGTGGCTGCAGTATGAGGAGACTATATAGCACCTGAATGACACATCGTGGAGGTGGCGTCAGCATGAGGAAACCATAAAGTGGCTGAATTACACAGCATGGAGGTGGCGGCAGCATGAGGAGACCACATAGTGGCTGAATAACACAGCCTGGAGTTGGCGGCAGCATATAGTGGCTGAATGACACGGCCTGGAGTTTGCGGCCTCATGAGGAGAACATATAGTGGCTGATTGACACAGCCTGGAGTTGGCGGCAGCATGAGGAGACCATATAGTGCCTGAAGGACACAGCATGGAGTTTACGGCAGTATATAGTGGCTGCATGACACAGTCTGTTGTTTGCGGCAGCATGAGGACAACATATAGTGGCTTAATGACACATGCTGGAGGTGGGGGACGCATGAAGAGACCATATATTGCCTGAATGACACAGCGTGGAGGTGGTGGCAGCATGAGAAGAACATATAGTGGCTGAATGATACAACCTAGAGGTGGTGGAAGCATAAGGAGACCAAGTAGTGGCTAAATGGCACAGCCTCAAAATGGCAGCAGCATGAGGAGAACATATGGTGGCAGAATGAGACAGCCTGGAGGTGGCATCAGCACAAGGAGAACATATGGTGACAGAATAAGACAGCCTTGAGATTGCAGCAGCCTCATTAGGAGTCCTGAAAGTGATCCAGTGATAGAGTGGTGCCGTGGGTGGCAATACCAGTACCCGGAGACGAAGGTGAGTGAAAAAAGGAGAACTTGGCATCAGATGTGTGGCATCAGGCGGGTGGCAGGATCAGAATACTAGTTGAGGCAGGTAGGCAGAAGAAAATGGTCTCTTTTGTAAAAGTGTAAGTGTGCACAAGTAAGTATTGAGGATAGGCATTACGTAAAACGTATCTTTTAATAATATGCTGAGGATAAAATATATGAGCCCCAATTTTTTTTTAAATCAAACAAAAGGAAAGTTGTGCAAAAAGCACCATGTGTCACCTACACCACCAAGTATTGATGTGATGCAAAGACCTCTAAAAGGTGGAAGGTAACAACATATGGTCCATTGTAACCGGTGGGGGTAAAAACTTCCCCTGTAAGGCCCTACTCTTGCATTATTAATTACCTTCTTGGCAAGTGTTCCTCACCCTAAAAAGGGCAGCCCCACATAGGAACCTCATATATTTCCACCTACAAACACTGAGCACACAATAACCGCCACTGGTGTGGGATCATACGCAATCAAGCATATAACACAACAAAAAAAGCGTATATAGATCAATAATAAACAAAGTTTATTAACATATATGCAAGAATCACATAGATTTAAAATCTTTAAAATAAAAACAAGAATAAAGGTATATGTCTAATGTAATGGACATACATATTACAAGGATAACCAGATAGGGGAAAAGAGAACAAGTGGAGGCCTGAGCAATGTATAGAATAAAGTGTGCCAAAGTGTGACAGAAGTACATCAAACATCCATTAATATTATGCATACAATGAAGGTATAGTTATGCATAAACTGGTCACTTAGTGCTGAAATAAGCAAAGTAGTGGCCAAAGCATAGATCTAATATCATACATGCTAATTAGTGTTGCTCGCGAATATTCGCAATTCGAATATTATTCGCGAATATCGCATATTCGCGAATTCGCGAATTTCGCGAATATAGCGCTATATATTCGTAATTACGAATATTCGTTTTTTTTTTTTATTTATTTTTTTTTTTCACAGTACACATCACAGTGATCACCCCTCTCTGCTTCCAGCTTGTGTGGTGTAAAGAAGGCTGTAATACTACTGTGTGAGACTGGCGTGCTAAAATTTGCATATGCGAAACTTCGCATATGCTAATTTTCGCATATGCGAATGTTTACGCATGTTAATCTTGCATATGCTAATATTCACATATGTTAATTTTCGCATACGCGAATATTCGCATATGCGAAAATAAAACGAGAATATAACGAATATGCGAATATTCGCGAATATAAGACGAATATTCGTCCATATATTCGCGAATATTCGCGAATTCGAATATGGCCTATGCCGCTCAACACTAATGTTAATCAGATCATATACTTGCCAAGGGGCTAACAGTAACAGACCTCCAGCACCCGACGTTTCATCACCAGACTTCTTCCGGGGTCATCTGTCTGTGATACAACAAAGGGAACAACGTATTGTCCATTGTAGCAAGTGGGGATAAAAACTTCCCCTGTAAGGCCCTACTCTTGCCCTATTACTTCCCTTCTCGGCAAGTGTTACTCACCCTAAAAAGGGCAGCCCCACACAGGAAACTATCCCTTTTTCCACCCAAAAACCCTGGGAAATGGTAGTGTTCGTAGGTGGAAATAGGGAGAAGTTGCTGTTTGGGCCAGCCCTTTATAGGATGAGTAACACTTGCCAAGAAGGGAATCAATAATGTGAGAGTAGGGCTTTACAGGGGAAGTGTTTACCCCCCACCAGTTTCAATGGACCATATGTTGTTCCCTTGCACCTTTCAGAGGTCTTTGCATCACATCAATACCTTTCCTTTTGTTTGATAAAAAAAAAAATTGGGGTACATATATTTTATTTTAATCCTAAGAATTTTATTAAAAGTTAAGTTTCAACTAATGCATATAATCAATAATTACTTGTGGTCTAATGCGTAGAAATGTCTGTAACTGGGGAGCAGCGCCTTAAATCTGTTTGGCACTATCCATATTTGTGAAGTGTTGGTGTGGCACCATGGTTAATCTACTCAAATGCATTAGGCATTCGTGGGGGGGAATCCTGGCTGATCCATGCATGATTCACCTTCACAAAGGTCAGTCTCTCCACATTTTTCATGGAACAGACGAGTTCTCTTTGGGGTTACTTTGGCCCCCGCCACACTAAACACCCGCTCTGCTGGTACACTACTGGCCAGGTAGGACAGCTTTTCCAGGGCAAACTCAGCTAGTTGCGGCCACAAATCAAGTTTGGCTGCCCAGAAGTCCAGCAGATCGTCAAGGTGTGTTGACATGGTCATGTCAAGGTATGCCACCACCTGCTGGTTCAGGTCCTGCTTCAGATCTACCTGCTGCTGATGAGTTGATTCACTATGCAGGTGAAGAAAGCTACTCATTAGGGACTGTAGACTCAGGCTGCTGCTGATGGAGCTGTTAGTGCTTCTGCCACCCCACCCCTCCGCAGCAGCCAAGGCAGTGGAGGGTGAGCACAGAGAGCCCCCTGAGTCAGACATGCGAGAGGATGGACGATGGCGCGGATAGGCAATGGCCAACTGACTACATAGGATGTCTCTGTAGTAGGTCAGTTTGTCGTCCCTCTCAGTGGGTGTAAAAAAGTCCCCTATTTTGTGCCGGTAGCGAGGGTTCAATAAGGTGGAGAGCCAGAAGTTATCCCGCTGCAGAATGGTGACAATTCGGCGTTCACTATGCAAGCAAGTGAGCATGCATCGTGCCATTTGTGCAAGTGACGTTGTTCATCACGTAATCCTGGTGACTGACTTATAATGTGGCTTCCTCAAAGGGCCTGGTGCGTGCATGAGGGGAGGACAACATGCACCACTATGCAAATTTGATGCCGCATAGTAAAAAATATTGCAAATATGCGAATTTTACGAATATATGACAAATATTCGTCCATATATTGACAAAATATTGCAAATTTGAATATGGCTTGTGCCGCTCATCACTATTCACAGCATCTAGTCCCTTAAGACTTTAACAGGAACAAAATAGTACACCACTTAGATGTACCAATGTGGTATGAACTTATGAGGGGAGGACAATGCGCTCCAGTATGCTTAAAACAGTATTTATCTACAACACCAGCAGGTGTGTTCTTTCGGCTGGCCTTTCACAGTATCTAGGCTCTTAAGAATTTAACAGGAATAAAATGGTACACCACTTAGATGTATGCAAAGGTTAAACTTAATAGAGGACCATATGCTTTTAGTTCTTTGCTCACCCTGACTGGCCGGCTACTATTAGCTTTTCAGTTGTTGTACACACCAGTGCTGCAGCACACAGTTGCTGTACTACACCCAAAATTGCACTCTCTCTTTTAATCTCACTCCCTTCCCTATCAGTGCTTCTAGGCATGATTTGGGCTTGAGGAGAATTGCTGCTGTAAAAAAGTGTTTCTGTGCAACACACTGCTCTCTGTCTCTCTCTCTCTCTCTGCAATAGAATGCTGAGGTGACTAGGAGGTGAATCACTGCTGTAAAAATACTTTTCTGTGCAATACACACTGCTGTCTCTCTCTCTCTCCAATAAAAGGATGAAGTGACTGGCTGCAATATGGCTGCCGATTATATAGGGCTGTGCCATTACTGGGGTGGCTGGCTGCTGATAGGCTGCATACTGCATGTGATTGATCGCCATCCCACCAACCCTTGTTTCCGCCTTCCCACGATTCTTTGCCCCACGACATTACAAGTGGAACCACCATTTTTGATGCCCTGGAGCCTGGAACGCACTAAATAGAGCTTAATGATGTGATTCACGCAATAGAATTATTGAATATTCGCATTTGTTGCAAAAATAAAATTCCTGAAATGCGTAACGAGTTTTGATTCTTCACATTCGATTCACATCCCTAGTTATTATTATTTTATAATATATATATATATATATATATATATATATATATCTATATATATATATATATATATATATATATATATATATATATATATATATATAGACAAAGAATAAGTCAGCCAGCACTTTTGATGCAGTATATATATATATTTTTTATTTTTTTTTGTTTAAATCAAATATAAATATGTAAATATTTGTAATTTAGTATTAGATCTGGTTTCTGTGAAGCATATATTATAATTGGCTTGTGTTGTTATTAAAAGTTCATTTAAATTCAGTAGTGTTTATGATTCAGTTACAGCTTTCAAATGTCAGGAACTTAGAAATCACTGGTTTTGTTCAGAAAGTAATTTAACAAATATTGGTTTATAAAAATAATTACAGAAGTAATTGGGTTATCTAAGATCAATTAAGTTGACATTTCGCCGGCATAAAAATATTTACAGGAAAAGAAGATGGTTTTGGAAGCTTATTTTATATTGCTAAAGGCGATAACTTGTGCAAGATCAGTCCAACAGATGGGTGCTTTTAAAGTGTAGCTGTCTAGACAACTTGTGACATGGTCTTTCTAGCCTCATTTCATTACCTATCTGAAAATAGTTTTCTTACTTTGAGAATATCTGTTGGTTGCTGATAGAATGAAACCCATCAAAACCATATGCCTAAGGTCCTTATATTTACTATCAAAAGGCTAGAGCCACTATGTATTATATTCCCTCTGTTGTGTCATCTGATGAACATCAAGTTGCCTGATTCCTTCTTCTGTCATCTCATTTGGCGAGGACGTGCTGCGCCTTTTGACACAAAGTGACATGTTGTGTACAACACAACTTTTTGGTGACAAATCATAAATAAGAAGTGACATTAAAAAAAAAAAAAAAGTACAACCCACAGTTGGAGGACAGCTGCTTTCTCCGAACACTTGCATGCCTTATTCAGAGTTGGTTTATTATTTGATGAACATACATTTGGCCTCTGTTCTGAGAAGGAAAGAACAAGATGTGTGTTTACATCGCACTAAGAAAATATTAGATTTTAGGTAGGACATTTCCACCTTATCTTGTATCTCTTGTTTGATGTTTTATTTTATCTATTTATAAACACAAGGCAATATTCAGTTTATGTTCTCCGTGACTTTGAGAAAGTCTTCATATTTTCCTGTAGATCAATCTGATGGGAAGTTTTCCATATTTTTTAAGCCTCTTCATTCTATTTATGCTCTGTTTTTTTATTTTTTATTTTAGACATAATGTAAAAATGATCAGAGGTGGTAAGAATTGGCATAGTTAATTAATAAATGCAATCCTGTATCAAGAAGACATGAATTGTAGGATTGTTAAACAAGTTGTTCCAACATACTGTAGATTCATCACATCCTTTTCTTTAAAAAGATATCAAACACACAATTGCACACTTTTTAGTCAGACACCACTTCTAATCCTTTCATTTAATGACAAGAAACATATTATCTGGTCTTTAACAAAAAATCCAATTAACACATGAGGATGAGTAGCATCAACGTGTATAGTGATGAACATTTTCTTTGTTCATTTTCATGAATGTTAGAATAGTTCAGTGCATAATACATGTTCACAATGAAATCCATGTATCATATTAAACATGTCCTAATTAGCATTATGAGCTTCCAAGAAATCATGCATAAATCACCTTGTTCATTTTAGGTATAAAATGCAAAGAAATATACAAAAAGTTCTACTTCTTCAGTTTGTAATTTTATAATCTCAATTTTTTTTTATTAGTTCTATTTTAAAAAATAGATCTGTCTTTTTCCTTAAAGGGCTTCTCTTAGACATCTTTTCCCCTATCCAAGGGACCCCCCGCAATCTCCGTGCAGTACCCGAAGTTCTAAACACGCCCTTTCCCATAGACATGAATTGCGGGGGCGTGTCGTGACATCACAACCACGGCCACCTGCACCAAGCCTCTGAACATAATGTTCAAAATGCTGGGTGCTGCACAGAGATTGTGGGGTTCCCAGTGGCCGGACACCCGCGATCAAACATCTTATCCCCTATCCTTTGGATAGGGGATAACATGTCTAGGGTCGGAGTACCCCTTTAAGTAGTAAAATGGCTGGGTAAAAGTATAACTGTCCTCCTGAAAAAGTGATTAGAGATGAGTGAATCGAACAAAGTCAAATTTGTTCCGAATTTCAAGAAAAATTTCGGACCGAACCTGAACTTCGACTCAATTGGAAATAACAAATTTCTTCACTAGCGACACCCCTTGAATCGTCCTGTATAAAATATAGATGTGAGCAGCTTTCTCCTGTGCTCGCATTTCTGTAATATATAGGACGATAGCAGCGGGTGTCAGGAGTGACAACTGCTGTGATCTGTCCTTAACTGCAGGTATTACTACTGTCCTTATCTGCAGGTATTTCTGCTGGGAGCTGTAGTACCTGCATTAATAGACAGATCACAGCGGGTGTCACTATTGACATCCGGTGCGATCGTCCTGTATAATGTATAGATGCGGGCGGTCGGACCCTCTTCTCTGGTCCCCCTGTAGTATTACTATATGCTGTATATATACCTATTCTTCATATTTCCTGCAGAGAGTTGTGATTGGTTCCAGCCATCTGGCCAATCACAGCTCTCTATGGGAAATATGAATAAGGGATGTGAGTTCTACTCACATCACTGGCCAGCCGGAGTATGGTGCAGAGATGCGCGCACAGGAGAAAGCTGCTCCTTCTCTGCAATAGAAAGGACCATCGCATTGGGTATCAGGAGTGGCACCCGGGGCGATCTGTCTATTAGTACAGGTACTACAGCTCCCATCATTGGAACAGTCTGTTCCATGCTGGAGGTAGTAGTACTGTCTAAAAAAATATATAAAAATAGAGAGAAAAAAGTGAAACACATACACACACACACTTTATTAAACACAATATTAAAATAGATTACTAATAAAAAAATAATAATAATTATAAAAAATATATTATTTTTATTAAAAATGGCCCCTTTATACGTTTTTATTATTGTTGGCTACATTTTTAGGTCCCCGCCGCTCACATAAATTGATCACTATTAATTAATATTAACATTTTTTTATTTCAATTTTTCAGGAGCGTGCAGAGACCAGAAAATTCAGCGCTCAATATTAAAAATGAATGAGCAGCGCAATTTATATTTCTTTTTCTTGTTTTCTTTCTAAATCATAATTTTTATTTTTATTTTACTTGACCTTTTTAGCCCCATAATTAATTTTTAAACAGCGATTAATTTATGTGGGCGGGCAGGGACCTTATAATGTAGCCAACAACAATAAAAATGTCGAAAGGGGCCATTTAAATGTAAAAATAATATATTTTTTATAATTCATGTGTTGAATTATTTTTATTAGTAATGTATTTTAATATTGTGTTTAATAAAGTGTGTGTGTCTATGTGTTTCACTTGTTTTTCTCTATTTGTTCCATGATCTGAGTTGTAATATCTGTAGTAATAGACAGATCGCCCCAGAGTGTGCTTCATGTTGGAAACAGTAGTACCTGCAGTTTAGGACAGATCACAGCGGGTGTCACTCCTGACACCCGATGCAATCCTCCTATCTAGATGCCAGAAAGCAGCCCGTATCTATACATTATACAGGACGATCGCAGCAGGTGTCAGGAGCCACACCCGGGGCGATCTGTCTATTAGCACAGGTACTACTACAGTATGTTCCATTCTGGGAGTAGTAGTACTACTTAAATAATGTAAAAAATATATATATAAAAAAAAGAAGTGAAACACACATACACACTTTATTGAACAAATTACTAAAATATTGTGACTTGACAAAGCGTCACTGCATGCGAAATCAGCGCTCGTCGGATTCACGATCTAATCCTCCTTGACCTGCTATGCTGTAATAAAGAAAGCTTTTATTTGCAACTTCCTCTGGTGCCGTGGTTTCCGCTTCCTTCAGTACATTACTAAAATACATTACTAATAAAAATTCTCAGAGAATTTATTCGGATCAAATCTTATTTTTTTCTGTTTTTTCAGTCATTTTACCCAAAAATCTACGGCGAAACAGAAAAAATCATTGTGTGACAAAATTGAAGAAAAAACACAATTTTGTAACTTTTGGGGGTTTCAGTTTCTACGCAGTACCTTTTTCGATAAAAATGACACATTCAATTAAAATGATACCCTACATTGGTTTGATTTTGTCGTACTTCTGGAAAAAATCATAACTACATGCAGGAAAATTTATACATTTAAAATTGTCATATTCTGACCCCTATAACTTTTTTATTTTTCCACTTACGGGGTGGTATGAGGGCTCATTTTCTGCTCTGTGATCTGAAGTTTTTAGCATTACCATGTTTGTATTGATGATATAAAAAGTGACCAAAAATAGGCTATTTTGGACTTTTTTTTTTATAATTCAGACATTTCTGTACGCAGTGATACCACATTTGTTTATTTTTATATTTATTTACACCATTTTTTATGGGAAAAGGGGTGTGATTCTAACTTTTATTAGGGGGGGGGGGTTAAATGATCTTCATTAACTTTTTTTCACTCTTTTTTTGCAATGGTATAGCCCCCATAGGGGGCAATAACAATGCACACACACTGCTCTTTTACATTGATCATTGTTTTCCCATAGGTTAATATTGATCAATGATTCTGCCACTTGACTGCTCATGCCTGGATCTCAGGCACTGAGCAGTCATTTGGCAATCGGACACCAGTAGGCAAGGTAGGCATCCTTGTGTCCTCCAGCTGCTCAGGATGCCGCAATTTTGCCGCAGCGGTCCCAAACAGCCTACTGAGCTAGCAGGGGGTAGTATACTTTCACTTTAGACACGACGATCAACTTTGAACGCTGTGTCTAAAGGGTTAATAGCGCACAACACTGCGATCAGTGCCGCTCGCTATTAGCCAAGGGTCCTGGCCGGGCCCAACCTGCTATGTGACCCCGTGTCATAGAAAGAGAGCGGACTCAGGACGTACAGGTACACCCTGGGTCCTTAAGAGGTTAAAAAGACCCCAGACACAGATATATCATCAACACATACACTGAGTGCACCAATATTAAGCAAGTTTAATTTTTGTTTTGTTTTTGAAGATGTATTCTTAGTAAAGATTTTTTTTTCATTTTCATCAATTTAATTACTGTAAAGACATACAGTAAAAAAAAGATCAATACATTAAGGAGAGACCAAAAAGTATATATTAAAATGTAATGTAGCAGTACAATAATGTTATTTTAATCATAGACTTGGTAAATACAACACACCAGCACACAAATAAATCAGAAGGAAGAGTGAAACATACCCTGGGTTAGAAAATAACTATATTCGGGTGTTATGGAGTCAAAGCCCTGAGACACCAGAGACACTTTGAGGATTCATCTCATTATTGAACAACTCCAGTGCTCTCTGTCAATAAACTGTTCATGTTACGGTGGTACGATTAGCTTCATTGAGCACATTGATCACAGCATCTGAACGATTAACCATAATGGACACCGGTGGGAATGCCGCTCCCTGTCATTAGCAGTGAGTGTCTGAGTGTCCTGAGCTCGCTTCAAAGTTACCTAATGCTTCAGGGTTTACAGCTATGCCCTGAGGTGTTAAGGCCCAGTGAGAAAGGGAGCACCTGCATGCCCAATATCCCAATGGGTTAAAAAATAAAGAGGTTGTCCGAGGAGCAATAAAGGTTTTACCTTTTTCTGGTCCTTGGATCCTACTTCTTTTGCACATACAGTAGTATACCTTCCGAGGGGGGTGGGTGCCCATCACAATTATTGTGTTCCAGTGTGCTGTACATATGACACAGTAAAAAATACATAACACAAACTTAAGTACAATTGTGGTAGGCCTCTGGGGTAGTGGTAGTGTAGTCAGGGTTTGGCTTTAGTATATCACGGGTTAAGGTTAACCCTATAGTTCGTGATGCCAGGCTGAGGGCTAGTATGCTGAGGTAATTCTCTGGCCTATCGCCGACCTTCCCAGTAACGATAGGTGCATGCAAATAATAACTGAAGGTCCACAAGGTAGCTGAACTTGAACTTGGATAAATTTTACTCAAAGGCTTGCGGTACATCCAATGAACAGAAACAGTCTCATCAATACAGTCTCTATACACTTCAGTGACTGTCAGTTGTTACAGACCTTGACTTGTTTTATAAGTCTCTGAATTTAGGGTTAATTGCGAAGATCCGTCCGGATTTAGGGGATAGATAAGGTCCAGTGATCTTGCAGAGTGCTTAGGGATTGATACACTCACGGTTTGGTAATGATCAGCCGTTGCCGCAAGGCTCAGGCCTAAACTCACTGATGACAGCAGCGCAGATCCTTCTCTCATCAAAGCCCGGGAACAAGAGAGTGAGCTATGGCCGCCACTCCCTTATATGGGCAGGGCCGTTTTAATTGGTTCAAATATCTGTCAAAAAGGTCCTTAAGCAAAAACCATAGAGTTTACCTGATCAAGTGACCCGCGGGTCCTGCTAAGCTCCGTAAAGGTAATTAACCACTTATAAACATTTGTACAATTACATTTATAGAAATCCTGAGCAAACTGTAAGATAACTAATATCTAGATGAGAGGTGACAAGGGGTGGACTAAATAAGAAGGACCCCGACGTCCTAGGGACTCTGGCTATGGGGACCTATGTACAGGTACCATATAGGATGCTGTACCGGGACACCACAGAATGAAATCAGCAGAATAGATCACATTATGAAGGAGAGAGGGCCTTACAATCTACAAAAAAGGGGAAGAAACAGTAAGTGAGGGAAACAGCTGGTCATCTGTGAGTGGTTCGGGAAGCAGCTGTTCATAGTGCAGTACAGTGGCAGCAGGGTTTCTATAGGTTGTAGACTTTTCTGAACAGATGAGTTGTGAGGATGCTTTTCAATGTCTTGATGTTGTGTGAGAGCAGGATATGTCAGGGTAGTGAGTTGAGGATGGATTTTTTTTTTTTTTTTTTGGGGGGGGGGGGGGCAAGTGTTTGATGGAAGGTCACAAAAGAGATTGTTGCAGTAGTCCAAGAAAGTATGAGTGCATGTTCCAGTGGTTGAGTCAAAGTTGAGGAATGAGCAGATTTAAGAAATATCTGGACACCTGATGTAAAAAGCAAAGCAGAATCATATGCCTGCACTTTGACATCACTGTATATTACCTTGTATTGTGACATTACTGTGTATATTTTCCCTGTACTTTGACATCACTGTGTGTATTATCTTTGTACTGTGATGTCACTGTGTATATTATCCAGGTACTGTGATGTCACTATGCATATTAATGCTGTACTGTAACATCCATGTGCATATTTACACTGTACTATACAGGGATAATGCGCACAGTAACAATACAGTACAGGGTTAATATGCATATTGACATCACAGTACAGGGTTAATATGTACAGTCATGTCACATTACATGGTTAATACACACAGTGATGTCACAGTAAGGTGATATTACACAGTGGTATGACAGTACAGGGATAATACACACAGCAATGTCACAGTACAGGGTTAATATAAACAGTGATGTCACAGTACAGAGTTAATATGCACGGTGATGTCACAGTACAGAGATAATAGACACAGTGATGTCACAGTACAGGGATAATACACACAGTAATGCCACAGTACAGGGATAATACACACAGTGATGTCACATTACAGGGATAATACACACAGTGATGTCACAGTACAGGGATAATACACACAGTGATGTCACATTACAGGGATAATACACACAGTGATGTCACTGTACATCATGTACTATGTGCACATGGTGGGTGCATGGCAGGAAAGGGGTAGGGGTTAGTAGGGCATGGCCTTGGCAAATGTACAGTATTTATACTTTTAAATTGATATTTCTACCTGATAGTCACCTAGCAACATTTTCTCTTCACAGGCTACGCTATACATTTTATGGTAAAATAAAAGGTGTCATTACAAAGTACAATTGGTCCTTCCAAAAACAAGCCCTGATATGGGTCTGTGGATGAAAATCCGGGTTGTGTCCTCAATGCCAAAATCTGCTGTGTCCTTAAGGGGTAAAGTATATTAATTATTGAAATAAGGGGTGTTGATGAAAAACTACAGTTTATGAACGCTATCAATAAAAGCCACAGACAGAAAAGTGCAATTACCCAAAAGAAAAAAGATAAGTAAGCATCATAAAGGTCCAATACGGCAGTATATATTAAGAAACACAATACCTCCTATCGTATATAAATCACAGAATGTGTCCAAATACAAATAGGAAACACAAGTTTCCCACAAGTTTCTGTCTGCATGTGACATCACATGAGGATGTCGTCAGGGGAACCCATGTGTCACCGGATTCACACAATATACGTACAGCAGTAAAGCCAAAATTGCAATTCCCAGTTATAAGGGACACAATATTCTGCCAATGGCACGTTTCAAATATGTGGGGGAAAAATAGTAAAAAGGGTCCCAGTTTCAATATCATCCCACTTGCTATACCCATTTGGCTTCTAAAATGGAAAAAGAATAATGCCAAGCCCAGTATATATCATCATCATCATCATCATCATCAGAGCCACAAGCAATAAGGGCACAGGAAGAGATTTGATCCATCCAGGTAAGTCAGTGACCCAATCAGCATTGGCTGTAATCCATGCAAATAAACACAATATGCAAACAATGAATGCGTATTCTTATTCCATCCTGGTTGGTGCAAACATAAAGTGCCCAGAGGCTAAGCCATTTACTCACATGAGGCTTAATAAATGGATGATCCCTAAGCTGCAAAGGAAAGACAAGACCAATATAAATAAGCCACTGATAAATAAGTAAATACAATGTGCACAATCCCCGTGCATACTTGCAGTTCCATACAGTGGCAGGATGCCTGGTAGGTCTCGAGTGGCTCGTGGTGAAGCCGGTGGCTAACTAAGTGACAGGGTTCCGTCTATGACTGCTTCTGGTCTGCCCATACCCCAGTATCAGAGGTGGGGGCAGAGCCAGCAACTCTGATTGTCACAGTGAGATGCTCACTGATAGGGAGTATTGCTCTCCAGACACAATCCTTAAGGGTTTAATCTTGGGATACAGAACCCAAATCAATCCAAAATCCACCCTATCCCCACTCTGCCCCTATTAGCTGATCATAATACCCCCTATATACAGCTCCCTATGGCCCCCTATCTCACATATACTGCTCCCTATTCCCCTATGTGCAGCTTCCTATGACCTCCCCACACACTCACCTGCATTGGCTTCTTACTTAGGTATTTTATGCCCTTCCCCTTATACTTTCCCTTTTTCCTCCTACTCCTCTGCACATCAGGACCTTTCAGGACCTGATGATGTTTTCATGGGTCCTAGAAGGTCCTTAACTTGTTAAGGAAACAGGGCGTATGGGTACGCCCTTGCGTCCTGGTACTTAAAGGGGTACTCCGCCCCAAGACATCAGCGTCACGCCGCTGGGGAACCCCGGGATCTCGGCTGCAGCATCCCTCTTTCATTACTGCACAGAGCAAACTCGCTCTGTGCGTAATGATGGGCAATACAGGGGCCGGAGCATCGTGACATCACGTCTCTGCCCCCTCATGACATCACAGCCCACCACCTTAATGCAAGTCTAAGGGAAGGGGTGTGACGGCCACCAAGCCCCCTCCCATTGACTTGTATTGAATGGGTGGGCTATGATGTCATGAGGGGGTGGAGCCGTAATGTCACGATGCTCCAGCCCCTGTATTGCCCGTCATTACACACAGAGCGTGTTTTCTCTGTGCAGTAATGAAAGAGGGGGGCTGCAGCCGAGATCCCGGGGGTCCACAGCGGTGGGACCCCCGCAATCTGACATCTTATCCCCTATCCTTTGGATGGGGGATAAGATGTCCTGGGGCAGTGTACCCCTTTAAGGATGCAAGGTGTACATGTCTGCACTGGTCCCGTTACCGGGGTTAGACGCGCGCTCACGAGCTGAGCACGCTTCATACCCCATGGGTCCCGGGTGCTATCAGCAGCCAGGGCTCAGGGTTCATGCTGAAAATCACCAAATGGGATGATTCCCGGCATTAACCCTTTAGATGCCGCAATTAAAGTTGATTGTGATGTCTAAAATGTTAAGAAAATGATCACGGACGCTCAGTGGAGCTGATCGGGACCATCATGGTGAAATTGCAATGTCCCAATCAGCTGAGAGGATGGCGTGAGGGCCCTTACCTGCATCCTGACCATCCAATCCATGGTCTGATGTTCCCAGTCATCCATGGCAGGCTGGAGCAGCAAAGCACTGATAACACTGCGCAATGCTGAGCCAAAGATTAACATTAAACAGTGTATGCAAATGAAAGATTGCATGTTATAGCTATGACAAAAAAAAAGTTAAAAGTGTTAAAAAAAAAGTTAATAAGCCCCTCCCCTAATAAAAGTTTGAATCCCCCTTTTCCCATTTTTTAATAAAAAATTTTTATGAAAAAAAAAATAATTAGTGGTTCTACCGTGTGCGTAAATGTCCAAACTATTAAAATATAAGGTTAGTTAAACCGTACGGATGATGGAGTACACGTAAAAAAATAAAAATAAATAAAATTGGTCACTTCATATACCATAAAAAAATAATTAAAGCAATCAAAAAGTCCCATCAAAACAAAAATGTACAAATAAATACTACAGACCATGTCACAAAAAAATAAAAACATTTATAGGGGTCAGAATATGACAATTTTAAACATACAAATTTTGGTGCATGTAATTATAAGTTTTTTTTAAGTAGTAAAATAAAATAAAACCTACATAAATTGAGCATCCTTGTAACCATACTGACCTACAGAATAAAGATAAGGGGTAATTTTTACCAAAAATGTGCTGCGTAGAAACGGAATCCCCCAAAATTCACAAAATGGCATTTTTTTTATTTCACCCCCAGAAATCATTTTTCTTTTGTTTTGCTGCAGATTATGTTATAAAATGAGTGATGTCATTACAAAGTACGATTCGTGACACAACAAAAAAAAAATACCCTTATATGGGTCTGAGGTGCAAAATTAAAAGCGTTACAATTTTTAGAAGGGGGGGGGACAAAAATGCAAAAATGAAAATTGTCTGGTTCCCTAACCTCTTAAGGACCCATGACGTACCGGTACGTCATGAGTCCGCTCCCGATCTATAACGCGGGGCCACGGCCCGACCTCTAACAATGGCCGGGACCTGTGGCTAATAGCGCGCAGCACTGATCGCGGTGCCGCACGCTATTAACCCTTTCGACGCAGCGTTCAAAGTTGAAAGCCATGTCTAAAGTGAAAGTAAAACAATGCCGGTTAGCTCAGGGAGCTGTTCGGGATCGCTGCGGCGAAATTTTGGCATCCCAAACAGCTTACATGACAGCCGGAGGTCCCGACCTGCCTTCATGCTGTCCGATTGCCGAATGACTGCACAGTGCCTGAGATCCAGGCATGAGCAGTCAAGCGACAGAATCATCGATCAATGGTTTCTTATGAGAAACCGCTGATCAATGTAAAATATGAGTGTTTGCAGTGTTATATGTCCCTATGGGAGCTATAAAATTGCAAAAAAAAGTGAATAAAGATCATTTAACCCCTTCCCTAATAAAAGTTTGAATCACCTCCCTTTTCCCATAAAAAAAAAAAAAAACAGTGTAAATAAAAATAAACATATGTGGTATCACTGCGTGCGGAAATGTCCGAATTATGAAAATATATCGTTAATTAAACCGCATGGTCAATGGCGTATGCGCAAAAAAATCCAAAAGTCCAAAATAGTGCTTTTTTGGTCACTTTTTATATCATGAAAAAAATAATAAAAAGTCCTATCAATACAAAAATGGTACCACTAAAAACTTCAGATCACGGCAAAAAAAATTAGCCCTCATACTGCCCCTTACGCAGAAAAATAAAAAAGTTATAGGGGTCAGAAGTTGACAATTTTAAACGTATACATTTTCCTGCATGTAGTTATGATTTTTTCCAGAAGTACGACAACATCAAACCTACATAAGTAGGGTATTATTTTAATCGTATGGACCTTCAGAATAAAGAGAAGGTGTCATTTTTACAGAAAAATGTACTGTGTAGAAATGGAAACCCCCAAAATTTACTAAATGGTGTTTTTTTTTTTTTTTCAATTTTATCTCACAATGATTTTTTTGGAATGACTGATGTCATTATAAAGTAGAATTGGTGGCGCAAAAAAAAAAAGCCATCATATGGATTTTTAGGTGCAAAATTGAAAGAGTTTTGATTTTTTTTAAAGGTAAGGAATAAAAAACAAAAATGCAAAAATGTAAAAACCCAAGGTCCTTAAGGGGTTAAAACCAAAATGGAGAGTCATTAAGGGGTTAACCCCTTAAGGACCACAGGTTTTTCCACTTTAATTTTTTTCCTCCTGACCTTTTAAAAATCTTAACCCTTTCAATTTTGCACCTAAAAATCCATATGATGGCTTATTTTTTGCGCCACCAATTCCTCATTTTACTGAAAAATCTACGGCGAAACGGGGGAAAAAAAATCATTGTGCGACGAAATTGAAGAAAAAATGCCATTTTGTAACTTTTGGGGGCTTCCATTTCTACATAGTACATTTTTCGGTAAAAATGACACCTTCTCTTTATTCTGTAGGTCCATATGGTTAAAATGATACCCTACTTATATAGGTTTGATTTTGTCGTACTTCTGGAAAAAATCATAACTACATGCAGGAAAATGTATACGTTTAAAATTGTCATTTTCTGACCCCTATAACTTTTTTATTTTTCTGCGTATGGGGCGGTACGAGGGCTAATCTTTTGCAACGTGATCTGAAGTTTTCATCGGTACCATTTTTATATTGATTGGACTTTTTGATCGCTTTTTATAGATTTTTTCATGATATAAAAAGTGACCAAAATACGCTATTTTGGACTTTGGAATCTTTTTGCGCGTACGCCATTGACTGTGCGGTTTAATTAATGATATATTTTTATAGTTCGGACATTTACGCATGCGGTAATACCACATACGTTTATTTTTATTATGTTTATATATTATTTATATGGAATTTGGGAAAAGGGGGGTAATTTAAACTTTTAATAAGGAAGGGGTTAAACTTTTTTTAACCTTTTTTTTTTTTTTTTTACACTTTTAGTCCCCTTAGGGGACTTTTAGGAGGAATCATTATATTCCTCATACAGATCACTATGGTTGTATAGAACCATAGTGATCAGTGTGCTCTGCGCTCGAATGGTAAAGACTGGCCCTGCCAGGCTGTATCATTCAGAGAGCCGGAACCGCCGTGGAAGGAGAGGTAAGCCCTCAGTCTACCTCAGCAGTGGATCGCCCCCCCCCCCCCGGCGATCACACTGCTGGGGGGCGATCCACCCCACTGGACCACCAGGGACTGAATACAGGCACCTTTAGATGCCGCATGTCGGCTATTAACGCCGGCCCCCAGCTGCAGGAATCAGCTGGGGGCTGGGCGGTATGACGCGGGCTCGAGTCAGGAGCCCGCGTCATACCCGGTTAAAGTCCATGGTCCTTAAGAGGAGGTCCTGGAACTGTGCTTGTGCTGCTCTTCATGCTCTCTGCAGCCAAAAAAGCTATAGGACAACACCTGCAGCCTAAAAAGGTATTTGACAACACCTACATTATTGTAATCTGTCACATTTGCACAAAATCGTACAGTGCAACATTTGTGCAAATCGCTGAAAATGAAATAATATGCATCAAAGTAGGGCATCGAAAGACATTAACAGAATATAACATCTTTTTTATTTATGTTTGCATGTCCCTTGCTGCTACTGCTTCAGGGGGGAAGAATGGCGCTACTAATACAAAGGGGCCTCTGCTGCGGCTACTATCTACATTGGGGACTGCAATTACTATTTCAGGCAGACTGCTGCTTCTTCTACGAGGCGGGGGGGGGGGGGGGCTGCCACTGATTCTACAGTGGGAGCAGCTGCAACATATAGGAGAAAGCTCCTACTTTAGGGAGGCTGTTGCTGTTGTGTTTCTTAATTTTTATGTATGTGCATGTCTTGTGGCTCTCAAACACCTGACATCTATTTAATGTGGCTCTTATGTTGAGCCAGTTTGAGGCCTGTTGTAGGCCAATAGAATCAACAACAAGTGGGTAGAATGGTATACAAGGTCCTTAGGCATGCTTCTTCTTCTTTTTTTTTTGCAAACCATTTTAGTCTCCAGTACATGCTTTCATAGATGAGCCTATGTAGACAGGAAAACTAAAGTGTTCTAATGCCAAAATGCTCATAAGTCCCTTGAGCCATAGTAAATACACTATTAATCAAGCAAGCAAAGCCTTTACTATTTTACAGCTCATTAAACGTTACTTTCATTTACTTACTTGTAAAAATGTTCCCATTATAGTAAGTATATTAATGACAGATTTTAGAGGTTTTTTTGTGTAGTTACTACAACTACAACATTTTATCTGAATAATTCACTACTTGAAATGCTGAAGTTAATGCAGGCTAGAATGGTTCAAATCAATCAGGGATCCAATTGATCTCATTAACTGAATACCATTAAGTACTTTGTAAAATATAAAACAAAATTTTTAAACTAATCACCTCTTTATGTCTTTCAGTTTTTATTCTTTGGATATGGATTAGGTTTTTCCTAAAATAATAAAGTATAGAAAAAAACATTATACATTTTAAAAGGAGAGTACTTAATGGGGTACTTCGATGGAAATCAATTTTTTTTTAAACCAACTGGTTCCCGAAAGTTAAACAGATTGTTCCCTCCAGTACTTATCAGCTGCTGTATTTTCCACAGGAAGTTGTATTTCTTTCTTGAGTTCTTTTCAGTCTGACCATAGTGCTTTCTGCTTACACCTCTGTCCGTATCAGGAACTGTCCAGAGCAGGAGAGGTTTACTATGGGGATTTGCTTGTACTCTGGACAATTCCTGATGTTGACAGAGGTGTCAGCAGAGAGCACTGTGGTCAGACAGAAAATTAATCCAGGAAGAAATGCAACTTCCTCTACAGCAAATAACAGCTGACAAGCAATGGAAGGATTAAATGAGTGCTCTAGTGCAGAGTATTCCTGCTCCGTCCTGCCCAGGCTGCAAAATAAATGAAAATGAACCATCACTCACCTCCCTGGGTTCCCGCGGAGCGCCACTACAGCTGATCGATCCTCCGGTCCATCTCCTTCATACTTCCGGGTGTAACGAAGCGTCACATGGCACTCAGCCTATTGCCGGCTGAGGCAGAACATGGCGGCGGCCGGCGATAGGCTGAGCGCCATGTGACGCTTCGTTACACCCGGAAGTCTGAAGGAGATGGACCGGAGCTGTAGTGGCGCTCCGCGGGAACCCAGGGAGGTGAGTGATGGTTCATTTTCACTTATTTTGCAGCCCGGGCAGGATGGAGCAGGAATACTCTGCACTATAGTACTCCTTTAAGATTTTTATATAGAAGTAATTTACAAATCTGGCACCAGTTGATTTAAAAAATTATAATAATTTCCACTGGAGTACCCCTGTAAGAAATTAGCACCCATTTTCACCAATGTTTTACTTTTAAAGATACAAGGAATGGTTTCTGGAACTAATAAAACATGTATTTTAAGTTATGGAAAAATTCCAAGTTCATAGTGGTCTCCACTAATGTTGAGCAAACAAAATCCAGCAAACCAGGATTTGATCCAGACTTATGACACAAATCTCAGGTGGTTTAAATAGACCCAAATTGTTTACATACAGTAAGCTAGGAATGCTTTTTCATATCCATCTTATTGTAATAGTTTGCCTAGGCCAGATGCAATATATCTAAGGCTAGAATTCCACTGAGATTTTTTCCCACCAGCAAAAATGCCAGGAAAAACTGCCAGGAAAACAGCCACAGATTTTCCTTGCATTTTGTCAGTTTTTCTGGCATTTTTTCTGGCATTTTTCCTGGTGTGTGGAAATAGCCAGTTTTGTCGCCTGTGGCAGTTTTCTCACTGTCTTCAGGTATCACTCTGTGGGTCGGATGTTGAATGCAAGGTCCACAGAGTGTAAGGAGGAGAGGAGTGATGTATAGCATCATTATTCACCTCCCCCAGCCATATAGTATACAGGGGTGAATAGTGTACACGTGTATACTATACAGGAGCAGGGAATGCTGTCACCAGACTGACAGGACTCCCTGCTCCTGGAGCCCTTTTGGCGCTATACAGAATATATAGCTATCTATAGATAGCATTATATGGTATATACAGAACACAAGGTCCACTTACCTTCCTTGCTCCCTGTCCCTGCTGGGTCCATGTAGCTCTGTCCCCTAGTGTTGACGTCATTAGGGGGTGGTGCTACAGATGGGAGCCAGGCTAGTAAGTCTGAAGTTCTGTTCACATTGTCTGTTATGTATAATGTGAACAGACCCTTCTGGCAGTGTCTACCCAGACAGGGAGTCTCCAGCTGTTGCTAAACTACAACTCTCAGCATGCCCAGACAGCGCCAATGCACCAATTCGAGGCTCCCTGTATAGGAAGACATTGCATTATGGGCACTCTCCCCAGTGGAGAGTGCCAAAAATGTCCTAACCAACATTTTTGTGTTTATTTTTCTTCTCATTTCAGATCTGTGTATGCAGAGGATTACAGCGGATTCGATGGATTACGGTGGATTAACTGTTTTTTTTTTTCTTTTAATAAAATAATTAACGAGGGCTGTGGGGGAGTGTTTTTTAAAATAAAATAATTTTTCCAATGTGTTGTTTTTTTTTACAGAATTTTCAGGCTTAGTAGCGGAAGCCAGTCTTATTGACGGAATCCATTACTAAGCCAGGGCTTAGTGTTAGCCCCAAAAACAGCTAGCGCTAACCCCCAATTATTACCCCGGAACCCGCCGCCACAGGGGTGCCGGGGAGAGCCAGTACCAACAGGCTTGGAGCGTGTTTTAAAAAACACTCCCACACAGTCCTCGTTAACCATTTTATTAAAAGAAAAAAAAACAGTTTTTGGATTCGTAATCCATCGAATCTGCCGTAATCCTCTGCATATATGGATATGAAATGAGAAGAAAAAAAACACAAAAATATTGGTTAGGACATTTTTGGTGCTCTCCACTGGGGAAAGCGCCCATAATGCAATGTTTGCCCAAACAGGGAGCCTCCAATTAGTGCAAAACTACAACTCCCAGCATGCCCAGACAGCCTTTGGCTGTTTGGGCATGCTGGGAGTTGTAGTTGTGCACCAATTGGCGTCCCCCTGTCTGGGGAGACAGTGCCAGAAGGGTCTGTTCACATTATACAAAATGGACAATGTAAACAGAGCCTTAGACTAGCCAGCCTGGCTCCCATCTGAAGCTCCGCTCCCATAATTATGTCATCACTAGGGGGTGGAGCTACACAGACCCAGCCGGGACTGGAGGGAGAAAGGGGATTACTTCATCTTCTGTATACACTATATACAGCTATCTATATACTGTATACCACTCAAAGGGTTAACTTACACTGTCCAGCAGTGTAAGTTAATTCTTTCCTAGTCGGGCTTGTGCAAAGCGTACAGCTCAGCAAAGGGTTAAGTGAGCTAACAATTTGTATACTGTATACACATTGCAGGCTCACTGTAAGTTCTTGCTGGGCAGTAGATATACAATGTATATCTACTGCTCAGCATCAGCTGTTCTCCCGGCTCTGTAGCCGTGGGTACAGCTGATCCCGACATTCACTTCAGGAGGATCACAGCGGGTGTCAGGAGGATTGACATCTGCTGGGATCTGTCCCTTACTGCCGGTACTACTGCTCCCAACATGGAGAACACTCTGCTCCATGGTGGGAGAAGTAGTACCTGCATTAATAGACAGATCACAGTGAGTGTCACTGCTGACACCCACTGTGGTCCTTCTGTATAATGTATAGATGCAGCCGGATGTTCTTCTATGGTCCCCTGCACTGACGTATATATACACCTATTCATATTTCCTGCAGAGAGCTGTGATTGGCTGGAACCATCTGGCCAATCTCAGCTCTCTGTGGGAAATATGAATAGGTGTGTATATACGTCAGTGCAGGGGACCATAGAAGAGCGGCTGGCTGCATCTATCCATTATACAGGAGGATTGCAAAGAGGCGATCTGTCAATTAATGCAGGTAATACTACTCCCATCATGGAGCAGTGTGTTCCATCCTGTGAGTAGTAGTACTACCTAAAAAATGTAAACAAAAAATTGTTAAAAACACACACACACACACACACTACATTTTTATTATTGTCGGCTACATTTTTAGGCCCCTGCCCACACACATAAATTGATCCCTATTTAAAAAAAATTATAAAAATTTTGTTCTAAAAAATATACATTTCGTTAAATACTATTTTTTCCATCACTACTTTTTCTTTTTTATTATTATTTTTTTAACGATACCCTACAAAATTTTATTTAAAAAATGTATCTCCATCACATTTTTGGTTCGCTAAAGTCAGAAATAGAATAAAAACCGCCAGCAAAAACGCCAAAGTAAAAACCAACATGGCGTTTTTCCTGGTGTTTTTGCTCTCCCATAGACTTCTATCGGAGGAAAATGCCACGATTTCTAGGTTTTAAACTAGGTTTACAAACTAGGTTTTGTCGGGCATTTTGGAAAACCAACCTCTGAGCTTAAAATTGCTGAAAAACACCAAAAGGATTAAAAAAATGGCAAACTGAAAAACACCAGGTGGATCTGGCATTTTGCAGTTTACTATTGACATGCAGCTACCATCTGGACATTTTTTTTGCCGAAAAAACGCCGTGCGGACAAATTGGCATTTTTTACGGCGTTTTTGTTAAAAAATCATCAGTGGAACTCCAGCCTAAATCTGAAAACCTTAACCCCACACTGTTTTAGGCTGTGCACTAGTTGTAGGATGCTTTACTGTTGGCATGACAAATAACTCACAGTAGAACTCACCTTTTTGTCTCCAAGCAATCATTCTTTAAGATGTCCCAAACAGTCTGAAAAGAGCTTCATCAGAGAAAGTAACCTATCCCAGTCATTTGCAGTCTAATCCTGAGCTTTCTGAAGAATATCAGTCTATTTTTGATGTTTTTCTTGTAAAAAAGGAGCTTTTTTGTTGCCTGTCTTGACACCAGGCCACCCTTTAAAAGCCATTGCCCCTCTGTGCACATCTGCTTGCTGTCATTCCTGAGCAAGCTCTGCACTGGTGTTGAACTGGTCCCCTATCTGAATCCTTTTTAGGAGATGATTCTGACTCCTTGCACTTTCTGGCATCTAAAGATCCTCAAAGAACATTTTTTTCCAACAAACCATGAGTGATTTGGTGTTGAACAATGTTTTTTTTACATCATGATGAATCACCAAAACAAAAGGTAAAAGTGATAGCTAAGTGACTTAAAGGGGTACTCCGGTGAAAACCTCTTTTCTTTTAAATCAACTGGTGGCAGAAAGCTAAACATATTTGTAAATTACTTCAATTAAAAAATCTTAATCCTTCCAGTACTTATTAGCTGCTGAATGCTACAGAGGAAATTCCTTTCTTTTTGGAACACTGATGACATCACGAGCAGAGTGATATCTCTGTCCATTTTAGCAACCATGCATAGCAGATGCATAGCAGATGTATAGCAGACGTATAGCAGATGTATGCATAGCAGATGTATGCATAGCAGATGTATGCATAGCAGATGCATAGCAGATGTATGCATGGGGCAGCATGGCACTGCTGCCTTGCAGTGCTGGGGAATTGGGTTCAAATCCCACTAAGGACCACAATAAATAAAGCATTATTATTATTATAATAACGTCAGCAGAGAGAACTGTGCTCGTGATGTCATCAGAGAGCATTCCAAAAAGAAAATAATTTCCTCTGTAGTATTCAGCAGCAAATAAGTACAGGAAGGATTAAGATTTTTTAATAGAAGTAACCCTTTAATAAACAGAACATTAAAAGTGTTGGTCCATGACCAGGAAACTCTCCAGATCTTAATCTTATTCGGGGACATTTATCATCGTTGCTTTAGTAAGCAAGTTCTGTAGGCATCTGTAGGCATTTTTCTTGCTTTTGGCTTTGCTTATGTGTGACACATATATTATACTATCATGGTCGGTTGATAAATTTGGCTTACATAAGCAAAACCGATAAATCACTTTTGAATACCATTTTTTTTAGCACACATAAGCAAAAACCAACAAACGACTTCAGAACACAAATTTGCAGCTTTGAAAAAATGTGTGATATATATATGTTTTGTTTTGTTTTTTTTTTTTTTAATTTTTTACCGCTTTTTCCCCTGAATGTACTAACTCATTTTTTTTCTTCTCATTTCAGATCTGTGTATCTTGTGGATTACTTTAGATTCAAGGGATTACAGTGATCAGCATTTTTTTGGTTTAATGTTAATAAAATGGTTAATGAGGACTTTTCGGGGAGTGTTTTTTTGGAATAACTTTTTTTTACAAACAGTGTTGTTGTTTTTTTTTTAATTTACTTGACAGGCTTAGTAGTGGAAGCTGTCTTATAGACAGAGTCCATTACTAAGCTGAGGCTTAGCGTCAGCTATCAAGACAGCTAGCGCTAACCCCCAATTATTACCCCGGTACCAACCGCCACGGGGGTGCAGGGAGGAGCCGGTACCAACCAATTTTTCAAAAAAAATGATTCCAAAAAACACTCCCCCAGAAGCCCTCGTTAACCGTTTTATTGATATTAAACAGATTTAAAAAAACGCTGGTCATCGAAGCAGTCCACCGAATCCGAAATAGTCCACAGGATTCACGGATCTGAAATGAGAAATAAAAAAAATAAAAATAGGTGAATATATTTATTGTCACCCGCCCATGACTACAACTCCCAGCATGACCTTACAGTAAGGATATGCTGGGAGTTGTAGTGTGGGGGGGAAACAATCTCCTGCACTACATGACTACAACTTCCAGAATATCCCCACTGCAAGGGCCTGCTGGGAGTTGTAGGGGGGCGGGTGACAAGCCTGTCACCTGCCCCCTGCCGCATAACTACAACTCTCAGCATGCCCTTACAGTAAGGACATGCTGGGAGTTGTAGGGGAGCGGGTGACAACTACAACTCCCAGCAAGCCCTTACAGTAAGGGCATGCTGGGAGTTGTAGTCATGCCAGCCAGGGAAGCGGGTGGTAATGTGCTCCGCTCCCTGGCTGCAGTGATAAGAGAATCACTGTAATTTAATATTTCCAGCTGGGTCACGTGACACGGGACCCAGCGGGAAATATGAAATTACACCAAACTCCGCTGCGCTGTGGTAAGGAGCCTGGCCTGACAAAATACTGCAGCCGCCCAGGACTCCCACAGCCGGGCACGGAGATGTGCAGAAGCCGTCCCTGCCATCTCACGGCGTGTACCGCAGTGCTGAGGGATGGCAGGGACGGCACCTACACATTTCCCTGCCCGGGCGCCTGCAGAGTTATGTCAGCGCTGCGGTGATAATAGTTGAAAGAGCCCGGGCAGCTGAAGTGAGGCTAGCCCGGGCTCCTTACCACGGCGCCGCAGGATATATGAGGAGCCCAGGCGACTGAAGTGTGGTTAGCCCGGGCTCCTTCTAACATCTAGCGGAGCCGCGGTATCCACGGCTCCGAGGTATGTTAAAAGGAGCCAGGCTGGCATCACTCTGCAGCCGCCTGGGCTCCTCTGATTCTATCCCCGCTACCCTAAGATAATGATGGGGATGGGGACATTGCTGTACATACCCCCCCCCCTTGTCTTCCACCCGCCCGCGCCACACATTGTCCGCCCGCTACAATACTACAACTCCCAGCATGCCCTCACTGTATGGACATACTGGGAGTTGTAGTCTTGCAACAGGTAGCAGACAGATGGGAGATGTGCGGCGCAGGCGGGTTGAAGACAAGGGGGGAAGTCATTATGTTAGGGTATCGGGGTTAGAATCAGACGTAGCCCAGACAGCTTCAGAGTGATGCCAGCCCGGGCTCCTTTGTACAGTGGCAATATATCTCCCGCTGGAGCCGTGATCTCGGCTGCCTGCGGGAAATATAACATTTGCTCTCAAAAGCTGTTTTGTATGCCAGCTCTGGGCTGGCTTACATTTACACAGTTTTTGAGGGCTTGTGACTTTTTGTGCGACTTTCACACTTGATAAATCCCTGACCACTGCAAAGTAAAAAATTAAATTTACTTTCGTACGCTCTTTTGTAACTTTTTGCTTACAGCCAAAAGTCACACAAAAAGTTGCTTAAGTGCTAATGCGACTTTTTGTGCGACTTTTGTAAGCAAAAAAAAAGAGCTCTAAATCCCTTGATAAATGTTCCCCATTAAGATCCAGTGGCCAATCCTCAAAAACAAAAATGTAGAAATGATGTTAAATTCCAAGCACGGATTAGGCAAAAAAGTGTTGCCATGGGTCAGAATTTGTCCCAACTAGCATACCATGGAAATTGCAGAGGTCTAATAAAAAAGGGTCAACACTGTAAATCTTGAGTCATTGTAGTCAATAAAAGTGTAAAATCTTTTTGAAACTTTTGCCAATGACTATACACAGAACTGTTGAACAGAATGGAGCATTCTCAAAATGTGTTGTCTTGAATTTACATAAACATAATTTCAGGGGCGTCTTAAATTTTTTTTGTCCCCCCTCCTGTGCAGGTCTGCGGAGGAACGTCACTTGCACGACATCCCACATCAGAAGTGCCAGACTGGGACCAAAAATAGGCATGGGCATATTAGACTATGCAGCCCATTTTGCGGGTGCAGTCGGCCCCCCAACCAATATAAAATGAGCTGCATAGTCTAAAATCCCATTGGTTTAAGTGGCTTTCCAGTTTTTTGTAAAGATACAACTTCCGACATGCCTCGGGCATGATGGGAATTGTAGTTTTGTAACAGCTAGAGAGCCACAGGTTTGGGTACAGTTTCTCCCATTATCACTGCAAGTGACTACAGCTCTAGTGGGACAGTCAGGAGAATACATACTGATATAATTACCTGAGTGACGTCTTCTCTGTTGTCTTTCCTTTTCTTTTTTATCTGGTCCAGATGCCAGGACATCTTCCAGCTCCATTTTCTCTGTAGAGTCTGACGCCTGGACATCATAGGATCCTCATTATCTCATTATAAAAAACAATGGGACTCTGCTGCATGTGAAATTCCACAGCATAATTTCTCCGGTGAAATCTCTGCAGTGTGGACAAGCACTAAGTCTCCCCAGACCTTTAAGTTCTGCTTCTTCAGACTTATAAGTCCTCCTCCAGACCCCTCTGCCCGGCCAGAGCGCTAAGTCCTCCTTTAGACCCCTCTTCTTCACACTCCTCTGCCCCCAGGCCCCTTCTCCACTTTTCAGACCTCCACCCACCCCCTCTCTCCGAGCACCTCTGTCATGTTCCACACTCCTACAGCACCACCCCCTGTCATCCTCCACACTCCTACAGCACCACCTCCTGTCATCTTCTACACTCCTACAGTGCCTTGTCATCCTCCACACTTCTACAATGCCCCCATCATCCTCCACACTCCCACAGCACCCCCGTCATTCTCCACACTCCTACAGCACCACCACATCATCCTCCGCAGTCCTCATCACCCCCTCCTTGTAATTCTCCGCAGTCCTCAGCATCCCCCTCTCTTATCCTCCATGGTCCTCAAACCTCCCCCCCCCATCATCCTCCGCGGTCCTCAACATCCCCTCTCTTCTCCTCCACGATCCTCATACCCCCTGTCAGCCTCCACAGTCCTCAGAATCCCCCCTGTCATCCTCCACAGTACTCAGTCCCCCCGCCGTCATCCTCCACAGTCCTCAGAATCCCCCTCCTCATCCTCCACACTCCTACAGCACCACCCCGTCATCCTCCACAGTCCTCATCACCCCCTCCTTGTCATCCTCCGTATCCTGAGCATCCCCCTCTCTTATCCTCCACGGTTCTCAAACCTCCCCGCCCCCTCATCCTCTGCAGTCCTCAGCATCCCCCTCTCCTATCCTCCACGGTCCTCAACCCCCCCCCTTGTCAGCCTCCACAGTCCTCAGCACCTCCCTGTCAGCCTCTCCTGTCCTCAGCACCTCCCTGTTAGCCTTCACAGTCCTCAGCATCCCCCCTGTCATCCTCCAAAGTCCTCAGCACCCCCCCTTCATCCTCCACAGTCCTCAGCATGCTCCACAGTCCTCAGCACCCCCTGTCAGCCTCTAGAGTCCTCAGCATCCCCATCATCCACCATAGTCCTCAGCACCTCCATGTCATCCTCCACAGTCCTCAGCACCCCCTGTCATCTCCCACAGTCCTCAGCATCCCCCCTGTCATCCTCCACAGTACTCAGCAACCCCCCGTATCCTCCCCAGTACTCCGCATCCCCCCATCATCCTCCACAGTCCTCAGCACCCCCCATCATCCTCTAATGTCCTCAGCACCCCCCTGTCATCTTCCATAGTCCTCAGCAACCCCCCCCCCCCCCCGTTATCCTCCACATTAATCACAATTCATCACCGGCCAAAACTATCCCACTCTCAACCCTCCCTCTGTACACCTCTGCAGTGTCTGCACCTTATAGAAGCAGCAGTTGGAGCTTTAACGGTGGCAAGATCTCCCTCTCCTGCAGAGCAGCTGGGGCAGGGACACGTCTGTGATGTCGGATGTGCCAGCACACGGATGTCTTAAAAAGTGGCAGCACCCCTGCTCTAGCTCACTTTACGTGTGACCTGGGGAACCAGCTATAGAGGGGGTCTTGTCAGGGTACCGGCCGAAGAAAGGAGCAGACAGACAGGCGGCGGCTAGCAGCTTTAGAGTGGGGCTAAAAGGCTAGCTGCTTTGGGCCCCTAGAAATGGCAGGGCCCAGGGCAACTGCCCCTTTTGCCCTGTGTTCAAGACGGTGTTGCCTCACTTGCACCACTTTCAGAGTTTCAGGGCAACACATAAGTTGGCTTGGGCACAGAGGGTGAGGGACCATCATCTCCTACGTCTAAGGTATGCAAGACTGCAGCCAAAGACAAAAAGGATAAGATGAGGACTGATAGAAAGCAGATGTTGTTGGGTGATTCTATCATAAGGGGAGTGGAGGAAAATTATTTTGTGAAATGTCTCCCTGATGCTACTGCTATCAGAGATAGAAGACATATTGTTAAGAGCAGACAGAGGAAGAGGATGTACTTATCTGTCTAGGGACAAATGATCTGGCTTGCAATGAGGTTTCAGAGGTAATGGAAGCTTTTGACACACTTAGTAATAATATATGTGGGGTTGTATCCACTGTTTCTTTCTATGCAGTTCTTCGTGTGCATTACCTTCAGAATGATAGGCAGATGTACATTAGACATTTCAACTTATGGCTTAGTGAATGGTGTCTGAAGAAATGGGTTGGCTTTGTGCTCATGATAGCTCTAGTTGGAATAGAAAGGAACTGTACAAGGAAGATGGTTTTCATCTCTTAAGGGAACAAATGTCCTCAGTGAACCATTCAAAGTATTTACTAATAAGTATTTAACCCCTTAATGGCCACAGGCATATATTTACTTCTATGGCTGGCTCCCTTTATGTGAAGTGCACTCAGGAGCTGAGCACGCTTCATACCCTGCAGGTCCCAGTTACTATCAGCAACCAGGACCCTGGTTAAAATTTAAAAATATGAATTTAAAAATTTAAATGTACATTTTTTTTCAATTTTCTCCCACAAATATTTTTTTTTGTTTCGACGTAGATTTTGTGGTAAAAAGATCAATGTCATTAACAAAGTAAAATTGGTAGTGGAAAAAAAGACCTCATATAGGTCTGTAGGTGGAAAACTGAAAGCATTATGATTTTTAGAAGGTGAGGAGGAAAAAATGTTAAGCCAATTTTTGTTTTTGCATTTTCGTTTTTTCCTCCTCCCCTTTGAAAATCCATAACTCTTTTATATTTCCACATATAGACGGATATGAGGCTGGTTTTTACACAACCAATTGTACTTTGTAATATGATCTTTTATTTTACCATAAAGTGGACCACAAAACCAAAAAAACATTATTTGTAAACAGAAATTTATGAGGAAACTGCAATTTTGCTACTTTTGGGGGATTTAGTTTTTACCCAATGTACCTTATGTTAAAAGGGTACATTGTCTCTATTCTGTTGGTCAATGTGATTAACCCCTTCAGGACCAAGCCCATTTTGGCCTTAAGGACCAGAGCGTTTTTTGCACATCTAACCACTGTCACTTTAAACATTAATAACTCTGGGATGCTTTTAGTTATCATTCTGATTCCGAGACTGTTTTTTCGTGACATATTCTACTTTAACATGGTGGTAAGTTTTTGTGGTAACTTGCATCCTTTCCATGTGAAAAATCCTAAAATTTGATGAAAAATTTTGCATTTTTCTAACTTTGAAGCTCTCTGCTTGTAAGGAAAATGTATATTACAAATAAAAAATTTTTTTATTCACATATACAATATGTCTACTTTATGTCTGCATCATAAAAGTGACGAGTTTTTACTTTTGGAAGACACCAGAGGGCTTCAAAGTTCAGCAGCAATTTCCAATTTTTCACAAAATTTTCAAACTCACTATTTTTCAGGGACCAGTTCAGGTTTGAAGTGGATTTGAAGGGTCTTCATATTAGAAATACCCCACAAAAACCCCATTATAAAAACTGCACCCCCCCAAAGTATTCAAAATGACATTCAGTCATCATTTTAACCCTTTAGGTGTTTCACAGGAATAGAAGCAAAGTGAAGGAGAAAATTCACAATTTTAATTTTTTACACTCCCATGTTCTTGTAGACCCAATTTTTGATTTTTTACAAGGGGTAAAAGGAGAAAATGTATACTTCTATTTGTAGCCCAATTTCTCTTGAGTAAGCACATACCTCATATGTCTATGTAAAGTGTTCGGCGGGCGCAGTAGAGGGCTCAGAAGGGAAAGAGCGACAAGGGGATTTTGGAGAGTACGTTTTTCTGAAATGGTTTTTGAGGGGCATGTTGCATTTAGGAAGCCCCTATGGTGCCAGAACAGCAAAAAACCCTCACATGGCATACCATTTTGGAAACTAGACCCCTTGAGGAACGTAACAAGGAATAAAGTGAGCCTTAATACCCCACAGGTGTTTCACGACTTTTGCATATGTAAAAAAAAAAAAAAATTCACTAAAATGTGTGTTTCCCCCCAAATTTCACATTTTTCCAAGGGTTAATAGTAGGAAATACCCCCCAAAATTTGTAACCCCTTCTCTTCTGAGTATGGAGGTACCCCATAAGTTGACATGAAGTGCACTATGGGCGAACTACAATGCTCAGAAGAGAAGGAGTCATATTTGGCTTTTTGAGAGCAAATTTTGCTCGGGGGGCATGTCGCATTTAGAAAGCCCCTATGGTGCCAGAACAGCAAAAAAAAAACACATGGCATACCATTTTGGAAACTAGACCCCTTGAGGAATGTAACAAGGAATAAAGTGAGCCTTATTACCCCACAGGTGTTTCACGACTTTTGCATATGTAAAAAAAAAAAAAAAAATTCCACTAAAATGTGTTTCCCCCCAAATTTCACATTTTTGCAAGGGTTAATAGCAGGAAATACCCCCAATATTTGTAACCCCTTCTCTTCTGAGTATGGAGGTACCCCATAAGTTGACCTGAAGTGCACTATGGGCGAACTACAATGCTCAGAAGAGAAGGAGTCATATTTGGCTTTTTGAGAGCAAATTTTGCTCGGGGGGCATATCGCATTTAGGAAGCCCCTATGGTGCCAGAACAGCAAAAAACAACCCACATGGCATACCATTTTGGAAACTAGACCCCTTGAGGAACGTAACAAGGGGTACAGTGAGCATTTGCCCCCCACTGGTGTCTGACAGATCTTTGGAACAGTGGGCTGTACAAGTTTTCATTTTCACGGACCATTGTTCCAAAGATCCGTCAGACACCTGTGGGGGGTAAATTCTCACTGCACCCCTCATTACATTCCGTGAGGGGTGTCGTTTCCGAAATGGGGTCACATGTGTTTTTTTTGTTGTTTTTTTTTGCGTTTGTCAAAACCGCTGTAACAATCAGCCACCCCTGTGCAAATCACCTCAAATGTACATGGTGCACTCTCCCTTCTGGGCCTTGTTGTGCGCCCCCAAAGGACTTTACGCCCACATATGGGGTATCTCCGTAGTCGGGAGAAATTGCGTTAAAAATTTTGGGGGGCTTTTTTCCCTTTTACCTCTTGTGAAAATGTAAAGTATAGGGCAACATCAGCATGTTAGTGTAAAAAATTAAATTTTTTTACACTAACATTCTGGTGTAGACCCCAACATTTCCTTTTCATGAAGGGTTAAAAAAGAAAAAGCCCCCCAAACCTTGTAACGCAATTTCTCCCGAGTACAGCGATACCCCATATGTGACCCTAAACTGTTGCCTTGAAATACGACAGGGCTCCAAAGTGAGAGTGCTGTGCGCATTTGAGGCCTAAATTAGGGATTTGCATAGGGGTGGACATAGGGGTATTCTACGCCAGTGATTCCCAAACAGGGTGCCTCCAGCTGTTGCAAAACTCGAAATACCCAAACGGACAACTAAAACCTGGAAGTAAAAAATTATTATTATGACTAAGCAGTATGTAAGTGACCAAGCACTATCGATTAATCCAGGTACTGGTGTTAGCTATAGGTATGTGAACTCCAAACAGAAATAGCAAATAACAAGGAGAGAAAAACGGAGTCACTTATAAAATGTATATCATTTTATTAATTCCGTGGAATATAAGTACATAAAAATTGTATATATATTAGTTAAAAAATATTATTTTTCAAGGAGGAATGAGGCTAAAAGGTGGTGTCACCGGCTCTGCAATGAAGGCTGGGTATGGTGTATATATTACTGGATCCACCACAATTTGTACACAAATTTGCAAAAACAGGATGTTTTAGCAACATGTAGGAAACATGTATATGAATCTCACAGTGAGAGCGAAAAAATTATTATATATATATAACATGCAAAATAAAGTGCAGTGTGCATGTAAACAAGCATAACATTGTGGGGATACAAATCAGTATAGCGATATACCAGAGTACAGCAGCAATCAGCAGAGACCGGGACAGCACCACTCCAACGTACGTTTCGGTACGCAACCTTCGTCTGGGAGTGGCTCTATCCCAGTCCGACTGTCTATTTATATCCAAGAACACCAATCAGATTGTATTAGGAGATAAATAGTATAATCCTCACCTGTGGCTGTTACAATGCACGCGAGCGCCGGCCCCGTCGCCGCCCGGAAACCGGAAGGAGCCGCGTCACATGACACGGCACTGCGAAGAATCACATGACCGTGCCATGACGTAGACGTGACTCACCCGGAACCCCAGCAGCGCAGAGACGGCGCACGCGCACCAGCGACAGGAGCAGTGTCTGTGATCAGCAGAACACTGATAGGTTAAGCATATGCATACATATATACAATAACATAACATGATATAAAATACGGGATTACAATGAATGATTATGAGTATACTGGATGCCATATAATAAGTTTAAATTTGAATGAAAATAAATATAAATATAAATGGTATGTGGTTCAGTGTGCATGTAAAGAGAAAAAAAAAAAAAAAAAGAAAAAAGAAAAAAATATATTAGTGACATATATGTAGGGAGTATATATAATTTAATTCAATTTGTAAAGGGCTAAAAAGGAGATCTCCTGAGGTCAAATGGAATTCTATATGAAATGAGGATATCTGAGTGTAATACAATATGTGCAAACCAGGGAAGAGTGAAATGTAAATAAGGTGACAGTGAAAAGGGAATGATGTAAAAATATAAAATACAGTGGAAAGAAGATGATAAGTGAAGTGGAGTAAAAAGGTGTTTGAAGAAGTATATATATGTTATATATATATGAAAAAATATATATAGAAATATATGAGAAATGAAAAACATAAAGATAATAATATATTAAAATTTTTTTAAATTGTTGTTATTAATATAATGTAAATAGCATAATAATATTTACTAAAAAAGAGAGAAATAGTGTGAAGTGTCAAAAAATTCAAATAAAATACAACCGTGAAAAAAGTGAAAAAAAGGGGGGGAAAAAAGGGGGGGGGAGAAGAGACGATGAGAAAAGTGATAAGTGATGGTTGGGTGAAAAGTGTACATGGTGCACATAATCCCATATAGCTCACCTAACTACAGTATATAAAAATAATATATCATATATTGTGCCCAACCCCTACATGCTAGAGATATAAACCAAAATATTAATCCAAAATTTATAATTTGTAAAGCACCAACCCATATCAAAAATACAAAAAAGGGGGGAATTAACATAGTAAAATGGCATCTATGAGTCCCAAGTCCAAAATCCTGAGTATGTAGACATCAATATAGGGAGCAATCTCCTATTGGCATTCGTGTCCTGGAAAAAACCAAAAAATAAAAAATAACTGTTAAAAGTAGGTAAGAAAATTAATTAAAAGGGGGGTTAAAAACAGACAGAACAGACGAGGAATACATAAATGGCTTCAATGGTCAAAAGATGTCTATATGTTGTAACTATAAAAATGGTCCAAATGGCAACAGTTCATTTAAACCGTGGGGTTGCACCGTATCCAAGCGCCAAATCCAATAGCTCTCGCGTTGGGCCAATCGTTTCCCCAGATCACCCCCACGCATCCCAGGATACAATCTATCAATACCACAGAATTGGAGGAGCCTATCATCACAATCATGGAACAACTTAAAGTGTTTGGGTATTGTCTTCAAATCCTCAGTACTTCCTATTGTCTGCGCCAATCGGATGTCTCTCATGTGTTCACGAATGCGAATTTTGAGGGGGCGTGTGGTAAGGCCCACATAAATTTTTGGGCAGGGACACACTGCATAGTAGACTACATAGCGTGTAGTGCATGTAATCTGATGTTTAATCCTGTATGTGATTGTAGTCTGGGAGTTCGTGAAAGTGGTGGACCGCTTCATGTTAGGGCAGGCAACACACTGTCCACAAGCTGATGATCCCCATCTGGGCCCTCTTGAGCCAAAAATATTTTTGGGTGGTTCAGGTCGGTATTCACTCTTAACTAGGAGATCTCCTAAGTTTTTCGCCCGTCGAGCTGTAATTTGGGGTTTGGATGGAATGTACTGTTTCAAGACCGGGTCCGTGGTCAGAATCGACCAATATTTAGTCATGCAAGATTTCATGTTGTCCCAGTGGGAGTGGTAGTTCGTAATGAACCGTACTGTATCATCACCATGGTTTTTAGGTTTTGGACATAATAGTTGGACACGAGATTGTTGTTTTGCCCTGTTGTAGGCTTTTCTCAGCGATCTATGACTGTACCCCCTTTGTAGAAACCTACCTCTTAGATCATCAGCTTGTCTCTTGAAGGCTTGTTCCGAGGAGCAAATACGTCGAGCACGTAGGTACTGGCCATATGGTATAGCTCTCACAGTATGTGTCGGATGAGATGATGTGGCATGTAAATAAGAATTAACTGAGGTCCTTTTGCGAAATACATCCGAATGCAGATATCCCATTGGGTCACGCTGTAGAAGAACATCAAGAAAATCCACTTGATTAGCATCACATGAATAGGTAAGTTTGATATTATAACTATTGTTATTCAAGCGGGAAATAAACTGTGAAAGTTGTGTGGAGTCTCCCTGCCAGATCATGAGGATGTCGTCGATGTACCGCACCCAAAAGAGGATGCGACCAATCGCGACATCCCCACGATCTGACAGGAACAGGTCCCTCTCCCAGAGACCCAAGAAAAGACAAGCATACGAGGGCGCACAAGCCGCCCCCATAGCTGTCCCCCGGGTCTGCAGGTAGAGGGATCCGTTGAACGTAAAAAAGTTGTGAACCAGAGTAAATTCCAATAACTGCAAAATAAATGATGACATTTCAGGAGAGTAGTTACTCATACCTAAAAAGAAACTTGATGCCGACAATCCGTCCGTATGGTTGATGCTAGTATACAGCGATTCCACATCACATGTAACAAGAAGAGTGTCTGGTTCCAATTGAATGCCATCAATCCTACGTAAAAGATCAGTGGTGTCACGTATAAAAGAAGGTAGGTTTTCAACCAGGGGGTTCAGTTTGCTGTCCACAAATCTGGCAATATTTTCAGTAAGATTACCTGTGCCCGAAATGATCGGCCTTCCTGGAGGTCTAGAAGCGTGCTTGTGAACCTTTGGCAATAAATAGAGAGTCGATATTGTCGGATGTGGTATCTGGAGTGCATCTGCCAGTTTCCTTGATATCACTGATGATTCAACCGCTGTATCCAGTAGTGACTTCAGATTAGCCTGAAATTGAGATAGGGGGTTGAAGGTTAGTTTTTTATAACAAAGGGGTTCACGGAGTTGCCTATATGCCTCGGCCTCGTATAATTTACGAGGCCAGACCACAATGTTGCCCCCCTTATCTGCGGGTTTATAGATAACATCTGGTATCCTTTGCAACCTGTTGAGACATTTTCGTTCATCATGTGAAAGATTATCTTTATGAATAGTATCAGGTAACCGCTCAAACTCCTGGCCAACCAGTTTGACAAATACATCAATCACAGGGCAAATCGATAATGGAGGGAATTTTTTCGATCTAGGGTAAATACACTTGGGTACCTCATATTCAGCTGGAATCTCTTGTTCAGATAGTAAATCTTGTAGATCATTAAGAGCTTGTCTCTCCTCAGGGGATGTAAGGCCCAATGACTCATCTGTCTTGTGATGCCATTTTTTAAAAAGAAGATTGCGTCCAAATAGATGCAAATCCTTTATTGCCGTAAATTTGTCAAAAGCTGTGGAAGGAGAAAAGGATAAACCTTTCTGTAAAACCGATATCTCAAGGGGAGAGAAAACATGAGTAGACAAGTTGATTACCTGTAAGGTATCAGCAGGAGTGCTGCTTGTTGTGGGAGGAGCCTCAGACCGCTTCTTAGCTTGAGGGACAAACTCAGACTTCTTTCTTTTATGTCGTTGATTAGATCCATGTAATCTGCGTGGGTTGTCCGAATTTTCACCCGCCGAGGATAATGAGGAGATAGAGGCAGATCTCTGTCGTCCCCTGTCTCCCGACGGACGTTGCCATTTATATACACGTTTCATCTGGACATCATTCATATCCCTTGCCAGCTTCTTACTCTTTATTGCCGCCATTTCCTTCTCCCAAATCTCAAACTGTTTTTCCATCTGTTTATTAAATATTTCCAGATCCTCCACACTAAGTTCATTCTTAAGTAATGTATATGTCTGTTCAATCTCGGTTTCAATCCTGTCCAGAGTATCCTTATTGTGATTGACCAGAAGCTCCATAAATCGACATGATGCTGTAGTACATGCTTCCTCCCAATGGGTAACGAATGATTCATCTATCAAAGGGAATGAGGGAAAGACTTGGACCCGGAGACCTCGTGGTATTAGGCCTCTCCTTATATAATTTTCAAGAAACATCTTGTTCCACCACGTTTTCAATCTTCTATGGTGAAGGTTACTCAAAGTTTTCTGTAAATAATTACTATTTTTTTGACCATTGAAGCCACTCGATGCCGATTCCTCCTTGAAAACCCGGTCCAACTGAAGGAGCCAGGTGCGGTCGCGATCCCGCAAATCCATGCTGCCAAAAAATTGTCCGCAACAAACCTGTGGATAACACAGAAAATTAGACCAGAAATACCCAAACGGACAACTAAAACCTGGAAGTAAAAAATTATTATTATGACTAAGCAGTATGTAAGTGACCAAGCACTATCGATTAATCCAGGTACTGGTGTTAGCTATAGGTATGTGAACTCCAAACAGAAATAGCAAATAACAAGGAGAGAAAAACGGAGTCACTTATAAAATGTATATCATTTTATTAATTCCGTGGAATATAAGTACATAAAAATTGTATATATATTAGTTAAAAAATATTATTTTTCAAGGAGGAATGAGGCTAAAAGGTGGTGTCACCGGCTCTGCAATGAAGGCTGGGTATGGTGTATATATTACTGGATCCACCACAATTTGTACACAAATTTGCAAAAACAGGATGTTTTAGCAACATGTAGGAAACATGTATATGAATCTCACAGTGAGAGCGAAAAAATTATTATATATATATAACATGCAAAATAAAGTGCAGTGTGCATGTAAACAAGCATAACATTGTGGGGATACAAATCAGTATAGCGATATACCAGAGTACAGCAGCAATCAGCAGAGACCGGGACAGCACCACTCCAACGTACGTTTCGGTACGCAACCTTCGTCTGGGAGTGGCTCTATCCCAGTCCGACTGTCTATTTATATCCAAGAACACCAATCAGATTGTATTAGGAGATAAATAGTATAATCCTCACCTGTGGCTGTTACAATGCACGCGAGCGCCGGCCCCGTCGCCGCCCGGAAACCGGAAGGAGCCGCGTCACATGACACGGCACTGCGAAGAATCACATGACCGTGCCATGACGTAGACGTGACTCACCCGGAACCCCAGCAGCGCAGAGACGGCGCACGCGCACCAGCGACAGGAGCAGTGTCTGTGATCAGCAGAACACTGATAGGTTAAGCATATGCATACATATATACAATAACATAACATGATATAAAATACGGGATTACAATGAATGATTATGAGTATACTGGATGCCATATAATAAGTTTAAATTTGAATGAAAATAAATATAAATATAAATGGTATGTGGTTCAGTGTGCATGTAAAGAGAAAAAAAAAAGAAAAAAGAAAAAAATATATTAGTGACATATATGTAGGGAGTATATATAATTTAATTCAATTTGTAAAGGGCTAAAAAGGAGATCTCCTGAGGTCAAATGGAATTCTATATGAAATGAGGATATCTGAGTGTAATACAATATGTGCAAACCAGGGAAGAGTGAAATGTAAATAAGGTGACAGTGAAAAGGGAATGATGTAAAAATATAAAATACAGTGGAAAGAAGATGATAAGTGAAGTGGAGTAAAAAGGTGTTTGAAGAAGTATATATATGTTATATATATATGAAAAAATATATATAGAAATATATGAGAAATGAAAAACATAAAGATAATAATATATTAAAATTTTTTTAAATTGTTGTTATTAATATAATGTAAATAGCATAATAATATTTACTAAAAAAGAGAGAAATAGTGTGAAGTGTCAAAAAATTCAAATAAAATACAACCGTGAAAAAAGTGAAAAAAAGGGGGGGAAAAAAGGGGGGGGGGAGAAGAGACGATGAGAAAAGTGATAAGTGATGGTTGGGTGAAAAGTGTACATGGTGCACATAATCCCATATAGCTCACCTAACTACAGTATATAAAAATAATATATCATATATTGTGCCCAACCCCTACATGCTAGAGATATAAACCAAAATATTAATCCAAAATTTATAATTTGTAAAGCACCAACCCATATCCAAAAATACAAAAAAGGGGGGAATTAACATAGTAAAATGGCATCTATGAGTCCCAAGTCCAAAATCCTGAGTATGTAGACATCAATATAGGGAGCAATCTCCTATTGGCATTCGTGTCCTGGAAAAAACCAAAAAATAAAAAATAACTGTTAAAAGTAGGTAAGAAAATTAATTAAAAGGGGGGTTAAAAACAGACAGAACAGACGAGGAATACATAAATGGCTTCAATGGTCAAAAGATGTCTATATGTTGTAACTATAAAAATGGTCCAAATGGCAACAGTTCATTTAAACCGTGGGGTTGCACCGTATCCAAGCGCCAAATCCAATAGCTCTCGCGTTGGGCCAATCGTTTCCCCAGATCACCCCCACGCATCCCAGGATACAATCTATCAATACCACAGAATTGGAGGAGCCTATCATCACAATCATGGAACAACTTAAAGTGTTTGGGTATTGTCTTCAAATCCTCAGTACTTCCTATTGTCTGCGCCAATCGGATGTCTCTCATGTGTTCACGAATGCGAATTTTGAGGGGGCGTGTGGTAAGGCCCACATAAATTTTTGGGCAGGGACACACTGCATAGTAGACTACATAGCGTGTAGTGCATGTAATCTGATGTTTAATCCTGTATGTGATTGTAGTCTGGGAGTTCGTGAAAGTGGTGGACCGCTTCATGTTAGGGCAGGCAACACACTGTCCACAAGCTGATGATCCCCATCTGGGCCCTCTTGAGCCAAAAATATTTTTGGGTGGTTCAGGTCGGTATTCACTCTTAACTAGGAGATCTCCTAAGTTTTTCGCCCGTCGAGCTGTAATTTGGGGTTTGGATGGAATGTACTGTTTCAAGACCGGGTCCGTGGTCAGAATCGACCAATATTTAGTCATGCAAGATTTCATGTTGTCCCAGTGGGAGTGGTAGTTCGTAATGAACCGTACTGTATCATCACCATGGTTTTTAGGTTTTGGACATAATAGTTGGACACGAGATTGTTGTTTTGCCCTGTTGTAGGCTTTTCTCAGCGATCTATGACTGTACCCCCTTTGTAGAAACCTACCTCTTAGATCATCAGCTTGTCTCTTGAAGGCTTGTTCCGAGGAGCAAATACGTCGAGCACGTAGGTACTGGCCATATGGTATAGCTCTCACAGTATGTGTCGGATGAGATGATGTGGCATGTAAATAAGAATTAACTGAGGTCCTTTTGCGAAATACATCCGAATGCAGATATCCCATTGGGTCACGCTGTAGAAGAACATCAAGAAAATCCACTTGATTAGCATCACATGAATAGGTAAGTTTGATATTATAACTATTGTTATTCAAGCGGGAAATAAACTGTGAAAGTTGTGTGGAGTCTCCCTGCCAGATCATGAGGATGTCGTCGATGTACCGCACCCAAAAGAGGATGCGACCAATCGCGACATCCCCACGATCTGACAGGAACAGGTCCCTCTCCCAGAGACCCAAGAAAAGACAAGCATACGAGGGCGCACAAGCCGCCCCCATAGCTGTCCCCCGGGTCTGCAGGTAGAGGGATCCGTTGAACGTAAAAAAGTTGTGAACCAGAGTAAATTCCAATAACTGCAAAATAAATGATGACATTTCAGGAGAGTAGTTACTCATACCTAAAAAGAAACTTGATGCCGACAATCCGTCCGTATGGTTGATGCTAGTATACAGCGATTCCACATCACATGTAACAAGAAGAGTGTCTGGTTCCAATTGAATGCCATCAATCCTACGTAAAAGATCAGTGGTGTCACGTATAAAAGAAGGTAGGTTTTCAACCAGGGGGTTCAGTTTGCTGTCCACAAATCTGGCAATATTTTCAGTAAGATTACCTGTGCCCGAAATGATCGGCCTTCCTGGAGGTCTAGAAGCGTGCTTGTGAACCTTTGGCAATAAATAGAGAGTCGATATTGTCGGATGTGGTATCTGGAGTGCATCTGCCAGTTTCCTTGATATCACTGATGATTCAACCGCTGTATCCAGTAGTGACTTCAGATTAGCCTGAAATTGAGATAGGGGGTTGAAGGTTAGTTTTTTATAACAAAGGGGTTGCAAAACTCCCAGCATGCGTGGACAGTCAACGGCTGTCCGGCAATACTGGGAGTTGTTGTTTTTCAACAGCTGGAGGCTCTGCTTTGGAAACAGTGGCGTACCGGACGTTCTTATTGGGGGAGGGGGGCTGTGTAAGGGTATGTGTATATGTAGTGTTTTTAACTTTTTATTTTATTTTGTGTTAGTGTAGTGTTTTTAGGGTACAGTCACATGGGCGGGGGATTACAGCGAGTTTCCCGGCGCAAAATTTGCTGCATCTCAAGATGCGAGAAACCCACTGTAAAAGCCTCGCCCATGTGATTGTACCCTGTACATTCACAGGGGGGGGGGGGTGCACCAGCTGTTGCAAAACCACAACTCCCAGCATGCATGGTCTGTTAGTGCATGCTGGGAGTTATAGTTTTGCAACAGCTGGAGGCACACAGGTTAGGGAACACTGAGTTAGAAACAGACAATGTTTCCCAACCAGTGTGTCTCCAGTTGTTGCAAAACTACAACTCCCAGCATGCCCAGACAGCTGAAGGGCATGCTGGGAGTTGTAGTTCGGCAACATCTGAAGGGCCAGATGTTGCTGAACTAAAACTCCCAGCATGCCTGGACAGTCAGTGCATACTGGGAGTTGTAGTTTTGCAACAGCTGGAAGAGCACAGATTGGAGACCATTATACAATGGTCTCCAAACTGGGGCCCTCCAGATGTTGCAAAACTACAACTCCCAGCATGCCCAGACAGCCAAAGGCTATCTAGGCATGCTGGGAGTTGTAGTTTTCAGACTCCTAGAAGCAGCAGTGAAGATGTTCACTGCTGCTTCTGAGGACCATATACTCACCTGCTGGTCCCGTCGCTCCTCGTCCTCGTGGCCGGTCCCGCGCTGCTCCTCGGTCCCGCCGCTGGATCTGGTAAGTCCGCCGGTCCCCCCCCCTATGCTGCAGGTCCCGAGCGATCCCCCGCAGCCATCGTCCCCCGTTCTGCCCGACTTCCAGGGGCGGGCAGTGCGGGGGATCTGAACTTTCACCCCAGATCACTGTGATTGGTCCACAGGGACCAATCACAGTGATCGCTGACCAGGACCATCAATGGATGGTCCTGGGGGTGAAGCAGAAGTTGTCCCCTGCTGGAAACAGCGGGACTTCTGCCAGTTAACCCGTGCGATCCTGCGCATCGCCGGGTTAACTGAATGTCATTTATAAACGCAGGGATGCGCGAACGCACTGCACAACCCTGCGTTTATATATGACATTCTGCGGGAAGGGGTTAAAACAATTCTCAATTTACATAGTTTTTTTTTAACTATTGTACTACTATTAAAAAGAATGCTAACTTTTTTATTTTTTTTACAAAATTGGCTTGCATAAAATTGTCCTTTTTTTGTTCCCTATAATTTTTTTATTTTTCCATATATTTGGATGTATGAGGGCTAATTTTTTTGCATCATGATCTACAATTTCTTTCGGTACCATATATATATATATATATATATATATATATATATATATATATATATATATATTAATAGGAAAATAAGGGTGACTTTATTTTTTATGGAAGGGATTTTATATAATTTCACAATTTTTTTTATTGTTTTTCCCCATAGGGATCTTTTATATGCAATCATTACATTGCATTTACTGTATAATGCTTTGCCTTTGCCATAGCATTAAACAGTATGACCGGCTATGTACTGATATAGCTTGGCTAAAGCAAATTACATCAGTCATGTTGCAGTGACGTTGCAAGCGTTCCATGAGCTCCACTGAACTACTGGCAACTTTCATTTTCACTTTAGGCGCTGTGGCATGTAGAATAGGATAAAGGACTCGTTGACTTCCTTAATGAATACTTCTATTCAGTTTTTACAAAATAAAATGGGAGGAACAGGACCTCAGTAAGGAGAAAAACTAATTAATCATTTAATGAATGTGTCTCTATAGTTAGGACAAATAAGTCATAGGGACCTGATGGGATACACCCAAAGTTAATTAAACAGCTTAGCAGTGTACTTTCAAAACTATTCACAGATTTATTTAACTAATCACTTGTAAGAGAAGTTGTCCCAGAAGATTGAAAATTTGCAACTGCTGTCCCCATTCAAAAGAAAGGTAGCAGAGACAAATTGGAATTGAATCTTTATCAGTTATATTGTAGAAGGTCTCAATGGTAAGGTATTGGTCTTTTTACTGATGACACAAAGATGTGTAACAGGGTTTATGTTCCTTGAGGGATACACTAAAGGAAAAGGGATTTAGGTAGAATAGAGAATAGTAGAATAGGTAGAATAGGTCAGAAATTTGGGTTAAGTGAAAGATAATGCACCTTAGGTGGGAAAACCCAAGTGCAGAATATCTAATATGTAATATAGTCCTAACTTCAGTATCTGATTAAAGCGATTTAGGGGTCATTATTTCATGAGGCTTAAAGGGGTACTCTGGTGGAAAACAATTGTTTTAAATCAACTGATGCCAGAAAGTTAAATAGAATTGTAAATTACTTCTATTTAAAAATGTTAACCCTTCCAATGCTTAGCAGCTGCTGTATACTACAGAGGAAGTCCTTTTCTTTTTGAATTTATTTTTTGTCTGGCCACAGTACTCTCTGCTGACACCTCTGTCTGCTTCAGGAAATGTACAGAGCAGGATAGGTTTGCTATGGGGATTTGCTCCTGCTCTGGACAGTTCCTGACATGGACAGAGGAGTCAGCAGAGAGCACTGTGGTCCGACTGGAAAGAACTACACAACTTCCGCTGGAGCATACAGCAGCGGATAAGTACTTTACATAAGTAATTGACAAATTTGTACCCCTTTATAGGTAGGCAGACAATGTCATAGAGCTACAGGAAATACCAGCAGAATGCTTGGATATTTAGGGAGAGGTAGTAGCAGTAAAAAGACGGAAGTGCTCATGCTACTGGAGAGACCTCAATTGGAGTATTTTGTGTGCAGTACTGAAGATAGTATCTCATGCAAACTGTACACCAGGTGGCTTGCCAACGTTTCTCTTTAACTTATGTAGAAGTTGTCACTCTGAGAGAGGACTTTCCTACTTTCCTTCATATATGATGGATGTGCTCAGTTCTGAGCACCTTTTGGTCTTGATTTTCTTTAATTATTGATGAAATATGCAGCCATGCAATGCCATTTTTTGTTTTACTATGGACATTGTCTCCAGTGTTTTGCCCTACCGTCTTCTCAGCATCCATGCACTTTATTACTGCATCAAAACTGCCTATACCCCTGTTGTAGCAAAGCTCAGAATGCCCCCTCAATAGCCCAATGTATCAAAAAAGTTTATCAGCTCTATAGATTAGGGAAATTAGTTGGATGGCATAACTGTACACATGACAATTTCATATCTGAAATTGTGCCTTGGATGGAAATGGGGTCTCATTAAGGAATACACAAATGTATTACATTGGTAAACAGGTTAAATAGTTTAACAATTCAGTAAGTTTGGGGGGGCAATGCAGTGTGGAGAATGAATTGTTGTGTTTCTTCAACCACTTGAACCCCAGTTGACGCAAGTTGCACTGTACAGTTATTGTGTAAATTTCTCATAATTGCCCTTTTTATACTGCTGAGTTAGTTTGTTGACTGCGGTACATCATGCTGAGATACCAAATGTGCCCTCTGATGCTTGCCTCTTGTATCTACCAAACATGGATTGCAACTGTGTGACCTTCTGTCAGATATCTGTCCATAGTTCATCCAGTCTTTGTATTCTCTTGATACTGGAGCTGGGAAGCAGCTAACAAGTGTGGATGTTTCAGAAATACTGGCATCACACCTCTTGGTCCCACCAATCTTCTCATGGTCAAAGACACTCAAGTTGCAATGTTTACTCATGACTAGCAAATGTTACTTTCTACTATACATAGTAGAGGTCAACAAATATGTCAGACACCAGCTATTTATAATGCTGAGATTGTTTTTTTAAATTTATTTATTTTATTTTTTATTCTATAACTAGAAAATAAAATAAAACACAGCTTTAATTTATGAGCTTGAAAAACAAAAGTACAGTTCACTATAATAGTTTTCTGTGATATAATAGAACAATTTTTATTATACAATTACCTACAGATATTACAAACAAGGGTTATTTTCAGTTTACATTTAGCAGTGCTGATTTAATCTCCATTTTAGAACAATTTCTCTGGCACTTGACAGGGATTCTAGATTGAAATGGTAAGAATAAAACAGTCTTGCGAATGGGTTTGACACAAGGCCTGGAAATATTAGCTCAGAAATAAATAATGAGTTCCCATAGTAAGTGTTTGTACTGTAAACCTTTGTTACATTACCACACCTCCCTTGCTGACAATCATAGTTATGAGGTTGAGGAGTGCTAGAACATGTGAACATTCACACTCATTAATGGTGTGTTCAGTAGCTCTAGGGCTGCTGGGAAAGATTTGAAAGATTTAAGAATCTTCTCTTTTTCAGTTGCTGTAAATTAAAGTGATTTTATTGCGTATTGTATTAGATTGTGTTTCCTTTAGCATTATGCAGAAATCTATCTAAATATTGTAAAAAGATTGTTAGAACAAAACCAGAAGCATTATGGGAAATGTAGGCTGCATTGAGGCAACCAAATCAGATGAAAGGAAGAAATTATCATGAAAAACAATCCATACATCGCAAAATATTCATACCCAAACTATACACAAGGGCTTTCATATTATTTTTTAATACCCTGCTGAACTTTATGCCCCCCTCTTCCCCCAAAAAATATCAATAAATAAAACAAAAAATTACCTTAGGTGTTTGTTGGTTAATTTTACACCATTACAACTGCTATAAGGGAAAATAAGGACAACTTAAATAAAACACATAAGCAGCAGGCTAGAGCAGCGTGCCAGTAGCACTGATCAATGCTATGCTATGTCATAGCATTGAACAGTGTATGTAATCAAAAGATTGCATGGTATAGCCCCCTAAAGGGAGCTAAAAAAAAAGTAAAAAGTAGTAAAAAAAAAAAAAAAAGAATAAATTTGAATAAGCCCCCCTAATAAAAATTTTAATCACCCCCGATGCCTATTTTTTAAATAAAATAATGTAATTCGAAAAATGTTCATATGTGATACCGCTGCATGCATAAATGTCTACTAAACTATTAAAATATAAGGTTAGCTAAACTGCATGTTCGATGGCATACACGTAAAAAAAAATTCCAAAGTCAAAAATTGTGAATTTTTGGTCACTTCACATACCTTAAAAATATTAATAAAAAGTGATCAAAAAGTCCCATTAAAACAAAAATGGTACCGATAAAAACTACAGACCATGGCGCAAAAAAATAAGCCCTCGTATAGCCCCATACTGGAAAAATAAAAAAAGAATAAGAATAAAGAGAATGTGTCATTTTTACCAAAAAGTGCACTGCTTAGAAACAGAAGCCCTAAAAGTTTGCAAAATTGCGTTTTTTCTTTTCATTTCACGCCACAAATATATTTTTTCTTCACCACAGATTATGTTATAAAATAAGTAATGTCATTACAAAGTACAATTGGTGACGCAAAAAACAATCCCTTATATGGCTCTGTTGGTGCAAAATTAAACGCGTTAGAATTTTTATAAGATGAGGTGGAAAAAATGAAAATGCAAAAACAAAGATAGGGAATAGCATTGATCAGTATTATCAGCGATCTTCTGCTCTTGTCTGCTCAATCTCAGACGAGAGCAGAAGACCCCAGATCATGGCCGGAGGCCGGAGAGGGGACCTGATAGTAGCCGGGACATGCCATGCATGATGCGAGCACCGGTTCGGTGCTCGCGGTCACTCGAAAGTGTAAAGGTACGTCATGGTGCGCTAAGTAACATAGCACCATGACGTACATTTAGGGGTTAATGTTTGACATATTGTCTAATGTTTGACATATTATCTAATTGCGATTGGCAAAAAACTGTGTATAAATATATGGTTTGATTAACACTGTGTTATTGTCTAATAAAGGCATCATAATTAATGGGGTACTCCGGTGCTTAGACATCTTATCCCCTATCCAAAGGATAGGGGATAAGATGTCTGACCGCGGGAGTCCCGCCGCTGGGGACCCCCATGATCTTGCACACGGCATCCCATTTGTAATCAGTCCCCGGAGCGTGTTCGCTCTGGGTCTGATTACAAGCGATCACAGGGTGGGCGGCGTGTGATGTCAAACCCGTGCCCCCCCGTGTGACGTCACACTCCGCCCCACAATGCAAGCCTATGGGATGGGGCGTGACAGCTTTCACGCCCCCTCCCGTAGGCTTGCATTGAGAGGTGGAGCGTGACGTCACACGGGGGCGCAGGCGTGACGGCACACGCTGCCAGCCCTGTGATTGCCCGTAATCAGACCCGGAGCGAACACGCTCTGGGGACTGATTACAAACAAGGTGCCGCGTGCAAGAACACGGGGGTCCCCAGCGGCGGGACTCAGGCATCTTATCCCCAAACCTTGGATAGGGGAAAAGATGTCTAAGCACCGGAGTACCCCTTTAAAGAAACCACTCTCCTGGATGTGCATTCTTGGACTTTTTCTTTGTATCAAATTTATTTAAAATTTATGACAATTTTTAAAGGTGTACTCGAGTGGAAAACTATTTTTCTTTAATCAACTGGTGGCAGAAAGTTAAACAGATTTTTAAATCAATATGGAAGAAATAAATGGGGCTCAAGGGTCAAAGATATCTGGTTTAAGTTGATTGGTATTTATTAATATAGAGTACAAAAAGAACTAAATAGGGATGTACAGGGCCCTTGTACCTCCCTACTAGATTGAATAATACAAAATAAAATAAGATAATCCCAATATAAAAACTATAAAATTAATAACAACTATAAAATGCAATTTGAGCCTGTATAACAATATCAATATGTGGATCTTCTGATCTTAAGGAACAGCACAGTATAAAAGTTCATTCCACAACTCTTGTGTTGTGGAATGAACTTTTATACTGTGCTGTTCCTTAAGATCAGAAGATCCACATATTGATATTGTTATACAGGCTCAAATTGCATTTTATAGTTGTTATTAATTTTATAGTTTTTATATTGGGATTATCTTATTTTATTTTGTATTATTCAATCTAGTAGGGAGGTACAAGGGCCCTGTACATCCCTATTTAGTTCTTTTTGTACTCTATATTAATAAATACCAATCAACTTAAACCAGATATCTTTGACCCTTGAGCCCCATTTATTTCTTCCATATTGTTCCTATTTTTATACACCGTGGGTATAGGTGTGTGTTGGGTTGCTCGGGTCCTTGGTGATTGCCAGATAGACAGGAGCCTCTCCATTTTGTTTATAAGATTTTTAAATCACTTCTATTTGAAAATCTTACCCCTTCCAGTACTTATCAGCTGTTGTATGCTACAGAAGAAGTTGTATAGTTCTTTTATGTCTGATTACAGTGCCCTCTGCTTACACCTCTGTCCATGTCAGATACTGTCCAGAGCAGGAGAGGTTTGCTATGGGTATTTGCTACTATTTTGGACAGTTTCTGACACAGACAAAGGTGTCAGCAGAGAGCACTGTGGTCAGGCAGAAAAGAAAAACACAACTTCCTCTGCTGTATACAGCAGCTGACAAGTACTGGAAGGATTAAGATTTTTAAATAGAAGTAATTTACAAATATGTTTATAACTTTTTAGCACCAGTTGATTTAAAAATAATTCTTTCCACTGGAGTACCCCATGAAACACTTTTCTGCTGCTTCTGACAAAGATGTGATTTCTGCAAAAAGGGTGTAGTTAAAGGAGAACTACGGGATTGAAAAATGTATCCCCTATCCTAAGGATAGGGGATAAGTTTCAGGTCGCGGGGGGTCCGACCGCTGGTGCCCCCCGTGATCTCACGTACCGGGCCCCGGCTCTCTGGTTAGAGAGGGCGTGTTGACCACCGCACGAAGCAGTGGAAAACACGCCCCCTCCATACACTGCTATGGGAGAGCCAGGAATTGCCAAAGGCAGCGCTTCGGCTCTCCCATAGCAGTAAATGGAGGGCGCGTGTCAGCCGCCGCCTTGTGCGGTGGTCGACACGCGCTCTCTATGCAGAGAGCCACGGCCCCGTACGAGAGATCGTGGGGGCCCCAGCGGTCGGACCCCCGTGATCTGAAACGTATCCCGTAGTTCTACTTTAAGATGCACCACCACGTGCCAACAATGCACCATTGAGTTCAGAAAGGACACATCTTTATTGTATGTTTTCCAAGCAGTTGAAACTGTGATCTGATTTTTTTCCCTTTTTTTGCTCAACATCTACATTCTCTACAAAGCTAAGACACACACAACGACTTTTTAAATATCTCTGTTTGAGATGAAAGAATTACGATTTTCAGTTTTTGTCTTTTAAAGCTAAAATATTTGCATTGCTGTGTAGGGCTACAATACTTGGGATTCCTGGCTAGGATATGACAGGCTATTCTTCCAGCAAACTATTGTCTACCTAATTGTCTGACTGATTTAATGAGATTAGACTAAACAACTGTCACATTTCTTTTATTTTTTAATTATGTTCTCTTTGATGTCAGCATAAGCCCTAGCATGATGTCAATGTGACTTTAAATGGAAGTGTTTTCTTAAGAAATATCAGAGGTGTGTTCAGGGAAAACATTTCTACCTTAATAAAGTAAAAATGTTTGAGTTAGGTTCTCGACCTGACATGGCTCTGTGCTTGTTTCCCCAGGCTGGGCCTTAGTGAGCCTTTCATATCTCGGAATACATTTGATCTTTCATCCGATAAACGATTTGTGAAGGGGGGCATGATCAGATGAATCTGTCTCTGTCAACACTTGGGGGAAGCCGAGAAAAGGCTGTTTTAGGCACTAGATGAAGTAATCTTCACAAGTGATCAGTATCTAATGCAATGAGGTTCGGCTGATGCCATTTGAATTTTCTCTTTTATTTTTATTTTTTTTATTTTTTTTTTACTTTCTTCAAAAGATAGACAGTCTGACACTGCTGGGACCATAATGTGTCCTAGACAAGAGAATATGGAATAAGCTGAGTTCAGAAATAAAACCATAGATTACTCAACTATTATTTCTGTGTTCAAATTCTGTTTTACGCACAATATAATATATATTTATATTGGACATTTATTGGACATTATTGGACATCCTTATAGTTGTTATTTATGGGATAAATATAATTTGCATTAATTAAAATTCAAAGTTAAATAAAAGTAGGATGTTCATTTGATTGACACTTGACATTTGAAATAACATTAAAGGGGATTTTCAACATAAGGGGACTTTACTAATTACCTGTCAGCCAGTAGTGAACATTCCTACCAAGGATTCCTGCTTTTGTTGGTGGTTAATGGCCATGTCCTGTGTCCACCATAACACTGCTGGCTTGTGTGAATTGGCTATTTCCTGTTTTTGTGTACTCCCTCCAACTACAATTCCCAGGATCTCTTGTTTCTAAGTGGAATGTGACTTATCTCCATCCCCCACATCAGCAATCCCAGCCACAGCTAGGCTCCCTTACTTGCATGCTGTGCTTAAAGTGTACCTGTCGATAACAAAAAATGTTTATATAATGTAGATAATACCATTATCTGTTTATTTGTAACATGCATTGGTTAACAATGTGTATACTTTTGTCCCTACAGCTATTTTCTGTGTGTCTCTGAGAGGAGTCCAAATACAGGAAGTGTGGGTAGACAAGCAGGGCTCTGTACACTTAGAACAAGCAGGGCTCTGTGCGCTGAGGCTCTATGACATTCCCCCCCGGCTCACACAGCAAAATGATTGACAAGCCAGAAGCCTGCACAGAGGCCTGCTTTTCCTGCCCTTACTTCCTACATTTGGATTCCTCACAGAGACACACAGGCAATAGATACAGGAACATAATTTTTTCACCCAGAAAATATACGCCTATTTTGATCAATGTTCAGGGTGAGCCATTTATATACACCTTAAGAAAATGGGAATGGTTGTTGATATTAACTTCCTGTTTGTGGCACATTAGTATATGTGAGAAGGGAAACTTTTCAAGATGGGTGGTGACCATGATGGCCATTTTGAAGTCGGACATTTTGAATCCAACTTTAGTTTTTTCAATGGGAAGAGGGTCATGTGACACATCAAACGTATTAGGAATTTCACAAGAAAAACAATGATGTGCTTGGTTTTAATGTAACTTTATTCTTTCATGAGTTATTTACAAGTTTCTGACCACTTATAAAATGTGTTCAATGTGCTGCCCATTGTGTTGGATTGTCAATGCAACCCTCTTCTCCCACTCTTCACACACTGATAGCAACACCGCAGGAGAAATGCTAGCACTGGCTTCCAGTATCCGTAGTTTCAGGTGCTGCAGAATGGGCAAAACAAAAATTGGAACAGGACCTACAGTTTACGCAGAAGATTTTGTTCAGTGATGAGGCAAACTTTGATGTGAATGGTGAAGTTAACAAACAAAACCACCGCTATTGGTCTGACACTAACCCAAATATTAATGGTATGGTGTGGTATATGGGGTACAAAGATAGTGGAGCCATTCTTCATTAATGGAAACCTCAAGGACACTGGATATGCAAAATTGCTACATGATGATGTGTTTCCCTCTTTATGCACTGAAGCTGTTCCCTGAGTTTTTCCAGCAAGATGGTGCACCTCCACATTATGGGTGTCAGGTCCGAGCATTCCTAGATGAACAGTTTCCTGGAAAGGGGATTGGTCATCGTGGGCCAGTTGAATGGCCCCCAAGGTCTCCCCATCTGACCCCCTTAGACTTTTATCTTTGGGGTCATCTGAAGGCAATTGTCTATGCTGTGAAGATACGAGATGTGCAGCACCTGAAACTATGTACTAGCATTTCTCCTGCAGTGTTGTTATCAGTGTGTGAAGAGTGGGAGAAGAGGGTTGCATTGACAATCCAACACAATGGACAGCACATTGAACACATTTTATAAATGGTCAGAAACTTGTAAATAACTCATGAAAGAATAAAGTTACGTTAAAACCAAGCACATCATTGTTTTTCTTGTAAAATTCCTAATACGTTTGATGTGTCACATGACCCTCTTCCTATTGAAAAAACAAAAGTTAGATTCAAAATGTCCGACTTCAAAATGGCCGCAATGGTCACCACCCATATTGAAAATTTCCCCCCTCACATATACTAATGTGCCGCAAACAAGAAGTTAATATCACCAACCATTCCCATTTTATTAAGGTGTATCCATATAAATGGCCCACCCTGTATATTAAAAATATACATATAATGGTATTATTTACATTATATCAAAAGCTTTTGTTAACGACAGGTTCACTTTAAAACTACAATTCCCTGCAGTTCTGTGGAGAAGGATCTTTCTCTCGCCCAGCAGTCTCTCCATCCATTGAAGCACAGACATGTTTCCTTTCAACACCAGACTAGTGATGCATTGTCTCAGGATGCACTGCAACCTGGGAAAGGCCCTTGACAACACTAATTTTATATGCTGCTAAAAATGAACATCCAGGGCAGAGGTCACATAAGAATGGCGAGACCATCCATCAAACACAGGTGTAGACACTATATTATGATTTACACTAACTTTACAGCCCCTGCAGCACAGTAAAATGAAAAAAAAAATTGCGGAGTACTCCTTAGGGTGTATTCACATGTGCAATATCCTGCACATATTTGATGCATAGGATTTAAGGCTGCAGATTTTATTCTGCAGATTTCAATGAAAACTAAATGACTGAACACTGCTTCAAATCTGCAGCTTCTCCTCCCTGCAGCATGTCACGGCCTTGTGACTTCACGCCATGCCCCCTAAATGCAAGTCTAAGGATAACGGATAAGATGTCTGATCGCGGGAGGCACGCACAAGGGGTGTGGTGTGATGTGTGGTGTGGTGGGCCCCAGTGGTGGGCCCTCTACGATCAGAAATCTTATCCCCTATCCTTTGGCTAGGGGATAAGATGTATTTGGCCAGAACACCCTTTTAAGGCCAAGTTAATCTCAAAGTTATCAGCTTGTTTAAAAACAGACTGCACTTGTTAGCAGATGCCTGTTAGTGTAACGCACGCAGAGGTATTTGAAGACACAAGAGCTTTTTATAAACATTCCAAAAATTCTTCCTTTTTTTGGGAGTAACAACAGATTTTGTGTCCCAAAATAGTTGAGAAAAAATACTTTTGTAAACATAAAAAGTTGGAAAAGGTATAAAGAAAAATCTTTCTTTTTGGAAGCTGCAACAGGATTGTTGTCTCAAAATCGTGCAGAAGAAATAGCTTTTGTATGAAGCCAAATTTTTGGGTTGCGTATGTGTAGGCCTGACTGTTAGTAGGTATTTGCACCATCAGCAAGGGTGGTCGACTGGTTGTAACTGAAGTAGCCAACAAACAAAAGCAAGTGGTGGAGTAGTGGTAGCTGTAGGCAGCGAACAGCAGGCAGTGGTGGACTAGTGGTAGATGTAGCCAGCAGACAGACTGGCATTAGTGGACTAGTGATTGCTGTAGCCATCAAATAGCAAGCATTGCTGGACTAGTGGTAACTGTAGCCAGTGGACAGCAGGCAGTGGTGGACTAGTGATAGTTGTAGCAAGGCCTTTCAATGCTGCTCCATGTCGTAACCTAGCCATAATTCCTAAACTTGTGCCCTGGACATGTCTTACTTTCTGTTTGCAGAATTGCAACATGATCAGTGTCTCAAAATAGTAAAGAAAAATTAGCTTTTGTAAATATTGAAAATTGAAAACAATATATCCTTTTTTAGGGTCATGGGTTGTCCAAAGATTCTCCCTTTCTAGGAATTGTAAAATGATTATTTAGCTGTGCTGGAAAAGCTCTACTTTGAAGTGAGAAATCTTTCTATAATGCTCATTAGTGCAGTCACACTGCTGGGAACTGTAATGCAGCAGACTGACTGGACACAGTAATGCAGGTCAGCCCACTTCACAATGCTTACCTTTGTGCTGTACAATTCTTTGCTTTGTGTTGTAGTATTTATATGGCTGGGCTCTGTAGTTCCATATTGGGCTGTTCTATGTGTGCAGACCCACTTTTTTGCTTTCTCCTGATTGACCTGGAAGCTGTCTGTAAACCATGATTGGCTAACCTGTGATGTTTACTGAACATTATTTGAAGTTCTGCGTGAAACTGGGTTCTATGTTTTCTCTTTTCTACTTGCTCATCTCTATAAAAAAAACTTTATTGACACGGCAGAAGCAGGGGGTTGTAGCTGGTGAGTATATCTTCTTATTTCTATTTTGCTTGACCACATTTACAAACAAAATTAACAAAATCATCCATTAGTGAGTAGCAAAGAATAAACACCTTAACCCCTTCCGGCTACAGGACATATGCACATGTCCTGCGTGGGTGCCTGCGATATATCACGGGGTCACACGCTGACCCTGCATCATATTGCGGTGGGCCTGTCGACCATCAACGGCCGGAACCCGTGGCTAAAACCGGACATCACCGATTGCGGTGATGCCCGGTATTAACTCTTCAGATGCGGCGATCAAAGTTGATCGTCGTGTCTAAAGTGAAAGTAAACATTTGGGACTGCCCCTGAAATTTCAGCATCCCGAACAGCTTGCAGGACAGCAGGAGGGTTCCTACCTGCCTCCTTGCTGTCCTATCGCCGAATGACTGCTCCGTGCCTGAGATCCAGGCAGGAGCAATCAAGCGGTGATAGCACTGATCAATGCCAGGCTATGGCCTGGCAGTGATCAGTTTAGGAAATCAGTGTGTGCAATGTGGGCTATGTGGGCTATAACATTGCAAAAAAAAGTGAAAATATAATGATAATAAATGTGATTTAACCCCTTCCCTAATAAAAGTCAGAATCACCACCCTTTCCCCATTTAAAAAAAAAAAATAATAATAAAACATTAAAAGTTAGTATTTTTAATTAAATTCCTGAACGATTGCTGAGGTGTATGGAATACAGAAAAAGACACCAACAGAGAAAAAACAGTATTGTGCAATTATATTTTAAAAGAAGATCATACAAGTATGTATATATTTCTATATCACAATATTTTGGTCATAGGAAAGATGGTGGAAATAAACACATGTAAATATGTAAATATACATACTCTTCAATAAATTACATAAGTATAAGAGCCATACAATGCATGGGAAATTGTTAGGGGTAACTATGCTTCTTTAAAATGTTTTGAAATATGTGTCCTAAAGACATGTAATAGTTTGAAGGCAATTGCATAGAAAATGAAAGGAGGTTTGTGGCTTTTCAATATTTACAAATAACAGAAATTTATATGTGGATTGTAAGTCTTATGGTCACAATAATTTTAAAGAGGGTTGAAATACATGTTGCATTTCAAAAGTACAGTTCCATTGCTGTGTCCATGGGGATTCTTGTATTTGTGAAGATACAGTAAGTGAAAATATTTTGTTCCAGAATTGTTTGGCTGTGGCACTACATATTCAGTAATGTGCTTCTGACAGCATTCCATGATCAAGAGCATGAGTTACTAGTTTTGCTGCTGTAAGACACCAGCTAAAGAATGGAGGTGGTACAGAGCTGCAGCGTGCCTCCTTCCTCCCTCACCCCACCCTGCTTTGACTTATTTACATACAGGACTTGAAGGTGAGTCCTGTACATCAAGTATACATTTGCAGGGTGGAGGAGGTGTGCAGCCACCTCTATGACTCTTCAGCTGCTAATAAAAAAAGTCACTTTCATAACTTTGCAAGCAGCAATCAGTAAAGCTTAAGGTATGGCTAATTTTATCCTTCTAGCACATTTTTGCTTGGATCTGTAGCTCTGCACCTGGTATAGAGCAGATTAACTTTAAGAAATTCTCACTGTTGACATATAAACTTTAGCTCTGGGAATAGAAAATGATTAAAAGGATATTCCCAACTTACAAACTTATCTCTCATACACAGGATAGGGGATAGCAAGCTGGATGGAAGTAGGGAGGAAAGCTGTCCTCCAAATAAATGGAGCGCTTAACTTTGGGAGTCTAGGCCTTCCTTGAAGACACATACATAAAACATTTGTTTTTCATATTTTCATTGTTTCTTGGCCTAAGTATTGATAAAGAAGCATGCCCCGCATAAATGCTTTATGACTGAGCGTATCAAACAGAAAAGTTTTCACTAAGAAATAATTAAATAAACAAAGCTCTAATATACTGGGATGACAAGATCTCACACACATTCTAGCAAAACTTTGTCTGGATCAATATGCATGAAAGCAATGAGCTTTCTTTTGTTCCTTGCATTAAAGACTCAGTTCACTACCAAGAAGAAAGAAGTAGAGAACTACAAAACTAGTAATATCTGCACAATTCATTCAAAGATGGGGGAGAATCTTTATCAGCACAAATCACTGAAGAAGTAGTCAGGGAAATTTAGCATTGTTGGGTATTCCTCACTTCATACTTGAAGATGTAGTAACATTTTAGCAAGTTTCTTTTTTTCATTCTAAACAGTGCATTTTGTTTGTATTTGCTGGTTACGGTTTTTTATTTCACACCCAGGACTCTTATGAGATATGTCCTGAAACTGAAATTTTAAGGATTTTGATTTCTCATAGAAAAATGTATGTACTTAGAGGAATTATTCAGATGCACTTATTTACTAAAATGGTGCTCAACTCTCTGACCTGTAACTGTTTTTCTAGTGCAAAAATCTATTTTAGTCCCTGCAACATGCCATAAATAATTCTAGCTTTGTATTCTGGGGTATATTTCCTGCAAACTGGACTTGTTCTCTAGGTAAAAAGCACACACATATCAGATATAGGTGAACACAATTTCAAAATTACAAATAGGAAAACAGAACTATATCATAATTGCATACAGATTATAATGTAATTTACTAAATTGATTTTAAAATCTTAAAGCTTAAAACCTTTGTTACTAGAAAGGTAAAGCTATGAAGACTCTTAGAACAGGTCAATTTATGGAACAAAAAACATTAATTATGTATAAGATTGCAGGTTGGCGGTATTAAAAGAAAAATATGTAGTGAAAAATACATTGACTGACATAAATATTTAAACCAAATTGCTCTAAATCATTTTTATTTATAAAGTGTTTTATTCTGCATTAGATGGTTTTCATCTACAATGCATAATAATAAAAAAAAAAACTGAGTTATTTTTCAAAATATTTTGCCTGATATTTGTTAATACTAACAGGTATTTCCAAATTTGAACTTGCCCCTACTATTTAACTCCTTGAGGACTGAGCCCATTATAACTAGAGATGAGCGAATTTACAGTAAATTTGATTCGTCACGAACTTCTCAGCTCGGCAGTCGATAACTTTTCCTGCGTAAATTAGTTCAGTGTTCAGGTGCTCCGGTGGGCTGGAAAAGGTGGATACAGTCCTAGGAGACTCTTTCCTAGGACTGTATCCACCTTTTCCAGCCCACCGGAGCACCTGAAGGCTGAACTAATTTACGCAGGATAAGTCATCAACTGCCGAGCCGAGAAGTTCGTGATGAATCGAATTTACTGTAAGTTCGCTCATCTCTAATTATAACCCTAAGGACGAGAGCATTTTTTGCAAATCTGACAACTATCACTTTATGTATTAATAACTCTGGGATGCTTTTACTTATAAATTTGATTCTGAGATAGTTTTTTTGTGACATGTTCTACTTTATGTTAGTGATAAATTTATGTCGATACATGCATCATTTCTTGGTGAAAAATGCCAAAATTTCGGGATTTTTTTTTTTATGTTGCATTTTTCTAACTTTGAAGCACTCTGCTTGTAAGGAAAAGGGACATGTCAAATAAATTACATATTGATTCACATATACAATCTGTCTACTTTATGATTGCATCATAAAGTTAACATGTTTTAACTTTTTGAAGAGATTAGAGGGCTTCAAAGTATAGCAGGTCTTTTCCAATTTTTCACGAAAATTTCTAAATCCAAATTTTTCAGGGACCAGTTACGTTTAGAAAGGAATTTGAGGGTCTTTATGTTGGAAATCCCCTATAATGGATCCCATTAGGTAAACTGCACCCCTCAAAGTATTCAAAATGACATTCAAAAAGGTGTTTCACAGACATAGCAGCAAAAGGGAGTAGAAAAATAAAAATCTCTATTTTTTACACAAAAATGTTATTGTAGCCCCATTTTTTTCCCCATTTTTACAAAGGGTAAAAAGGCTACCCAAAACTTGCAATTCATTTTCTCTCGAGTAAGGAAATACCTCATTTGTGGATGTAAAGTGCTCTGTGGATGCACTAGAGGGTTCAGAAGGGAAGGACCGACAATGGCATTTTGGAGAGCGAATTTTGCTGAAATGGTTTTTGGGGGGGCATGTCCCATTTAGGAAGCCCACATGATGCCAGAACAGTAAATAAAACACATGGCATACAATTTTGGAAATTGCACCCCTCAAGGAATGTAACAAAGGGATTGACAAACTTTTGTTAAAGTGGGACGTCAAAATGAAAAATTAGATTTTTAACACTAAAATGCTGGTGTTACCCTAAACTTTTCATTTTCACAAGGAGTAATAGGAGAAAATGCCCCACAAAATTTGTAACCCCATTTCTCTTGAGTAAGGAAATACCTCATATGTGGATGTAAAGTGCTCTGTGGAAAAGAATGTCCAGCGCTGTGGATGCACTTAAAAGCTGTTTATTTCTTGACAGGAGTAACAAATACAGGTAAAGGAATGTCTATGTGGGTGCAATAGAGGGCTCAGAAGGGAAGGAGCGACATTGGGCTTTTGGAGAGCGAATTTTGCTGAAATGGTTTTTGGGGGGCATGTCGAATTAGGAAGCCCCCATGATGCTAGAACAGTAAAAAAAAAAAAAAAAAACATGGCAAACTATTTTGGAAACTACACCCCTTAAGGAAGGTTAACACCCCTCAGGTGATTGACAAACTTTCATAAAATTGGGACATAAAAATTGGGACATAAAAAAAAAATGTCCAATAAAATGCTGGTGTTACCCCAAATGTTTCCTTTTCACTAGGGGTAATTGGAGAAAAAGCCTCCCAAAATTAGAGTATGAAAATACCCAATATGTGGATGTAAAGTGCTCTGCGGGCGAACTACAATGCTCAGAAGAAAAAGGGGACCATTGGGCTTTTGGAGAGAGAATTTGGTTGGAATGGAAGTCGGGGGCCATGTGCGTTTACAAAGCCCCCATGGTGCCAGAACAGTGGACCCCCCCACATGTGACCCCATTTTGGAAACAGAATTTAATAAGGGGTGCAGTGAGAATTTGCACCCCACTGGCATTTGGAACAATTGGAAGATACAGAGATGGGAGCTCTACATAAAATACTTAAAAGAGGACCCAGGCCGAGGATACTGCATTGCACACACCCGATGTGCCTATAAATACTAATAATTAATAAAATGGAGCAGTCCTTCTAGGCTAGGGGAAAAAGGTTATAGAAATCAGAAGAATTGAAATAATAGGAGAGAAAAAGGTTTGTGTCAAATGTTGGACATTTATTTAAATGTTGGACATTTATTTAAAATTACCGTATATACTCGAGTATAAGCTGAGTTTTTCAGCACGATTTTTCGTGCTGAAAACACCCCCCTCGGCTTATACTCGAGTGAACTCTCCACCCGCAGTGGTGTTCAACCTGCGGACCTCCAGAGGTTTCAAAACTACAACTCTCAGCAAGCCCGGGCAGCCATCGGCTGTCCGGGCTTGCTGGGAGTTGTAGTTTTGAAACCTCCGGAGGTCCGCAGGTTGAAGACCACTGCGGCCTTCGACATCATCCAGCCCCCTCTCACCCCCCTTTAGTTCTGTACAGTACTCACCTCCGCTCGGCGCTGGTCCGGTGCTGCAGGACTGTCCGGAGAGGAGGTGGTCCGGTGGGATAGTGGTTCCGGGCTGCTATCTTCACCGGGGAGGCCTCTTCTAAGCGCTTCGGGCCCGGCCCCAGAATAGTCACGTTGCCTTGACAACGACGCAGAGGTACGTTCATTGCCAACGTACTTCTGCGTCATTGTCAAGGCAGCGCCTCTATTCCGGGCCGGAAGCGCGGAGAAGAGGTGCCCCCAGTGAAGATAGCAGCCCGGAACCACTATCCCACCGGACGACCTACTCACCGGACAGCCCTGCAGCACCGGACCAGCGCCGAGCGGAGGTGAGTACTGTACAGAACTAAAGGGGGGTGAGAGGGGGCTGGATGATGTCGAAGGCCGCAGTGGTCTTCAACCTGCGGACCTCCGGAGGTTTCAAAACTACAACTCCCAGCAAGCCCGGACAGCCGATGGCTGCCCAGGCTTGCTGGGAGTTGTAGTTTTGAAACCTCTGGAGGTCCGCAGGTTGAAGACCACTGAGGGCGGATGATGAGAAGAGGATGATGAAGGGGGGGTGTGGGATGATGACAAGAGGATGATGAAGGGGGGTGTGGGATGATGAAGGGGGATGGAGATGATGACAAGGGGATGATGAAGGGGGGAGTGTGGGATGATGACAAGGAGATGATGAAAGGGGGGTGTGTGGGATGATTAGAAGGGGATGATGAAGGGGGATGGGGATGATGACAAGGGGATGATGAAGGGGGGGTGGGGATGATGACAAGGGGATGATGAAGGGGGGATGTGTGGGATGATGACAAGGGGATGATGAAGGGGGGGATGTGGGATGATGACAAGGGGATGATGACAGGTGATGATGATGAGGGTCTGGATGATGAAAGGCGGTGATGATGATGAGGATGTTAATGACGGGTCTGGATGATGACAGGGGGGGGATGATGTATTTCCCACCCTAGGCTTATACTCGAGTCAATAACTTTTCCTGGGATTTTGGGTTGAAATTAGGGGTCTCGGCTTATACTCGGGTCGGCTTATACTCGAGTATATACAGTAGTGTTGGGCGCGAATATTCGTATTTCGAATTTTTATCGCGAATATCACAAATTTGTGAATTCACGAATATTGCTAATATGTTCGCTATATATTCGAAATTGGGAATATTCGCTTTTTTCCGCATATTCACATATGTGAATATTCGCATATGTGAATATTCGCATTTGCGAATATTCGCTTATGTGAATATTGACATTTTCCTTCTTTTCACTTGTGGGCCAATTAGAATGATGCAAATACACTTGTCAGGGGTTATTAACAATATCAATAGTATTACCAATAGTAAAGTTGCCCACCCCCTCACTGTTTTCTTCCTCCAATATGCAAATATGCGAATATTCACATATGTGAATATAACGAATACGCAAAATTCACGAATATAGGACGAATATTTGTCTATATATTCGCAAAATATTGCAAATTCGAATATGGGCAATGCCGCTCATCACTACTAGTGTTGCTCGCGAATATTCGCAATGCAAATTTTATTCACGAATATCGCATATTATACCACTATATACGAATATTCACTTTTTTTTTCACAGTACACATCACAGTGATCATCCCTCTCTGCTTCCAGCTTGTGTGGTGTATAGAAGGCTCTAATACTAGTGTGAGATTGGTAATTGAAAATCTGCATATGCAAATATTGATTTCTCCTTTCTTTTAGCTTGTGGGCCACTGAGAATTATGCAAATACAGTTGCCCGAGATTAGCAAAATACCCAGCAACCAATAGGAAAGTATCCCACCCCTTCGCTATGGGTGGGTTCACACCACGTTTTTACCCATACAGGAACGCATACGGCTGGGGGGAGATAAAACCGTGCGCTCCCATATCCCGGCCGTATGTACCCGTATGGTAATGCATTTCAATGAGCCAACCGGAGTGAAACGTTCGCTCCGGTCGGCTCATTTTTGCCCCGTATGCACTTTTCCAACCGGACCTAAAACCGTGGTCTACTATACAGTGGTCTCCAAACTGTAGCCCTCCAGATGTTGCAAAACTACAATTTCCAGCATGCCCAGGCAGTCAGTGCATGCTAAAAGTTGTAGTTTTGCAACATCTGGAGGACCACAGTTTGGAGACCACTACTTAGCGGTCTCCAAACTGTTGCATAACTACAACTTCTAGCATGCCTTTTGGGTGTCAGTGCATGCTGGGAGTTGTAGTTTTGCAACAGCAGTAGGCACACTGGTTGGGAAGCACTGAACTAGAGTCTATTTCCTAACTCAGTGATTCCAACCGTGTGCCTCCAACTGTTGCATAACTACCACTCCCAGAATGCACTGACAGACTGTACATGCTGGGAGTTGCAGTTTTGCAACAGCTGGAGGCACGTGGTTTGGAATCACTGAGCTAGAGTCTTTTTCCTAACTCAGTGGTTCCAAACCAGTGTGCCTACAGCTGTTGCAAAACTACAACTCCCAGCATGCATGGTCTGTCAGTGCATTCTTGGAGTTGTAGTTTTACAACAGCTGACGGTTTGGGGCACCCCCCCCCCAAGTGAATGTACAGGGTACATTCACACGGGCGAGTTTACAGTGGGTTTCCTTCTACCAGTGTGAGCTTTGGCAAATTTTCTGCCGCAGCTCAAACTCCCAGCGGAAAACTCACTGTGAACCCTCGCCTGTGTGAATGCACCTTAAAAACACTATACTACACTAAAATAAAATAAAAAGTTAAACACTACGTACACACCCTTACACGCCCCCCCCCCCCCAATAATAATTAAAACATCTCATACGGCAGTGTATCCTAAACGGAGCCTCAAGCTGTTGCTAAACATCAACTCCCAGTATTGCCGGACAGCCATTGACTGTCCTGGCAGGCTGGGAGTTTTGAAACAGCTGGAGGCACTCTGTTTGGGAAACACTGCTGTATGGTTTTGGTGGAGATAAGTGACGTCCTTGTATCGGGGTCCGCCCCTATTGTAAATTCCTAATTTAGGCCTCAAATGCACATGGCGCTCTCTCACTTTAGAGCCCTGTTGTATTTCAAGGCAACAGTTTAGGGCCACATATGGGGTATTTCTGTACTCAGGAAAAATTGTGTTACAAATTTTAGGGGGATTTTTCTGCTTTTATCCCTTATGAAAAGGAAAAGTTGGGGTCTACACCAGCATGTTAGTGTAGAAAAAAAATAAAAATTACACTAACATGCTGGTGTTGCCCCATACTTTTTATTCGTAAGGGGTAATAGGAGAAAAAGACTCCCAAAATTTGTAACCCCATTTTTTCTGAGTATGGAAATACCCCATATGTGGATGTAAAGGGCTCTGCTGGCACACTACAGGGCTCAGAAGAGGAGGAGCGCCATCGAGCTTTTGAAGAGAGAATTTGTTTGCGTTTACAAAGCCCCCCGTGGTGCCAGAACAATGGACCCCCCCACATGTGACCCCATTTTGGAAACTGCACCCCTCACAGAATTTAATAAGGGGTGCAGTGAGCATTTACACCTCACTGGCATTTGACAGATCTTTGGAACAGTGGGATCTGCAAATGAAAAAATAAATTTTTCATTTTTACGGACCACTGTTCCGAAAATCTGTCAGACACCTGTGGGGTGTAAATGCTCACTGTACCCCTTTTTAAATTCTGTGAGGGGTGTAGTTTCCAAAATGTATTCACATGTGGGGGGGGGGATCCATTGTTCTGGCACCATGGGTGGCTTTGTAAACACACATGGCCTTCAATTCCAGACACAATGGCCCTCATTTACTATTGCAAACCCGACATGTTTTGTCGGGTTGTGCGCCAGATTCTGTCGCAACCTGAAAAGGGAGCGTGGCCACGGGGGGAAATGGGCGTGTCCTCCAAAAAGGGGCGTGTTCGACATTTTCACAAAAAAACAACATATTTACTAAGGTTTCCACATAAAATGTGGAGGATTTAAGTTGAGGAAAACCAGACAGATCAGAGCATGTGTAAAAGAAAGCAAAGTGTAGGGAAAGGGGAAAATGTAGGGAAACCTTAGTAAATACCGTGGAAAATATATTGTAGGAAATTAAAACCCACAAAGAGACCTACACTCCACTCTTAAATGAGGGCCATTCTCTCTCCAAAATCCCAATGGCATTCCTTCTCTTCTGAGCATTGTAGTTCGCCCACAGAGCACTTTACATCCACATATGGGGTATTTATATACCCAGAAGAAATGTTGTTACAAATTTTGGGGGTCTTTTTTCCTATTTTACCATGTGAAAATAAAAAATGTAGGGTAACACCAGCATTTTAGTGAAAACATTTTTTTTTTCTCATTTCAGGTGCTGCACATCTCGTATCTTCACAGCATAGACAATTGCCTTCAGATGACCCCAAAGATAAAAGTCTAAAGGGGTCAGATCAGGAGACCTTGGGGGCCATTCAACTGGCCCACGACGACCAATCCACTTTCCAGGAAACTGTTCATCTAGGAATGCTCGGACCTGACACCCATAATGTGGTGGTGCACCTTCTTTCTGGAAAAAACTCAGGGAACGTGCCAGCTTCAGTGCATAAAGAGTGAAACACATCATCATGTAGCAATTTTGCATAACCAGTGGCCTTGAGGCTTCCATTGATGAAGAATGGCCCCACTATCTTTGTACCCCATATACCACAACATACCATCAATTTTTTTGTTCCAACTGTCTTGGAGGGATCTATCCAATGTGGGTTAGTGTCAGAACAAAAGTGGTGGTTTTGTTTGTTAACTTCACCATTTACATAAAAGTTTGCCTCATCACTGAACAAAATCTTCTGCGTAAACTGAGGGTCCTGTTCCAATTTTTGTTTTGCCCATTCTGCAAATTCAGTGCGCCGATCTGTGTCATCCTCATTGAGATGCTGCAGTAGCTGGAGTTTGTAAGGGTGCCATTTGTGAGTAGCTAATATCCGCCGGAGGGATGTTCGACTAATGTCACTCTCCAGTGACATGCCGCGAGTGCTACGCTTTGGGCTCTAGCTGAATGAAGCTAGGACAGCCAGTGATGTTTCTTCATTAGTGACAGATTTCATGCGTCCACATTTTGGCAAATCCAACACTGAACCAGTTTCACGAAACTTAGCATGCAGTTTTCTAACTGTAGCATGGGAGATGGGTGGTCTTGTAGGGTGTCTTGCATTGAAATCTGCTGCAATGACCATACATTAACACAATTTCTATCCGCTCCTCACGTGTTAACCTCGACGACATGTCAATGGCTGTAAACAAAAAGAAACTTGTATATAACTCATGAAAAAATAAAGTTACATTAAAACCAAGCACATCATTGTTTTTCTTGTGTAATTCCCAATAAGTTTGATGTGTCACATGACCCTCTTCCTATTGAAAAAACTAAAGTTTGATTCTAAATGGCCAACTTCAAAATGGCCGCCATGGTCACCACCCATCTTGAAAAGTTTCCCCCATCACATATACTAATGTGCCACAAACAAGAAGTTAATATCACCAACCAGTCCCATTTTATTAAGGTGTGTCCATATAAATGGCCCTCCTTGTATTATATTATGATTAGTATTTTCTAGGTGTTCTTCTACTTGCACAGTAGTTGCTCTGTCAGGTCTGTTGGTTAATATTAAGTCTAGTAGGGCATCCCCTCTGGTCGGGCCCTGCACCATTTGGGACAGATAATTGTCTTTAGCTATAGTCAGAAAACTGTTTCCTTTATGAGATTCACATGTCTCGGTCTCCCAGTTTAAATGAGGATAGTTAAAGTCCCTCATTATTATCACCTCATTCTGATTTGCTGCCTTGTTTATTTGCCTCAGTAATTGATCTTCTGCCTCTTCCATTGTGTTTGGTGTCTTATAGCAAACCCCTATTAGAATTTTTTTATTCTTATCTCCATATATTTCTACCGATAATGACTCCACATTATTGTTTCCCTCCCATATATCCTCCCGCAGTGCGGCCTTCAGACTGGACTTTACATAAAGACAAACTCCTCCCCCTTCCTGCTTTTTCCGATCCTTCCTGAATAGACTATAACCCTGTATGTTGATCGCCCAGTCACAACTACCGTCCAACCAAGTCTTCGTTATGCCCACTATGTCATAATACTCCTCAGACATTATCAACTAAAGTTCATCAGTTTTATTGGACAGACTTCTGGCATTAGTCAACATGCAATTCAATGGTGTATGTTTTTTTTTTCTATGAAGCCTATCCCTATTAACTATTCTAATCACTCCCTCCGCTTCACCCCAGGTACATTAATAAGTCCCCCCTCTCTATCTACACTATCTACCCCCTCCATGTTGTAGGTTCCCTCCCCCCAGTCCTTAGTTTAAACACTCCTCCACCCTTCTAGCCATCTTCTCCCCAAGCACAGCTGCACGCTCCCCATTGAGGTTCCTACTGCAGAGCTGGTAACCGACAGCAAAGTCGGTCCAGTTCTCCAGTTCTCCATAAACCCAAACCCCTCCTTGCTACACCAGCTTCTGAGCAACTTGTTCACCTCCCTAATCTCCAGCTGCCTCTCTAGTGTGACTCATGGTACAGGTAATATTTCAGAAAATATTAGCTTGAAGGTCCTTGCCTTAAGCTTGCGGCCTAAGTCCCTGAAATCATTTTGAGGGACACCCCACCTACCTCATTGGAGCCAATATGTACAGTGGGGATCAAAAGTTTGGGGACCCCAGTTGAAAATTTGTATTAATGTGCATAAAGAAGCCAAGGAAAGATGGAAACATCTCCAAAAGGCATAAAATTACAGATTAGACATTTTTATAATATGTCAACAAAAGTTAGATTTTATTTCCATCCCTTACACTTTCAAATTAACAGAAAGCAAAAAAAATGGCATCTGCAAATGTTTGGGCACCCTGCAGAATTTAAAGCATGCACTGCCCCCTTTGCAAAGCTGAGACCTGCCAGTGTCATGGATTGTTCTCAATCATCATCTGGGAAGACCAGGTGATGTCAATCTCAAAGGTTTTAAATGCTCAGATTCATCTAACCTTGCCCCAACAATCAGCACCATGGGTTCTCCTAAGCAGTTGTCTAGAAATCTGAAAATAGTTGACACTCACAAAGCTAGAGAAGGCTATAAGAAGATAGCAAAACATTTTCAGATGACAATATCCTCTGTTCGGAATGTAATTAAGAAATGGCAGTCATCAGGAACAGTGGAAGTTAAAGCAAGATCTGGAAGACCAAGAAAAATATCAGGCAGAACAGCTCGCAGGATTGTGAGAAAACCAATTCGAAACTCATGTTTGACTGCACAATCCCTCCAGAAAGATCTGGCAGACACTGGAGTTGTGGTACAATATTCCACTATAAAGAGATACTTTACTACAAATATGGTCTTCATGGAAGAGTCATCAGAAGAAAACCTCTTCTACGTCCTCACCACAAGAATCAGCATTTGAACTTTGCAAATGAACATAGAGACAAGCCTGATGCATTTTGGAAACAAGTTCTGTGGACCGATGAGGTTAAAATTGAACTTTTTGGCCGGAATGAGCAATGGTACGTTTGGAGAAGTAGGGGAACAGAATTTAATGAAAAGAACCTCTTTCCAACTGTTAAGCATGGGGGTGGATCAACCATGCTTTGTATTGCAGCCAGCGGCACAGGGAATATCTCACGAGTAGAAGGAAAAATGGATTCAATAAAATTTCAGCAAATTTTGGATGCTAAATTGTTGACATCTGTGAAAAAGCTGAAGTAAAGAGAGGATGGCTTCTACAAATGGATAATGATCCTAAACACACCTCAAAATCCACAGGGGATTAGATCAAGAGGCGTAAACTGAACGTTTTGCCATGGCCTTCACAATCTCCTGACCTCAACATAATTGAAAATCTATGGATAGACCTTAAAAGAGCAGTGCGTGACAGACAGCTCAGAAATCTCAATGAACTGGAAGACTTTTGTAAGGAAGAATGGGCAAAGATACCTCAAACAAGAATTGAAAGACTCTTGGCTGGCTACAAAAGCTGTGTTTTACAAGCTGTGATACTTGCCAAAGGGGGCAGTACAAGATATTAACTCTGCAGGGTGCCCAAACTTTTGCAGACACCATTTTTTTTGTTTTCTGTTATTTTGAAAGTGTAAATGATGGAAATAAAATCTAGCTTTTGTTGACATGTTATAAGAATGTTGTTACGCCGAGCGCTCCGGGTCCCCGCTCCTCCCCAGAGCGCTCGCAGTGTTCTCTTATTCTCAGCGCCCCGGACAGACCTGCCGACCGGGTGCGCTGCGATATTGCTCCCAGCCGGGATGCGATTCGCGATGCGGGACGCGCCGTTCCCCGTCTGTGCTGTCCCGGCGCGCGCGGCCCCGCTCCTTAGGGTGCGCGCGCCGGGTCTCTGCGATTTAAAGGGCCACTGCGCCACTGATTGGCGCAGCAGGCCTAATCAGTATCTTCATCTGTGCACTCCTTCCCCTGCACTCCCTCGCCAGATCTTGTTGCCATTGTGCCAGTGAAAGCGTTTCCTTGTGTGTTCCTAGCCTGTGTTCCAGACCTCCTGCCGTTGCCCCTGACTATGATCCTTGCTGCCTGACCTGACCTTCTGCTACGTCCGACCTTGCTCTTGTCTACTCCCTTGTACCGCGCTTATCTCAGCAGTCAGAGAGGTTGAGCCGTTGCCGGTGGATACGACCTGGTTGCTACCGTCGCTGCAAGACCAGTAGCAACTTAGAACCGGTCCACCGACACAGTCCACGTCAATCCCTCTCTGGCACAGAGGATCCACCTCCAGCCAGCCGAATCGTGACAGTAGATCCGGCCATGGATCCTGCTGATGTCCTGCTGCCAGTTGTCGCCGACCTCACCACGGTGGTCGCCCAGCAGTCGCAACAGATAGCGCAACAAGGCCACCAGCTGTCTCAACTGACCGTGATGCTACAGCAGCTACTACCACAGCTTCAGCAATCATCTCCTCCACCAGCTCCTGCACCTCCTCCGCAGCGAGTGGCCGCATCCAGCTTTTGATTATCTTTGCCGGATAAATTTGATGGGGACTCTGAGTTTTGCCATGGTTTTCTGTCACAATGTTCCCTGCATTTGGAGATGATGTCGGACCAGTTTCCAACTGAAAGGTCTAAGGTGGCTTTCGTAGTCAGCCTTCTGTCTGGGAAAGCTCTGTCATGGGCCACACCGCTCTGGGACCGCAATGATCCTGTCACTGCCTCTGTACACTCCTTCTTCACGGAGATTCGAAGTGTCTTTGAGGAACCTGCCCGAGCCTCTTCTGCTGAGACCTGGTCCAGGGTAATTCTGTTGGCGAGTACGCCATCCAATTCCGTACTCTCGCCTCCGAATTGTCCTGGAATAACGAGGCCCTCTGCGCGACCTTTAAAAAAGGCCTATCCAGTAACATTAAAGATGTGCTGGCCGCACGAGAAATTCCTGCTAACCTGCATGAACTTATTCATCTTGCCACCCGCATTGACATGCGTTTTTCCGAAAGGCGTCAGGAGCTCCGCCAGGATATGGACTTTGTTCGCACAAGGCAGTTTCTCTCCCCGGCTCCTCTCTCCTCTGGTCCACTGCAATCCGTTCCTGTGCCTTCCGCCGTGGAGGCTATGCAAGTTGACAGGTCTCGCTTGACACCTCAAGAGAGGACACGACGCCGCATGGAGAACCTTTGCCTGTACTGTGCCGGTACCGAACATTTCTTGAAGAATTGTCCTATCCGTCCTCCTCGCCAGGAAAGATGCACGCTGACTCCGCACAAAGGTGAGACAGCTCTTGATGTGAGCTCTGATTCTCCACGTCTTACTGTGCCTGTGCGGATTTCTTCTTCTACCTTCTCCTTCTCAGCTATGGCCTTCTTGGATTCCGGATCTGCAGGAAATGTTATTTTGGCCTCTCTCATCAACAGGTTCAACATCCCGGTGACCAGTCTCGCCAGACCCCTCTACATCAACTCTGTTAATAATGAAAGATTGGACCACAGGGGAAATCAAGAACTGGGGTACTTCTTGCCACAAGGACTGTCTTAAACCGGCTCCCTGTACTCTCAGTCAAGACCCTGTGGTTCCCCCGGTATCTGGTCTTCCCAAGGCCTATCTGGATTATGCTGATGTTTTTTGCAAAAAACAAGCAGAGACTTTGCCTCCTCACAGGCCTTATGACTGTCCTATTGACCTCCTCCCGGGTACTACTCCACCCCTGGGCAGAATCTATCCCCTGTCTGCTCCGGAAACTCAAGCCATGTCGGAGTACATCCAAGAGAACTTAAAAAAGGGGTTTATCCGCAAGTCCTCCTCCCCTGCCGGAGCTGGATTTTTTTTTGTTTCCAAAAAAGACGGCTCCCTACGCCCTTGCATTGATTACCGCGGACTTAATAAAATCACTGTAAAAAAACGCTACCCCCTACCTCTTATCTCGGAACTCTTTGACCGCCTACGAGGCGCCCACATCTTTACCAAGCTGGACTTAAGAGGTGCTTATAATCTCATCCGCATCAGGGAGGGGAACGAGTGGAAGACCGCATTTAACACTAGAGATAGACACTTTGAATATCTGGTTATGCCCTTTGGCCTTTGCAACGCCCCTGCCGTCTTCCAAGACTTTGTAAATGAAATTTTTCGTGATCTTCTATATACCTGTGTTGTGGTTTATCTAGACGATATTCTGATTTTTTCTGCTAACCTAGAAGAACACCGCCAGCATGTCCGCATGGTTCTACAGAGACTTCGGGACAATCAATTATATGCCAAAATGGAAAAATGTCTCTTTGAATGTCAGTCTCTTCCTTTCCTAGGATACTTAGTCTCTGGCCAGGGACTACAAATGGACCCAGATAAACTATCTGCCGTATTGGATTGGCCACGCCCCTCCGGACTCCGTGCTATCCAACGTTTTTTGGGGTTCGCCAATTATTACAGACAATTTATTCCACACTTTTCTACTATTGTGGCTCCTATCGTGGCTCTAACCAAGAAAAACGCCAATCCTAAGTCCTGGTCTCCTCAAGCGGAAGACGCATTTAAACATCTCAAGTCTGCCTTTTCTTCTGCTCCCGTACTCTCCAGACCTGACCCATCTAAACCCTTCTTATTGGAGGTAGACGCCTCCTCGGTGGGAGCTGGAGCAGTTCTTCTACAAAAAAATTCTTCCGGGCATGCTGTTACTTGTGGGTTTTTTTCTAGGACCTTCTCTCCGGCGGAGAAAAACTACTCCATTGATCGAGAACTACTGGCCATAAAATTGTCGCTTGAGGAATGGAGGCACCTGCTGGAGGGATCCAAATATCCAGTTATTATATACACTGACCACAAGAATCTCTCTTATCTCCAGTCTGCCCAACGGTTGAACCCTCGCCAGGCTAGGTGGTCGTTGTTCTTTGCCCGTTTTAACTTTGAAATTCATTTTCGCCCTCCTGACAAGAACATTAGGGCCGATGCCCTCTCTCGTTCTTCAGATGCCTCTGAAGTGGAAGCCTCCCCGCAACACATCATTCCTCCGGACTGTCTGATCTCCACTTCTCCAGCTTCCATCAGACAAACTCCTCCAGGGAAGACCTTCGTTCCTCCACGCCAGCGCCTCAGGATTCTCAAGTGGGGACACTCCTCCCACCTCGCAGGCCATGCTGGCATCAAAAAATCCATCCAACTCATCTCTCGTTTTTATTGGTGGCCTACTCTGGAGACTGATGTTGTTGATTTAGTGCGGGCTTGTACTGTCTGTGCCCGGGATAAGACCCCTCGCCAGAAGCCTGCTGGTCTCCATCATCCTCTGCCTGTTCCTGAACAACCTTGGTCACAGATTGGTATGGACTTTATTACTGACTTGCCTTTATCCCATGGCAACACTGTTGTTTGGGTGGTCGTTGATCGATTCTCCAAGATGGCACATTTTATCCCTCTTCCAGGCCTTCCTTCGGCGCCTCAGTTGGCGAAGCAATTTTTTATACACATTTTTCGCCTTCACAGGTTGCCCATGCATATCGTCTCAGATAGAGGCGTTCAATTTGTGTCTAAATTCTGGAGGGCCCTCTGTAATCAGCTCAAGATCAAATTAAACTTCTCTTCTTCTTATCATCCCCAATCCAATGGGCAAGTTGAAAGAATTAATCAGGTCCTGGGTGACTATTTGAGACATTTTGTTTCTTCCCGCCAGGATGACTGGGCAGATCTTCTACCATGGGCCGAATTCTCGTATAATTTCAGAGTCTCCGAATCCTCTGCTAAATCCCCATTCTTCGTGGTGTACGGCCGTCACCCTCTTCCCCCCCTCCCCACTCCCATGCCCTCTGGTTTGCCCGCGGTTGATGAAGTGACTCGAGACCTCTCCACCATATGGAAGGAAACCCAAAATTCTCTTTTACAGGCTTCATCCTGGATGAAAAAATTTGCTGATAAGAAAAGAAGAATTCCCCCCATTTTTGCTCCCGGAGACAAGGTATGGCTCTCCGCTAAGTATGTCCACTTTCGTGTCCCCAGTTATAAACTGGGACCACGTTATCTTGGTCCTTTCAAAGTCATGTGCCAGATCAACCCTGTCTCTTACAAACTCCTTCTTCCTCCTTCTCTCCGTATTCCCAATGCCTTCCATGTCTCTCTCCTTAAACCACTCATCCTTAACCGCTTCTCTCCCAAAGTTGTTTCTCCCACTCCAGTTTCCGGGTCTTTTCGGTGAAGGAGATTCTAGCATCCAAGACGGTCAGAGGTAATAGATTTTTTTTGGTTGACTGGGAGAATTGCGGCCCAGAGAAGAGATCCTGGGTACCTGAGGACAACATCCTGGACAAAAGTCTTATCCTCAGGTTCTCAGGCTCCAAGAAGAGGGGGAGACCCAAGGGGGGGGTACTGTTACGCCGAGCGCTACGGGTCCCCGCTCCTCCCCGGAGCGCTCGCAGCGTTCTCTTATTCTCAGCACTGCGATATTGCTCCCAGCCGGGATGCGATTCGCGATGCGGGACGCGATTCACGATGCGGGACGCGCCCACTCACGATGCGCATCTCGGCTCCCGTACCTGACTCGTTCCCCGTCTGTGCTGTCCCGGCGCGCGCGGCCCCGCTCCTTAGGGCGCGCGCGCCGGGTCTCTGCGATTTAAAGGCCCACTGCGCCACTGATTAGCGCAGCAGGCCTAATCAGTATCTTCACCTGTGCACTCCCTACTTATACCTCACTTCCCCTGCACTCCCTCGCCGGATCTTGTTGCCATTGTGCCAGTGAAAGCGTTTCCTTGTGTGTTCCTAGCCTGTGTTCCAGACCTCCTGCCATTGCCCCTGACTACGATCCTTGCTGCCTGCCCCGACCTTGCTCTTGTCTACTCCCTTGTACCGCGCTTATCTCAGCAGTCAGAGAGGTTGAGCCGTTGCCGGTGGATACGACCTGGTTGCTACCGCCGCTGCAAGACCATCCCGCTTTGCGGCGGGCTCTGGTGAATACCAGTAGCAACTTAGAACCGGTCCACCGACACGGTCCACGTTAATCCCTCTCTGGCACATAGGATCCACCTCCAGCCAGCCGAATCGTGACAAATGTCTAATCTTTAATTTGATGCCTTTTGGAGATTTTTCCATCTTTCCTTGGCTTCTTTATGCACATTAATACAAATTTTTACCTGGGGTGCCCAAACTTTTGATCCCCACTGTCCCATGACTGCTGGGTCCTCTCCAGCCCCACCCAGCAACCTGTCAACCCGATCTGCGATGTTCCGAACTAGAGCACCAGGAAGACAAAACACTGTTCGGCGATCCCGGTCTTCGTGACAGATCACCCTGTCTGTCCCCCTAATAATTGAGTCCCCCACCATCAGTACCTGTCTGACCTGCCCTGCACTCCTCCCTCCCTCCTTACTGGAGCAGACACCCCCCTGGTGGTCAGAGGCAGCATCTTCCTGCAGTACTGCTAGCTCTGAAATGGCATCCCCCTCATCTGACAGCCAGGCAAACTTGTTGGGGTGTGCCAGTTCAGGACTAGCCTCCTTGATCAGGACTAGCCTCCGTAGTGTTTTTTGATAGAACAATAGTACATCAGAAAAACTTTGAATGTATGGCTTAGATTTATGTTTGTTTTTTTTCAGTGCAGAAATAACAGATGGCAGTTGATTATGTAGGTGCTAATATGGCATTTAGAGAAATTGCAGCAATATTCATGTCTTTTTGTATTGCCATTTGGGGAATATTGTTGGTAATCTAATGGGCAATGCTTTATCTTTGTGCAAATGTATGCAGATAGGAAACTGGAAGAGAGTCAATATAAGATACTTATTTAATAAATTAATCACATTTTATATGCAAAAGGAATCCGTGAATAAAAATATGTGTGTATTAAAAATTTGTATTTACTTTAACAAAAGGATTGCTCAAAATATATGTTACTTTGAAAAATCTTTCATGAATTAAAAAAAATTTATCAAAAGGACATTGGATTTTGCAGTGTTACTGTAAGTAAAGTCAGGTTTAGCATCACAGCCCTCTCAGAATGTAAGTCACGATGCTTATAATGTTTGGATGAGACGTGAACAAATTTTCAAATGGACAAAACACAGCTTCAGTAAATTCTCATCCGCAGAGATCTCAGTACTTATAATAACAGGGATGTTTGGCATTGCAAATACAGAACATTTTTGGCAACACATTTAACAGCCAATGAGTTTTGGTGAATGTGCTTTGATTACCAGAAAACAGGAAAACATTTTGACTCTGACTATGCCAACCTAATGATCATCTGTGATCACAATGACCATTTACTAATCACCGACCACATTGTTAATAGAGGTAAAACATTACATTACTGTTAATCTTGCTAAGCATTATGTGTCTGCTGCATTGTTTGAAAAAAGTCTTACTGACCCATCTCACCCCTTCCTCCTACAGTCGTCTTAAAATGTTGCAGTCTAAGACTATGATCACACGGCATATTTTTCCTCAGGGGGAAAATACACAGCAGAATATATGGCAACAATTCTGAAATAGCCCTGGATTGTTGCTATGTCCTTTGACAGTTTGGACCACATTTTTTATTGCAGTCATGGACACCATTTTACCCCTGTCCATCTAATCTGAACCCTTCATCGCAAATGCACAATTCTAAGGGAAAATGGCATGTTTAAAATGTGCATGCACATAATGAACTGCTGTGCATATTCCCATTAAAAACAATGGGCACTGATTGCACACTTTTAAGGCACACATTTTGGTGTGTTATTCAAACAAAAAATTATGTGTGAACACAGCCCTAGCAATGAAATGCAGGTTAATTGAGGTGTAACAATTTTCTATTGACCAGTTTATAGTTAATGAGAGTGTGTCTCCTGGAACTTTAATGTTGGAGAACAAAGGGTTTACACTGTTTGTGTGTCTTGGCCCTTTAACTGCAATACATCACCCAGTGATAACCATATAACAGCTGTCAGGGCTTGGTAGCACAACACAACATGCTCAATTAAATCAAACACTGAAACTTACAATTTTTTTTCAACTATATTTTTATCTTATTCATTTTTAATGGCATTTTCTTTATATAATTATATAGGCAGCCATATTTACTGAGCTGGAGCTCTGTTCTATGAACAGTAGTTTAGAAATTTGCTTTATAGCAGTAAGGGTGGGTTCACACTACGTTTTGTCCCATACGGGAGCGCATACGGCAGGAGGGAGCTAAAAGCTCGCCCTCCCGTATGTAACCGTATGCGCTCCCGTATGTCATTCACTTCAATGAGCCGACCGGAGTGAAACGTTCGGTCCGGTCGGCTCATTTTTGCGCCGTATGCGCTTTTACAACCGGACCTAAAACTGTGGTCAACCACGGTTTTAGGTCCGGTTGTAAAAGCGCATACGGCGCAAAAATGAGCCGACCGGACCAAACGTTTCACTCCGGTCGGCTCATTGAAGTGAATGACATACGGGAGCGCATACGGTTACATACGGGAGCGCAAGCTTTTAGCTCCCTCCTGCCGTATGCGCTCCCGTATGGGACAAAACGTAGTGTGAACCCACCCTAACATAGGCAAAGAAACTCGGAGAGAGGAGGTGACTGACTTCTATGGAAGGGGTTTAAGTATATGAGGCCATCAGGTGTTGGTAATTACCAATATCTTGGCCCCAAACCACAGTGCGGTTCGGAATAGTAACTATTTCCTTTTAAATACATACTATGGTCCTGCTTTTTATGTGCAAGAAAAAATTGCCTTTTATTCTCTAGATAAAGTAGATACAGGCACTTGGTGGTCCCAGAAGAAACATGTAAGGCTATGTTCAAATCTCCGTGTGGACATTCTGCAGACTGTGGGCGCCGGCATGAGATGCCGGCACTAGGACCACATGGGAATCTCTGTGAGGAATTCCAATGCAGACTGAAATTGTGACATGGGAATATAGCCTCACAGTTTTCTTGTATACAGAGCCATTCATTGTAGTTTTCACTTAATGTCAGGATAAGGGCTGGGACTGTGGGTTTCTACAATTTCCCTCTGGGATAAGGATTTGGGCAATACCAGCTTTAGGCCCTGACAAAACCCAGCAGTAAACACAATGACCCACATTATGAGTGGAGTATAATTTTCTTTGTGGGTTGTTGTTTCCAACAGATCTTTTTCCAGGGTACTACAATTGTATCCTGTATTTTGCAATTTCCCCTACATTTAGCTTTTTTAACATATGCTATGAGATGTCGGGTTTTCCAGAGCTAAAATCCACTACATTTAATGTGGGGAAAAAATTTAGTTTTCTTTTTTAAACAGGCCTCTTTTCCTTGATGGCCATACCCATTTTTGTGAGTAAAGGGGAGAGTTATTAGGGATTTTTTTTTGGTCTGAAGTTTTGGTGCTATGTGACACAGAAAAACCCTACAAAATCTACTTTAAAAAATCCTTAGTAAATGAGACCTTATATCTAAATGTCCAAGATCAGAAAATTGCCTTTTGGAATATACTGCACAGCCTGTTAATTTACCCCCAGCAATTGGTAGGTGTGCCCAGCAGTAACTATTTGCTGTAAACTTTTGGGAGGTGAAATCTTTCTCAATGTGTCTTTTTCTGGGTTACAAATTAAGGCCTCTCAAAGAGAGTTACTCTCACAGCCACACTTATTCAAACCCTCCTGTAAATGGCCCTTAATCAAGTCAAATTAAGAAGCCCCTGCTCCTTCTAGTGATTGTCATAGCACAGAATGCTGTAATTCTTACCATATGAACAGTGCTACCACATTATAAGCAGTCTCTAGGGGGAGGGGTAGATTGGTCACACACAGGTGCTTAAATCTTAGTTTGGGACTCTGCCTAGGCAAGCTCAGTCTGAGAGGGCTTTGGTAAGAGAGGCAGTGCAAGAGCGCTAGAAAACTGAGAGTTTGAAAGCAGGAGTTTGAGATCGCTGTGAATGTCACTTTACTTATTCTGTAGAGACCGTAACTCACAAAGTCAACAGATAATTAATTTGTAATATTTGCTGTCTATTGTTCATGGTTAATCTGTGAAATCCTCATAACTAGATGGCCTCCATGTTGGAACATGTAGTCCGGTGTACATCCTGTTTAATGTATGCAGTCCTTGAACAGCAGTTTGAGGGTGCATATTGTTGTGCAGGATGTGTGCAAGTTGTTCATTTGGAAGCCCAAATCCTGGACCTAGAGGAGCATCTGGCAACACTGAGATGCATTGACAACTTGGAAAGGAGTCTCCAGCTCACTGAGCAAGTACTCTCTGGGGCAGAGGTGGGGGAGGATAGTGGGACGGAGGTGCGGGACAGTAAGGCAGTTAGCTGGGTTACAGTTAGAAAACGGTTAGAGGGAAAAGTGCCAGGGAGGCTAGTCCTGAACTGGCATATCCCAACAATTTTGCCCGGTTGGCAGATGAGGGGGATGCCATTTCAGAGCTAGCAGTACTGCATCAAGACTCTGCCTCTGACCGCGAGGGGGGTGTCTCCTCCAGTAAGGAGTGAGGGAGACAGGTACTGGTAGTGGGGAACTAAATTATTAGGGGGACAGAAAGGGCGATGTGTCACAAAGACAGGGATCGCCAAACAGTGTGTTGTCTTACTGGCGCTCGAGTTCGGCACATCGCGGATCGGGTTGACAGGTTGCTGGGTGGGGCTGGGGAGCACCCAGTTGCCATGGTACATATTGGCACCAATGCAAAGTAATTGGTAGGTGGAGTGTCCTTAAAAATGATTTCAGGGACTTAGGCCGCAAGCTTAAGGCAAGGACCTCCAAGGTAATATTTTCTGAAATATTACCTGTACCACGAGCCACACCAGAGAGGCAGCGGGAGATCAGGGAGGTAAACAAGTGGCTCAGAAGCTGGTGTAGGAAGGAGTGGTTTGGGTTCATGGAGAACTGGGCTGACTTCGTTGTCGATTACTGTCTCTACCATAGGGATGGGCTGCACCTCAATGGGGAGGGTGCAGCTGTGCTTGGGGAGAAGATGGCTAGAAAGGTGGAGGAGTGTTTAAACTAGGGACTGGGGGGGAGGGAACCTACAACATAGAGGGGAAATATAGTGTAAATAGAGGGGGAACTTATTAATGTACCTGGCGGTGGAGAGGAGGAAGGGGTTAGAATAGTTAATAGGGATAGGCTTCAAAACATACACCATTGAATTGCATGTTTACTAATCACAGAAGTATTAACAATAAAACAGATGAACTGGAGGGGTTGATGTCTGAGGAGAATTATGACATAGTGGGTATAACAGAGACTTGGTTGGACGATAGCTGTGACTGGCCGGTCAATACAGGGTTATAGTCTATTCAGGAAGGATCGGAAAAAACAGGCAGTGGGAGGAGTTTGTCTTTATGTAAAGTCCAGTCTGAATGCCACACTGCGGGAGGATATATGGGAGGGAAATAATAATGTGGAGTCATTATGGGTAGAAATATATGGAGATAAAAATATAAAAATTCTGATAGGGGTTTGCTATAAGCCAAACATAATGGAAAAGGCAGAAGATCAATTAATGAGGCAAATAAACATGGCAGCAAATCAGAATGAGGTGATAATAATGGGGGACTTTAACTATCCTGATATAAACCGGGAGACTGAGTCCTGTGAATCTCATGAAGGAAACAGGTTTCTGACTATAGCTAAAGACAATTATCTGTCCCAAATGGTGCAGGGCCCAACCAGAGGCAGCGCCCTACTAGACTTACTATTAACTAACAGACCTGACAGAGTAACTAATGTGCAAGTAGAAGGACACCTAGGAAATAGTGATCATAATATAATACATTATAACTTGTTCTTCAATAAGGGAATCTCTCGAGGGGCCACAAAAACAATGAACTTTAGGAAGGCAAAGTTTGACCAACTCAGAGAAGCCCTCAACAATATAAATTGGGATAATGTCCTCAAAAACAACAATACTGACACCAAATGGGAGACTTTTAAAAATATCTAAAACTCTCACTATAAGATGTATATACCTTATGGGACAAAAAAGGGTCAGAAATAAAAAAAAACAATATGGATGAATAAAAATGTTAAGGGGACAATAAATGAAAAAAATAAAGCATTTAAACTACTAAATAGGACAGCAGTGAGGAAGCATTAAAAAGTTATAGAGAAAAATGTAAAATATGTAAAAAAAAACAGATAAAAGCCGCAAAAATAGAGACAGACTCATAACCAAAGAGAGTAAAACTAACCCCAAAAATGTTCTTTAACTATATATAGCAATAAGGTCAAAAATGAAAGTGTAGGCTCTTTAAAAAACGATAAAGAAGAAATTATAAACGGGTATCAGGAAAAGGCAAATATATTAAACAAATTCTTCTCCACTGTGTTCAATGAGGAAAATGAAAAGCCATGTGAAATACAGCAAAATAAGGTAAACTCCCCAGTACAGGTCACCTGCCTAACCCAGGAAGAAGTACAGTGCCGCCTACAAAAAATTTAAGTAGACCAATCGCCAGGTCCAGATGGCAATCACCCCCGTGTTCTAAAGGAATTAAGTAATGGAATAGATAGACCCCTATTTTTAATATTCATGGACTCTATAGTAACAGGGACTGTTCCCCAGGACTGCTGCATGGTAATTGTCGTGCCAATGTTTAAGGGACAAAAGGTGACCCAGGAAATTATAGACCTGTTAGTTTAACCTCCGTTGTTTGTAAATTATTTGAGGGTTTTCTAAGAGATGCTATTTTGGAATATCTTGGTAAAAATAAATGTATGACTCCATATCAACATGGCTTTATGAGGGACCGGTACTGTCAAACTAACCTGATCAGCTTTAATGAGGAGGTGAGCTCCAGACTGGACCAGGGGGAATCGCTAGATGTTGTATATCTAGATTTTTTTAAAGCATTTGATATGGTGCCACATAAATGGCAGTGGGTAAGTGGGTAAGTAACTGGCTCTGTGATAGGAAACAGAGGGTGGTTATTAATGGTACTTATTCTGATTGGGTGACTGTTACTAGGGGGGTACCACAGGGGTCAGTCTTGGGTCCTGTCCTATTTAATATATTCATTAATGACCTTGTAGAGGGGTTGAATAGTAAAGTAGCAATCTTTGCAGATGATTCTAAACTCTGTAAAGCGGCAAACACAATAGTGAAAAGTGCACTGTTACAAATGGATTTGGTTGGAGGTTTGGGCTGGGAAGTGGCAGATGAGGTTCAACACTAATAAATGTAAGGTAATCCACATGAGGATAAAAAAATCTGAGCTGGGATTATGTATTAAATGGGAGCACACTTGGGACAACTGACGCGGAAAAGGACTTGGGAGTCTTAGTTAACATTAAATTTAGCTGTAGTGACCAGTGTCGGGCAGCTGCTGCCAAGGCAAATAAAATCATGGGGTGCATCAATAGGGACATAGATGCCTACGACAAGGAAATAATTCTACCGCTGTACAAATCACTAGTCAGACCACACATACAATACTGTGTACAGTACTGGGCACCAGGGTACAAGATAGATATAGTGGAGCTGGAGAGGATTCAAAGACGGGCAACCAGAGTAATATGGGGAATGGAAGGATTACAGTACCCAGAAAGATTATCAGAATTATGGTTATTTAGTTTAGAAAAAATAAGGCTTAGGGGAGACCAAAGGGGACCGTACAGAGATCTCTCCCATGATCTATTCATACCCAGGACTGTATCTATAACAAGGGGGCATCCTCTACGTTTAGAGGAAAGAAGTTTTCTACATCAGCACATATGAGGGTTCTTTACTGTAAGAGCAGTGAGACTGTGGAATTCTCTCCCGGAGAAGGTGGTCATGGTGAACTCTGTAAAATAATTTAAAAGGGGTCTGGATGCATTTTTGGAGAGTAAGAACATCGTTGGTTATGTATATTGGATTTATAGGGACAGAAGGTTGATCCGGGGATTTATTCTGACTGCCATATTTGGAGTTGGGAAGGAATTTTTACCTCTAGTATGAGGGTTTTTTGCCTTCCTCTGGATCAACTCAGTAGGCACTCATTAGGGTAATAGGTTGAACTTGATGGACTCTGGTCTTTTTTCAACCTTATGAACTATGTTACTAGTCCAGTAAGCTGGTTCTAGCATTGCTATTCCCTGCCTTAAGTATTCTAACACATCCTTTCCTGCCCATTAACATACATACATTTACTACATTTATTCAGGGCTATGTGTAAACTGACATTGCCTAGTTCTGGCACAACCGTTGTATTTAATAACAACATGGCACCCCAAACTTACAGTGCAAAGTCTGTCCTATCAAATGCCTGTGAGCACCATAGCAGACTTAAAGGGGTACTCTGCCCCTATATGTTTTATCCCCTATCCAAAGGATAGGGGATAATATGTCTGATCGTGAGGGACCCCTGCAATCTCTGTGCAGCACCCAGCGTTCATTTAGAATTCCATGCCCCCTTGCATTAAGGGGGTTGGTGTGATGTCACAAGGGGCGTGGTCATGACATCATGACCCCCCGCCACCCACTTCAAGCGCTCGGAACAAAATGTTCCAAAAGACAGGGCAGCGGAGTACCCCTTTAACATTTAAAAAAAATTATTGAAGAATCCATTTTAATTGTCTTAATCTAGGCAAAATTAACCCCTTAACGACCAAGGACGTATATTTACGTCCGCGGCCGGCACCCGCAATATAACGCGCGGTCTTGCGGGGACCACGTGTCATGTCGGGTCAGTCCCAGCATGTATTTGAAGACAGAACTCTGGGCTAATTGCGCGCGGTAGTGATCGCGGTGCCGCATGCTATTGACCCTTTAGACGCGATGTTTGCGGAGGGTCACTCCGATTCAGGCTTGAGCAATCGACCGCAGATAACACTGATCAATGCAAAGCTATGGCTTTGTGGTGAACAGTGCTGGCAATCAGTGTATGCAATGTTATAGCCCCCTGTATGCAAAAGTTAAAAAATGTGATTTAACCCTTTCCCTAATAAAAGTCCAAATCACCCCCCTTTCGCCATTTAAAAAAAACATGTAAATAAAAATAAATATAAACATATGTGGTATTGTCGCATGCGTAAATGTCCGAACTATAAAAAAATATCATTAGTTAAACCGCAGGGTCAATGGCGTACGTGCAGAAAAATTCCAAAGTCCAAAATAGCGTATTTTTGGTCACCTTTTATGTCATGAAAAAATTAATAAAAAGCAAACAAAAACACCTATCAATACAAAAATTTGACCGATAAAAACTTCAGATCACGGTGCAAAAAATGAGCCCTCATACCTCCCCATACGCAGAAAAATAAAAAAGTTAAAGGGGTCAGAAAATGACAATTTTAAATGTATACATTTTCCTGCATGTAGTTATGATTTTTTTCCAGAAGTACGACAAAATTAAACCTATATAAGTAGGGTATCATTTTATATGTATGGACCTACAGAATAAAGAGAAGGTGTCATTTTTATGGAAGCCCTAAAATTACAATATGGCGTGTTTTCTTCAATTTCTTCGCACAATGATTTTTTTTTCTGTTTTGCTGTAGATTGTTGGGAAAAAGTAGAATTGGTGGCGCAAAAAATAAGCCATCATATGCATTTTTAGGTGCAAAATTGAAAGGGTTATGATTTTTAAAAGGTGAGTAAGAAAAAACGAAAGTGCAAAAATGGAAAAACCCGTGGTCCTTAAGGGGTTATGAGACAAATACATAGTGGGGGAGATTTACCAAAACCTGTGTAGAGGAAAAATGGTGAACTTGCCCGTAGCAACCAATCAGATTGCTTCTTTCATTTTTTAAAAAGGCCTCTGATGAATGAAAGAAGCACAAAAAGACAAGCCCTACCTTTTGATTCATTTATACTCTGCTTCTTGTAGTAGCATTTTATATAAAGATAACTTAACATTAATATTAGGGTGAAGATTTATCAAACCTGTCCCGAGGAAAAGTTGCTGAGTGGCCCATAGCAACCAATCAGATCACTTTCATTTTTAACAAGGCCTCTGCTAAAAGAAATAAGCGATCTAATTGGTTGCTATGGGCAACTCAGCAACTTTTCCTCGGGACAGGTTTTGATTTATTCTCCCCCTATATGGTTTCTAAACTTTTCTATTTACACAAATTGGGGAGATTTATCAAAACCTGTGCAAAGGAAAAGTTGACCAGTTGCCCTTATCAACCAATCAGATCCCTTCTTTTATTGTGCAGAGGCCTTGTTAAAAATGAAAGTGATAAACCTCCCCCATTATAACTTGGGAAAAAATGTCAACAGTACATATAAGTATATGATGATTCTAAAAAAGAGATAAATGGCAGGCAGCAAGTATTGGAAAATATTCTGCTCAGTAACTGTTTTAGGAGCAAACAGCTCATTCTGAATAAAAAAGAAAGGATTCCATATGTAAGGGTAATTGTGAAGCAGAGTAAGTGAGCTCATTGTTGCCTTGTAGCTAGAAATTGCTTCAATTTCATATAAGTGGATAATATATTTAAACCTCTCAGAAAGTCATCATAACGTTACTGCTATGATGGCAGTACATTTCAGAACAGATTCCAGTAAAATAATGAAAACATTTCTTTTTTCTATGGAGTCCAGAAAAAAGACTAAAGGAGTGGTCTTCTGAATGAAATATATAGTTTTTTGGAGATGTTTCACTGTGCCATCCCTCCACCCCATTAAATGCTTTTGTTGTCTCTGAAGACATCATGGAAAAGCAGGAGAAAAGAAGATGTCTGCACCAGTACAGACAAGGGTTTTTTACTGTAAGAGCAATGACACTTTGAAATTAATAAAAAAGTTCAAAAGGGGCCAGGACACATTTCTGGAGATAAGTACGTGGATAAGTTCCTCTCAAGAAGGCGCTGGTACCCGGGGATGGAGATAAAGTTCTTTATTGGCACATTTCTGGACAGTAATAACATTACAAGTTTTAGATACTAGATTTATAGAGACAGAATGATGATCCAGGGAGTCAGGAAGGACGGGCATTAGCCTCACTTTTTTCAGGATAAGCACAGTAGGAATATAGGTTGAACTTGATGGACCTTTGTCTGTTTTCAAGCTAATGAACTATGTTACTATGGTTATTAAAGTGCATATTATGCCATCCAGGAATTGCAAGAAGCAGTGTACAGTAAATCTTAACCCCTTAAGGACCGGGCCATTTTTCATTTTTGCACTTTCGTTTTTTTCTCCTGACCTTCTAAAAATCATAATGCTTTCAATTTTCCACCTACAGACGCATATGATGTTTTTTTTTTTTTTTTTGTACCACCAATGAAACTTTGTAATGACATCAATTATTTAACTACATAATCTATGGCAAAACCAGAAAAAAAATATTTGCGGGGCAAAAAAAAAATAAAAATTTTTGTAGATCCATATGGTTGCAAAGATAACTAATTTATGTACTTTTTTCACCATTTTTTAGTCCCCATACGGACTTGCCTCCATTTTCTTGCAAACACAGACTAAAACCTGTTAGCTGCCATGATTCTCTCTTGATATGGTTTTGTTAAACATTCTGCATTAATGAGATGTAAATTATCTATGTATATAACTGATTTATCAAGTGGTTTGGGTGAAATGTTGAGTGTTTCCTTATCTGAAATTTTTAATTACTGATGAAGTATCCTAAATCCTTCTTATAAATTAACATATTTAAACGAGGAGATAATTATCAGATGAGACACCATTTCTGGATTGAATTATCATACTTTATATTACTGATATTTAAAATGCTTTACATATAAAAGAGATATCTATGAAATCAGTCATTTTGCTTTTATTTAGTTAATATTGTCTTTTTTTATCCTGATCATGTGTTTACTGTTTGTTTTTTTTCTTTATTATATATTAGTTTATTAACTTGTTTTTTGAATCTTCCAACTTGCTAATTATATGAACAACACACATATTTTTAAGATATCATAAATATGAATCCTTTCATATAAATCAATGTAACTGTATTTTGTCTTTTCAAGTGACTAGTCACAATCCAATGCAGTTATGTTGTGTCCATGGAGCAGACTCAGGAGTGTTGCTGTGTGTTGCTATAGACTACTGCATCAATGGCCTAGTCAATAGTGACTGCAGCATTCAATTGTTTCAACAGTGGAAGGAAGTTTGTTTTATCATTAATTCAACTCCATTCAAACTCGAACTTTGAACACCGATAGGTTTCCATAGCAGATGAGAGCCCAGCAAAAGTCTATACATCTGTCAAGTGCATTTGCTTTTTAGGCCTTCCAGGCTTTAGAGATTTTATTATTATAAGATGCCACAATGAAAACACCTTGTGGAGCAAAAAAAAAAAAAAATTAGAGAACATTTTTTAACCCCTTAAGGACCAGGCCATTTTACACCTTAGGACCAGAGCGTTTTTTGAACATCTGACCACTGTCACTTTAAACATTAAAAACTCTGGAATGCTTTATTTATCATTCTGATTCCGAGATTGTTTTTTCGTGACATATTCTACTTTAACATGGTGGAAAATTTTTGTGGTAACTTGCATTCTTTCTTGGTGAAAAATCCCCAAATTTGATGAAAAAAATGGAAAATTTGGCATTTTTCTAACTTTGAAGCTCTCTGCTTGTAATGAAAATGGAAATTCCAAATATGTTTTTTTAATTCACATACACAATATGTCTACTTTATGTTTGCATCATAAAATTGACAAGTTTTTACTTTTGGAAGACACCAGAGGGCTTCAAAGTTCAGCAGCAATTTTCAAATTTTTCACAAAATTTTCAAACTCACTGTTTTTCAGGGACCACTTCAGGTTTGAAGTGGATTTGAAGGGTCTTCATATTAGAAACTACTAAAAACTGCACCCACCAAAGTATTCAAAATGACATTTAGTCAGCGGTTTAACCCTTTAGGTGTTTCACAGGAATAGCAGCAAAGTGAAGGACAGAATTCACAATCTTCATTTTTTACACTTGCATGTTCTTGTAGACCCAATTTTTGAATTTGAAAAGTGGAAAATGTATACTTGTATTTGTAGCCCAATTTCTCTCGAGTAAGCACATACCTCATATGTCTATGTAAAGTGTTCGGCGTGCGCAGTAGAGGGCTCAGAAGCGAAGGAACGACAAGGGGATTTTGGAGAGTACGTTTTTCTGAAATGGTTTTTGGGGGGGCATGTTGCATTTAGGAAGCCCCTATGGTGCCAGAACAGCAAAAAAAAAAAACACATGGCATACCATTTTGGAAACTAGACCCCTTGAGGAACGTAACAAGGAATTAAGTGAGCCTTAAAACCCCACAGGTGTTTCACGACTTTTGCATATGTAAAAAAAATATATATATAATTTTCACTAAAATGTGTGTTTCCCCCAAAATTTCACATTTTTGCAAGGGTTAATAGTAGAAAAATATCCCACAAAATTTGGAACCCCATCTCTTCTGAGTATGGAGGTACCCCATAAGTTGACCTGAAGTGCACTACGGGCAAACTACAATGCTCAGAAGAGAAGTAGTCATATTTGGCTTTTTGAGAGCAAATTTTGGTCGGGGGGCATGTCGCATATAGGAAGCCCCTATGGTGCCAGAACAGCAAAAAAAAAACACATGGCATACCATTTTGGAAACTAGACCCCTTGAGGAACATAACAAAGAATAAAGTGAGCCTTAATACCCCACAGGGGTTTCACAAGTTTTGCATATGTAAAAAAAAAATTCACTAAAATGTGTGTTTCCCCCCAAATTTCACATTTTTTGCAAGGGTTAATAGCAGAAAATACCCCCCAAAATTTGTAACCCCATTTCTTCTGAGTATGGAAATACCCCATGTGTGGACGTCAAGTGCCATGCGGTCGAACTACAATGCTCAGAGGAGGAGCGCCATTGAGCTTTTGAAGAGTGAATTTGTTTGGAATAGTAGTCAGGGGCCATGTGCGTTTACAAAGCCCCCCGTGGTGCCAGAACAGTGGACCCCCCACTTGTTACCCCATCTTGGAAACTACACCCCTCACAGAATTTAATAAGGGGTGCAGTGAGTATTTACACCCCACTGGCATTTGACAGATCTTTGGAACAGTGGGCTGAGCAAATTAAAAATTTTATTTTTCATTTTCACAGACCACTGTTCCAAAAATCTGTCAGACACCTGTGGAGCGTAAATGCTCACTGCACCCCTTATTACATTACGTGAGGGGTGTAGTTTCCAAAATGGGGTGACATGTTGGGGGGTCCATTGTTCTGGCACTATGGGGGCTTTGTAAACACACGTGGCCTTCAATTCCGGACACATTTTCTCTTCAAAATCCTAATGGCGCTCCTTCTGTTCTGAGCATTGTAGTTCGCCCGCCGAGCACTTTACATCCACATTTGGGGTATTTTTTTACTCAGAAGAAATGGGGTTACAAATTTTGGGGGGCTTTTTTCCTATTTTCCCTTGTGAAAATGAAAAATTTAGGGTAACACCAGCATTTTAGTGAATTTTTTTTTTCATATTTCCATCCAACTTTAACGAAAATTTGTCAAACAACTGTGGGGTGTTAATGCTCACTATACCCCTTGTTACATTCCGTGAGGGGTGTAGTTTCCAAAATGGGGTCACATGTCGGTATTTATTTTTTTGCGTTTATGTCAAAACCGCTGTAAAATTTACCACCCCTGTGCAAATCACCAATTTAGGCTTCAAATGTACATAGTGCACTCTCACTCCTGAGCCTTGTTGTGCGTCCGCAGAGCATTTTACGCCCACATATAGGCTATTTACGTACTCAGGAGAAATTGCGTTACAAATTTTGGGGGTATTTTTTTTCCTTTTAGCTCTTGTGAAAATAAAAAGTAAAGGGCAACACCAGCATGTTAGTGTAAAAATTGTTTTTTTTTACACTAACAGGCTGGTGTAGACCCCAACTTTTCCTTTTCATAAGGGGTAAAAGGAGAAAAAGCCCCCCAAAATTTGTAGTGTAATTTCTCCCGAGTATGTAGATACCCCATATGTGGCCCTAAACTGTTTCCTTGAAATACGACAGGGCTCCGAAGTGAGAGAGCGCCATGCGCATTTGAGGACTAAATTAGGGATTGCATAGGGGTGGACATAGGGGTATTCTACGGCAGTGATTCCCAAACAGGGTGCATCCAGCTGTTGCTAAACTCCCAGCATGCCTGGACAGTCAGTGGCTGTCCAGAAATGCTAGGAGTTGTTGTTTTGCAACAGCTGGAGGCTCCGTTTTGGAAACACTGCTGTAAAATATGTTTTTAATTTTTATTGGGGGGGGCAGTGTAAGGGGGTGTATACGTAGTGTTTTACCCTTTATTTTGTGTTAGTGTAGTGTAGTGTTTTAGGGTACATTGACACTGGCTGAGGTTTACAGTGAGTTCCCTGCTAGGAGTTTGAGCTGCGGCAAAAAATTTGCCGCAGCTCATACTTGAAGCTGAAAACTTACTGTAAGCCTGCCCGTGTGAAAGTACCCTGTACATTCACATGGGGGGCAAACCTCCAGCTGTTTCAAAACTACAACTCCCAGCATGTACTGACAGACCGTGCATGCTGGGAGTTGTAGTTTTGCAACAGCTGGAGGCACACTGGTTGGAAAACCTTCAGTTAGGTTCTGTTATCTAACTCAATATTTTCCAACCAGTGTGCCTCAAGCTGTTGCAAAACTACAACTTCCAGCATGTACTGATCACCGAAGGGCATGCTGGGAGATGTAGTTATGCAACAGCTGGAGGGATCGCAATTACAACTCCCAGCATGCTGGGATTTGCAGTTTTGCAACATCTGGAGAGCTACAGTATAGAGACCACTGCAAATTGTGGCTCTCCAGATGCTGCAAAACTAAAAATCTCAGAATGCCCGGACAGCAAACAGTTGTGTGGGCATGCTAGGAGTTGTAGTTTTGCAAGATCTGGAGGGCTATAGTTCAGAGACTACCATATAGTGGTCTCAAACTGTAGCCCTCCAGATGTTGCAAAACTTCAACTCCCAGCATGCCCAAACAGCTGTCTGGGCATGCTGGGAGTAGTAGCTCTGCAACATCTGGAGTGCTACAGTATAGAGACCACTATATAGTGGTCTCGGACTGCAGCCCTCCAGATGTTGCTAGGCAACTTACCGGCTTCCGTCGGATCCAGGGAGCTTGCGCCAATCGTCGCCCGCAGCCTCCACAGATCGGTAAGTGGACTCCGGCGCCGGTCCTCTGTTGTTTCCCCGTTCTGCCCCGCCTATTGTGGGTGGGCAGAATGGGGAAAATGAAAGTTAACCCCCCCGCCCCCAAACTGCTATTGGTGGTCGCGTCTAGACCACCAATAGCAGGGATAGGAGGGGTGGCACCCCTGCCACCTCACTCCTATCTCTTCAGGGGGGTTGTGGGTGTCATGGACACCCGCGATCCCCCTTCTATTCCGGGTCACCATAGACCCGGAATGACCCGGAATTGCGCAAATCGCAAGTGTTAATTCACTTGCGATTTGCGCCGATCGCCGACATGGGGGGGGGGTCTGATGACCCCCCTGGGCATTTGCATGGGGTGCCTGCTGATAGATATCAGCAGTCACGCACGGCCACGCGCCGGACGGGGACCGAAATTCCCACAGGCGTACAGGTACGCCCTTGGTCCTTAAGTACCAGGGAGCAAAGGCGTACCTGTACGCCCTTGATCCTTAAGGGGTTAAGGACCAAGCCCATTTTCATGTTAAAGAACAGGCCAATTTTATTTTTCCGTTTTCGTTTTTTCCTCCTCGCCTTCTAAAATCCATAACTCTTTTATATTTCCATCTACAGAGCCATATAAGGGCTTGTTTTTTGTTTGACCAATTGTACTTTGTAATGAAACCACTTATTTTACCATAAAATGTACGGCGGACCCAAAAATAATTTTTTAGGGAGGAAATTTTTATGAAAACCAAAATGTTGCACATTTTGAAGGGGTTCGTTTTCACACTGTACAATTTATGGTAAAAATGATATGTGTTCTTTATTCTGTGGGTCAATACGATGAAATTGATACCCATGGCTAGATACTTTTTTTTTTTTTGTACCACTTAAAAAAATCTAAAGCTTTTTGTACTAAATCAGTAATATAAAATTGCCCTATTTTGACCACCTATAACTTTTTCATTTTTCCGTATATAGGGCGGTATGAGGGCTCCTTATTTGCGACGTCATCTTTAATTTTTTTTAGATGCCACATCTGCATATATAAAACTTTTAGATAATTTTTTCTAAATTTTGTTTTGAATAAAATGTGACAAAAAAGCTGCATTTTTGGAATTTTTTATTTTTTACATTTACGCCATTCACCGTACGGGATCATTAACATTATATTCTGATAGTTCGAACATTTATGCATGCGGCAATATCAAATATGTTTATAAAAAAAAAATGGGGGGTAAAAAAGGAAAAACTGACAATTTGCATTTGTATTGGTGGAGGGGATTTTTCACTTTTTTTTTTACTTTTTTTTTTTACATTTTCCAATTTTTTTTTTTAACACTTTTTATGTCCCCATAGGGGACTATCTATAGCAATCCTTTGTGCAGTGCTATGTATAGGACACAGCACTGCTCAGTATTATCGGTGATCTGCTCTGGTCTGCTCGATCTCAGACCAGAGCAGAAGACCCCAGGAGACGTCCGGAGCCAGGTGAGGGGACCTCCGGCTGCCATGCTGGATTAATGGATCGCTGCGGCAGCGCTCCGGGCGATCCGATCATCCATTCAAAGTACCACAATGCCGCAGATGCCGTGATCTGTAATGATCACAGCATCTGAGGGGTTAATGGCGGACATCCGCGCGATCGCGGGTGTCGGCCATTACGGGCGGGTCCCCGGCTGCTGCTAGCAGCCGGGACCTGTCGTGTATGACGCGAGCACCGTTCCGATGCTCGCGGTCATACACAGGACGTAAATGTACGTCCTGGTGCGGGAAGTCCCGCCAAACCAGGATGTACATTTACGTCCGTGGTCGTTAAGGGGTTAAATACAGTTTATAAAAAAAAAAAGTTTCAATGGAAAAAATACCAATACATGACTAAATTATATATATATATATATATATATATATATATATATATATATATATATGTGGGTGTGTGTGTGTGTGGTATCCCGGTACCGTATCCTACTATCCGGTACCTTTTATTGTGGGTCCCCATAGCAAGAGTCCCTAGGATGTCGGGGTCCCAATTGTCTAGTTCACCCCTAGTCACCTCTCATCCAGTTGGTAATTGTCCAGTAACCACTTAAGATTTGAACGTGTCAGATTGTATAAATGTAAATAAATAGTTAATTACCTGACCATAGCGTAGCAGGACCTGCGGGTCACGTGGTTAGGTGAACTCTATGGTATTTTTTCTTGAGGACCTTTGGAGGTCCCTGTGACGTAGTCAATCCCATCACACTGTGTAACAGTGAGTGACAGGTTTTCAGACCAATCAGATTAGCCCCGCCCCCTGTCCATATAAGGGAGCAGCGGCCATGTTCTCGCTCTCTTGTTCCTGTGCAAGCAAGCAAGAAGCATCTGCGCTGCTTTGATCAGTGAGTCTAGGCCTGAACCTTGCGGTGACGGCCAAAAACTTCTAATTTCTGAGTGTATCAATCCCCAAGCACTCTGCAAGATCACTGGACCTTATCTATCCCCTAAATCTGGACGGACCTGCAATAACTACCCTAAATTCAGAGACTTTTAATATCATTCAAGGTCCACAACATTTGTCAGTCATTGAGATATATAAAGACAGCCTGAGACTGTCATTGTGCATTGGATGTACTGCAAGCACTTAAGTAAAGTTTGTTCAAGTACCTTGTGGACCTTCAGTCATTTTATTACATGCATCTATCGTTTCTGGGAAGGGCGGCGATAGGCCGGAGAATTACCTCATCATACTAGCCCTCAGCCTGGCGTCACGAACTCTAGGGTTAACATGAACCCCTTATCTACTACAACATCCCGACTACCCTACACCCCCCAAGGCATACCACAAAGCCTTTTTGGCGTTGCAGGAACAGGATATGGGTGTGCGCCTACTACAGTCGCTATTAGTGGAAGTGTGCTCACCCCCAGAAAAATAACTTTATTTATGTACTGTGACTTATACTCCGGAGTAAGGGGTTGCGCACACGGTGCTGTGTGGAGGAAGTGTGCATGTAAAGTAAGGGGGGAGGTGAACAGTACAGCAGAGCTACAAGTTAGCGCGGGACATCCCTGCACACGTGATCCAGATACCCCACCTACCGAAGCTCTCGGTGCTGCGGCGGCCATTTTGTTGGAGTCTAGTGCCAGAAACCAACAAAGAGAGACAGTTCAGCGAGGGAAAAGGCGCAGAGTGCGACAACGGGTTGGAAGCTGTGAGGAGCCGGAACAGTACGGGACTCTGAGACGTCAGATTGCCGAATTTAAGGCTTATAGAAAGACTATATTCCTGGGACTGCTATTGTTCATTGGATGTACCGCAAGCACTTAAGTAAACTTACCCAAGTTCAAGTACAATGTGGACCTTCAGTCATTTCATTACATGCACCTGCCATTTCTGGGAAGAGCGGCGATAGGCCGGAGAAATACCTCAGCATACTAGACCTCAGCCTGGCGTCACGAACTATAGGGTTAACATTAACCCCTCATCTACCGAAACAATACCCCCACTACCAACATCCCCCAAGAGCTACCACATTATTATTCTCCAAAAATGCATCCAGACCCCTTTTATATTCTTTTACAGAGTTCACCATGACCACCTCCTCGGGCAGAGAATTCCACAGTCTCACTGCTCTTAGAGTAAAGAACCCCCGTCTGTGCTGGTGTAGAAACATTCTTTCCTCTAGACGTAGAGGATGCCCCCTTTGTTATAGATATAGTCCTGGGTATAAATAGATCATGGGAGAGATCGTTGTACTGTCCCCTTGATATATTTATACATAGTTATCAGGTCTCCCCTAAGCCTTCTTTTTTCTAAACTAAATAACCCTAATTCTGATAATCTTTCTGGGTACTGTAGTCCTCCCATTCCCCGTATTACTCTGGTTGCCGTCTTTGAACCCTCTCCAGCTCCACTATATCTTTCTTGCACACTGGTGCCCAGTAGTGTTAAGCGGCATTGGCCATATTCTAATTCGCGAATATTCGCGAATATATGGACGAATATTCGTCATATTCGCGAATATTCGCATATTCGTAATATTCTCGTTTTATTTTCGCATATGCGAATATTCGCGTGTGAGAAAATTAACATATGCAAAAATTTGCATATGCAACAAATTAACATAAGTGAAAATTTGCATATGCGAAAATTAGCAGGTGCAAATTTTCGCATATGCGAAAATTCGCACACCAGTCTCACACAGTTGTATTAGAGCCTTCTTACACCACATAAGCTGGAAGCAGAGAGGGATGATCACTGTGATGTGTACTGTGAAAAAAAAAAAAAAAAATTACGAATATTCGTAATTACGAATATATAGCGCTATATTCGCGAATATTCGCGATTTCGCGAATATGCGATATTCGCGAATAAAATTCGAATTGCGAATATTCGCGAGCAATACTAGTGCCCAGTACTGTTCACAGTATTCTATGTGTGGTCTGACTAGTGATTTGTACAGCAGTAGAATTATTTCCTTGTTGTGGGCATCTATGCCCCTATTGATGCACCCTATGATTTTATTTGCCTTGGCAGCAGCTGCCCGACACTGGTCACTACAGCTAAATTTACTGTTAACTAAGACTCACAAGTCCTTTTCCACATCAATCATCTCAAGTGTGCTCCCATTTAATACATAATCCCAGCCTGGATTTTTCCTTCCCATTTGCATTAACTTACATTTATCAGTGTTGAACCTCATCTGCCACTTCCTAGCCCAAACCTCCAACCTATCCAGATCCATTTGTAACAGTGCACTGTCCTCTATTGTGATAGCGCTTTACAGAGTTTAGTATTATCTGCAAAGATTGCTACTTTACTATTCAACCCCTATACAAGGTCATTCATGAATATATTAAATAGGACAGGACCCAAGACTGACCCCTGTGGTACCCCACTAGTAACAGTCATCCAATCAGAATAAGTACCATTAATAACCACCCTCTGTTTCCTATAACTGAGCCAATTACTTACCCACTGACACACATTCTCCCCCAGCCCAATAATTCTCATTTTATGCATCAACTGTTTATGGTGCACCGTATCAAATGCTTTGGGAAAAATCCAGATATACAACATCCATCGATTCCCCCTGGTTGAGTCTGGAGCTCACCTCCTCATAAAAGCTGATCAGGTTAGTTTGACATTACCGATCCCTCATAAAGCAATGCTGATATGGAGTCATACATTTATTTTTATCAAGATATTCCAAAATAGCATCTCTTAGAAAACCCTCAAACAATGTACATACAACAGAGGTTAAACTAACAGGTCTTTAATTCACTGGGTCACCCTTTGTCCCCTTTTTAAATATTGGCACCACATTTGCTATGAACCAGTCCTGGGGAACAGTCCCTGTTACTATCGAGTCCCTGAATAATAAAAATTGGGGTTTGTCTATTACATTACTTAATTCCTTTAGAACACGGGGATGAATGCCATCAGTAGCTAGCGATTTGTATATTTAGATTTTTTGTAGGCGGCACTGTACTTCTTCCTGGGTTAGACCTGTGACCTGTAATGGGGAGTTTACCTTATCTCGCTGTATTTCACCTCGCATTTCATTTTTCTCAATGAATACAGTGGAGAAGAATTTGTTTAACCCCTTAACGACACAGGACGTATATTTACTTCCTGCGCCGGCTCCCGCGATTTCTCCTTGAATTTTCTCCTTCACTTTGCTGCCATTCCTGTGAAACACTTTCTGGATGTCATTTTGTATACTTTGAAGGGTGCCGTTTTTATAATGTGGTCATTTATGGGGTATTTCTAATATGAAGGCCCTTCAAATCCACTTCAAAACTCAACTGGTCCCTGAAAAATTCAGATTTTAAAAAATTTGGGAAAAATTTGAAAGTTGCTGCTGAACTTTGAAGCCATCTGATGTCTTCCAAAAGTAAAAACATGTCAACTTTATGATGTAAACATAAAGTAGACATATTGTATATGTGAATCAATATATAATTTATTTGGAATGTCTATTTTCCTTATAAGCAGACAGTTTCAAATAAAAAAAAATGCTACATTTTGACATTTTTCATCACATTTTTAAATTTGTCATCAACAAATGAGGCATTCTTACTTTTTTTCTGTACATCCACTGTAGGGGGACTTGGTCGGACACCAATCTGAACTTCTTACCAGCCAGGTAGTATCTTAAAGGGGTACTCCGGCACTAAGACATCTTATCCCCTATCCAAAAGATAGGGGTTAAGATGCCTGATCGCGGGGGTCCTGCCACTGGGGACCCCTGTGATCTTGCACACAGCGTGCAAGATCACGGGGGTGCCCAGCAGCGGGACCCCCGCAATCAGGCCTCTTATCCCCTATCCTTTGGATAGGGGATAAGATGTCTTAGCGCCGGAGGATCCCTTTAAGGAATCCAGCATCCATTTTATGGCCAGACATTCCCTTTCCACAACAGAATAATTACTTTTGCAGGACATAAGCTTCCTGCTTAAAGGGGTATTCCAGGCAAAGACTTTTTTTTTTATATATCAACTGGCTCCGGAAAGTTAAACAGATTTGTAAATTACTTCTATTCTTCTATTTTTTGTCTAACTGCTCAATGATGATGTCACGTCACGGGAGCTGTGCATGATGGGAGAATATCCCTTGCATGATGGGAGAATATCCCCATAGGAGCTGGACAGCTCTCGGGACGTGAGTCATCAGAAAGCAGTTAGACAGAAAGCAGCAACTCAACTTCAGAAGCTAATAACTATTGGAAGGATTAATATTTTTTAATAGAAGTAATTTACAAATCTCCGGATCATTATATGCCGTTAAAAAATTGCATTTGTTTTTAACATCTATAGATTATTCTATATTAGGTGGTTGCTATATATATATTCATATTTTCTAAATCTGTCATTAGGGCCCAATGACAGTTTAAGATAACATTGACATTGCTCTGATATTTTTAACCATTTAAGTTTTTATTCTTTTAATAAAATCTGCATTTTTTTCAAAACTTTATGTCTCAAACAATTATTCACTGTGTACCCTAGGGTAGTATTCTTGAGGTGTGGTTAATCTTTGTTTTAGTTTTTACCCATTTGGATTGGTGGGGATCAATCCTTTAACCACAATAACCTTGAATACCTGGTTGGGAGCTGCACACATTTTTCTAATTTACAAATCTGTTTAACTTTACGGAGCCAGTTGATATATAAAAAAAAGTTTTTGCCTGGAATACCCCTTTAAATATGTAATGGGGTGCTCTTCCCCATTCACCTTCTTTGACATTACTGCCCCTTAACCAACCTCTGAGGCTTCGGCCTGTACTATGAATTATTTCGAAAAGTCAGGCACCACCAACACTGACTGACTACATAGGGCTTTTCTTTAGGGCCTAAAATTATTTTTCTGCCTCCTGGGACCATTGAACCATCACTGCCATTTTTTATCTTTTGTTAGATCAGTTAATGGCGCAGCTATGGAGGCAAAGTTTGGCACGAACCTGCAGTAATAGCCCACAATCCCCAGGAATGCTCTTACTTGCTCTTTTTTTGTAAGAGGTTGTGGCCTTCTCTGAATCGCCTCCCCCTTTTTTTATCTGAGGTCTTATTGTGCCCTTACTCACAATGTACCCCAAATATTGAGCCTCCTCTAACGCAATGGCACATTTCTCTGGGTTAGCAGTTAACTAGGCTTCCCTGAGTGAATCAAGTATTGCTTGTACTTTACTCAGATGGGACTCCCAGTCTTTACTAAACACCACAATATCCTCTAAGTGGGCAGCTGCACACCTGGAATGGGGCTTTAGAACCCTATCCATGGCCCTCTGTAATGTGGCTGGTGCCCCTTGTAACCCACAAGGCATCCTGGTGTAATGAAAGAGCCCATCTGGGGTGAAGGCAGTTCTCTTCTTTGCCTTCTCTGACAGTGGAATCTGCCAGTATCCTTTGGTAAGGTCCAGGGTAGGAATGTACCTGGCAGTCTCCAAGCCTCTGGAATTATACATGGCCTCACATGGATTTTCACCCCAGGTTCAGTTCACATGTTGAAAGACATCTGTAGTGCCAGGGAGATCAGTGAAGATATCCCTTTTTTTTTTTTTTTTTTTTTTGTAAAAACTCCCATGTTGCCTGTTTTTGGGGTTTGGACAGTGAGTACCTACCATAACCTTCTCAATTTCTGAGGGGGATTCCACTTGGGTGGTCAGGGTTACTACTAGAGATTCTCTATCCTGCCAAGGCTTAATTAATTTTACATGGTAGATTTGGATAGGTTTTATTTTCCCAGGCTGATGGATCTTATAATTAACCTCTCCAGCCCTCTCTACTACTTCCTAAGGTCCTTGCCACTTAGCCAGGAATTTACTCTCCACAGTGGGTACAAGTACCAGTACACGGTCACCTGGGTTAAACTGCCTCACCCCAGCCGGCCTATTGTATACACGACTCCTGGACTCTTGGGCTCTCTGCATACTGATACGATCTTGCATGTGGACCACATGCTCTATTACACTTATATAAGGGGTGGCTTCACTCTCCCATGTTTCCTTGGCGATATCCAGTGGGGTGTCTCCCATATAGCAACTCGAATAAAGAGAAGCCTGTAGAAGACTGAGGGACCTCTTGGATGGAGAACAGGAGGTATGGCAGTAGAAAATCCCAGTCCCTCCCATCTTTTTCTACCACCTTCCTCAACATTCCCTTCAGGGTTCTATTGAACCTCTCCACTATGCAGATACATAGAGGTTCTGAGATGTTTGATCTTCATCAGCTTACACAAATCCCGCATTACCTTGGATATAAAAAGTGTACCCTAGTCCGTAATTATTTCTTTAGGTAGACCTGTTCTAGATAAAATATGAAATAACTCCCAGGCAATACATTTTTAAGGTAGCAGGAGATGAGGTAGCAGGAGATTTCACAGGGGAACAGTTTCAGGGTACCTTGTAGCATAGTCAAGTACTATCAGAATATATTGATGGCCTTTGGCAGACTTTACCAACGGGCTTACTAGATCCATAGCTATTCTTTTGACATAGGAGCGGTTAACTGACAAATTGGACAATATTTACAAAAATTCAAGATCTCCTGATAACAGCCTGGCCAACAAAACCTTTGCAGGACTTGCTCTTGCGTTTTTTTCTGCTCCAGAGTGACTCCCTAGTATGTGGTTGTGGGCCATGTCAAGCACCACTTTCCTATATGGTACTGGCACCAGCAGCTGTTCCACAATTATCCCACACCTTATTAACGTGATACAATAAATTTTTATATACAGCAAAGTGAGGATACCTTTTCTCAGCGGAACCACGTTTAGCACTGTTACACTTTCTCATGCATGTTTTAGGGTGAGGTCTCGCAACTGAGCAGTTCCGTAATCCACCCGTGAGACCTGGAACATGAGGTCAGGAACATTTTGCTCTGGAATGGGAGGCTCATCCTCCTCTCCTGCAAATGATGTTAGGGGAAAATGATAAGGTGCAATAGTGGTCACCCCTACTGCATCCTCTTGGACATCCTCAGCTAGGGGAAGTGGGATGAGAGACCGGGGATGCGGTAATAACTCAATTATGAATTATGGTCATAAAAATATGAATTATGAAAAAAAATCATAATGATTAAAAATATCAAAATTATGACCTGTTGAATTGTAGACAAAGCCAATCAATACAAATAACATCCTAGTCCGACTATTTCCTCAGATATCAACAAGTTCTTTTTATGACGGGATGACATTAACGCTTAAGGATGTAGTTTTGCAACAGGTATTATAAAAGTATGCAGATTTATTGGTTTTAAAAATGTAAACATAAATGAGTAATAAACACAATGATATATGCAAATGAATATCAATTAGATATATTAGTAAACATTACGAGCTTGTTAATTGACTACATATAGTAGAACAATACATGTGAGTAGTAAGTAACTTTTTACAATAAAACAAAAGCTTCTAGGTTAGGATAAAATATAAGAAAAAGGTTACATATCACTGTGTTCAGAAGAAACCTTATAATATCAAGATGGGCAATAATCATAGACATCTCAATATGGAATGATAAATACACTTCCCGCCCCCTTCTAACCAACTACAAATCACATAACTCCAAGAATGAGCAAATCCATCTAAGGATATAAACATGGAAGAACTATAATTTACTCCCACCCCATTCTGGATTACTTTTCTATATATGATCTGAGTAAGACATTTAGACAAACAGCAGAGTTTTATGATCTCGCTAGACTATATTTTAGGAGGAAGAACTTGAAACAAGTTTCCTGTGTGGGAAATATACTTATAACACTTAGCTTGGAGAGTATGCATACTATCAATGTCTAAGCATTTATTTAATGCTTTGATAGATTATGAGTCCTGATTCTTCTGCAGGTAGAATAAGTTTGATGTGTCACATGACCCTCTTCCTATTGATAAAACAAAAGTTGGATTCAAAATGGCTGCCATGGTCAACACCCATCTTGAAAAGTTTCCCCCCTCACATATACTAATGTGCCACAAACAGGAAGTTAATATCACGTACTATTCCCATTTTATTAAGGTGTATCCATATAAATGGCCCACCCTGTATATATTTCCGATAAAAAAATATAACTTTGTTTATTTTTTTTATATATAATTGAAAACATTTTTCAATATTTTTAGGATGGACATGTTTAAAAGACTGTATATTTGGTACAATTAAGCTACAAACCATACTTATTTATATGGTTATCCATAATACTTTAACCCCTTAAGGACGCAGGACGTACTCAAACGGCCCCTTTTCCGAGTCCTTAAGGACTCAGGACGTTTGAGTACGTCCTGTCAAATCCTGGCCCCCCGCCGCTAGCTGGAGGGGAGCCGGTGCCCGATGCCTGCTGAAATTGTTCAGCAGGCATCAGGGCATATCGCCCAGGGGGGTCATTATGCCCCCCCATGTTGGCGATGGCCGCAGATCGCTGGACAATTCAGTCCAGCGATCTGCGGCAGATTCCGGGTCAATCGGGTCTCCAGTGACCCGGTGACCCGGAATTACAGGCTGTTCGGGGCCGTCGTAGACGGCCCCGAACAGCCAGAGCCTGCAGGGGTGAGGTGGCACTGGTGCCACCTCACGATCGCCCTGATTCATCGGCCGGATTACCGGCCGACCAATCAGGGCGCCTGCTGCGGGTGTCACTCCCGCAACCCGCTCCGCCCCTCTTCCGGAGGACGTGAGCGGGTGCAGGACGTGCACCCCGGGTGCTGGGGACCCCGATCCCCAGCGTCAATGTTGGGATCGGGGCCCCAGGAGCGGCGGCGGTGACGACGAGGGACTGACCTGTGCGGCGAGGATCGTTGGAGGTGAGTGACAGCCTCCTGCTGTTGCTTAGCAACAGCTCCCAGCATGCAAAAAGGGCATGCTGGGAGCTGTAGTTATGCAACAGCAGGAGGCAGACCACCACAACTCCCAGCATGCCCTTATGGGCATGCTGGGACTTGTAGTTTTGCAACAGCTGGAGGCACATTTTTTCTATGGAAAAGTGTACCTTCAGCTGTTGTGTAACTACAACTCCCAGCTTGCACAAACAGCTAAAGTGCATGCTGGGAGTTGTAGTAGTGCATCTGCTGGTTGCATAACTACAACTCCCAGCATGCCCGTTGGCTGTTGGTGACTGCTGGGAGTTGTAGTTTTGCAACAGCTGAAGGCACTCTGAGTTATGTAGCAAACCAGTGTGTCTCCAGCTGTTGCATGACTACAGTCCCCAGCATCCCCAGCCAAAGTAGTATGCCTCCAGCTGTTGCATAACTACAAGACCCAGCATGCCCTTCCGCTGTCCGTACATGCTGGGGGTTGTAGATTTTGCAACAGCTGAAGGCACACTGGTTGCAAAACACTTAGTTTGTTACCAAACTCTGTGTTTCACAACCAGTGTGTCTCCAGCTGTTGCAAAACTACAACTCCCAGCATGCACTGATAGACCGTACATGCTGGGAGTTGTAGTTTTGCAACAGCTGGATGTTTCTCCCCCAACAATGTGAACGTACAGGGTACACTTTCATGGGCGGAGGATTACAGCAAGTATCCGGCTGCAAGTTTGAGCTGCGGCAAATTTTCTGCCGCAGCTCAAACTGCCAGCGAGAAACTACTGTGAACCCCCCGCCAGTGCGACTGTACCCTAAAAACACTACACTAACACACAATAAAAAGTAAAAAACACTACGTATACACATACCCCTATACAACCCCCCTCCCCTCCCCAATAAAAATGAAAAACGTCTGGTACGCCACTGTTTCCAAAACGGAGCCTCCAGCGGTTGCAAAACTACAACTCCCAGCATGCACTGATAGACCGTACATGCTGGGAGTTGTAGTTTTGCAACAGCTGGATGTTCCCCCCCCCCCCCCCCCCCCAATGTGAACGTACAGGGTACACTCACATGGGCGGAGGATTACAGTAAGTATCTGGCTGCAAGTTTGAGCTGCAGCAAATTTTCTGCCGCAGCTCAAACTGCCAGCGTGAAACTACTGTGAACCTCTGCCCGTGTGACTGTACCCTAAAAACACTACACTACACTAGCACACAATAAAATAAAAGTAAAAAACACTACGTATACACATTCCCCTACACAGCCCCCCTCCCCAATAAAAATGAAAAACGTCTGGTACGCCACTGTTTCCAAAACGGAGCCTCCAGCTGTTGCAAAACAACTACTCCCAGTATTGCCAGATAGCCACTGACTGTCTAGGCATGCTGGGAGTTTTACAACAGCTGGAGGCACCCAGTTTGGGAATCAATGGCGTAGAATACCCCTATGTCCACCCCTATGCAAGTCCCTAATTTAGGCCTCAAATGCGCATGGCGCTTTCACTTTGGAGCCCTGTCGTATTTCAAGGCATACTCGGGAGAAATTGTGTTACAAATTTTGGGGGGTATTTTCTGCTTTTACCCTTTTTAAAAATGTTAAATTTTTGGGAAAAGAGGCATTTTTTTTTACATATGCAAAAGTCGTGAAACACCTGTTGGGTATTAAGGTTCACTTAACCCCTTGTTTCGTTCCCCGAGGGGTCTAGTTTCCAAAATGGTATGCCATGTGTTTTTGTTTTTGCTGTTCTGGCACCATAGGGGCTTCCTAAATGTGGCATGCCCCCAGAGCAAAATTTGCTTTAAAAAAGCCAAATGTGACTCCTTCTCTTCTGAGACCTGTAGTGCGCTAGCAGAGCCCTTTTCACCCCCATATGGGGCGTTTTCTGAATCGGGAGAAATTGGGCTTCAAATTTTGGGGGGTATTTTCTGCTTTAACCCTTTGTAAAAATGTAGATTTTTTGGGAAACCAAGCATTTTAGGTATTTTTTTTTTTTTTTTTTTACATATGCAAAAGTTGTGAAACCCCTGTGGGGTATTAAGGTTCACTTTACCCCTTGTTACATTCCCCAAGGGGTTTAGTTTCCAAAATGGTATGCCATGTGTTTTTTTTTTTGCTGTCCTGGCACCATAGGGGCTTCTTAAATGCGGCATGCCCCCAGAGCAAAATTTCCTTCAAAAAAGCCAAATGTGACTCCTTCTCTTCTGAGACCTGTAGTGCACCAGCAGAGCACTTTTCACCCCCATAGGGTGTGTTTTCTGAATCGGGAGAAATTGGGCTTCAAATTTTGGGGGGGTATTTTCTGCTTTAACCCTTTGTAAAAATGTAAATTTTTTGGGAAACCAAGCATTTTAGGTAATTTTTTTTTTTTTTTTTTTTTTACATATGCAAAAGTTGTGAAACCCCTGTGGGGTATTAAGGTTCACTTTACCCCTTGTTACGTTCCCCAAGGGGTCTAGTTTCCAAAATGGTATGCCATGTGTTTTTTTTTTGCTGTCCTGGCACCATAGGGGCTTCCTAAATGCGTCATGCCCCCAGAGCAAAATTTCCTTAAAAAAAGCCAAATGTGACTCCTTGTCTTCTGAGACCTGTAGTGCGCCAGCAGAGCACTTTTCACCCCCATAGGGTGTGTTTTCTGAATCGGGAGAAATTGGGCTTCAAATTTTGGGGGGTATTTTCTGCTTTAACCCTTTGTAAAAATGTAAATTTTTGGGGAAACCAAGCATTTTAGGTAATTTTTTTTTTTTTTTTTTACATATGCAAAAGTTGTGAAACCCCTGTGGGGTATTAAGGTTCACTTTACCCCTTGTTACGTTCCCCAAGGGGTCTAGTTTCCAAAATGGTATGCCATGTGTTTTTTTTGCTGTCCTGGCACCATAGGGGCTTCCTAAATGCGTCATGCCCCCAGAGCAAAATTTCCTTAAAAAAAGCCAAATGTGACTCCTTCTCTTCTGAGACCTGTAGTGCGCCAGCAGAGCACTTTTCACCCCCATATGGGGTGTTTTCTGAATCGGGAGAAATTGGGCTTCAAATTTTGGGGGGGTATTTTCTGCTATTACCCTTTTTAAAAATGTAAAACTTTTGGGAAACCAAGCATTTTAGGGAAAATGTATTTTTTTTTTTTACATATGCAAAAGTCGTGAATCACCTGTGGGGTATTAAGGTTTACTTTACCCCTTGTTATGTTCCCCGAAGGGTCTAGTTTCCAAAATGGTATGCCATGTGTTTTTTTTTGCTGTTCTGGCACCATAGGGGCTTCCTAAATGTGACATGCCCCCCAAAAACCATTTGTCGCTCCTTCCCTTCTGAGCCCTCTACTGTGCCCGCCGAACAATTAACATAGACATATGAGGTATGTCCTTACTCGAGAGAAATTGGGTTTCAAATACAAGTAAAAATTTTCTCCTTTTTACCCCTTGCAAAAATTCAAAAATTGGGTCTACAAAAACATGCGAGTGTAAAAAATGAAGATTGTGAATTTTTTCCTTCACTTTGCTGCTATTCCTGTGAAACACCTAAAGGGTTAAAACGCTGACTGAATGTCATTTTGAATACTTTGGGGGGTGCAGTTTTTATAATGGGGTCTTTTATGGAGCATTTCTAATATGAAGACCCTTCAAATCCACTTCAAACCTGAACTGGTCTCTGAAAAAAAGTGAGTTTCAAAATTTTGTGTAAAATTGGAAAATTGCTGCTGAACTTTGAAGCCCTTCGGTGTCTTCCAAAAGTAAAAACACGTTAATTTTATGATGCAAACATAAAGTAGACATATTGCATATGTGAATAAAAAAATAATTATTTTGAATATCCATTTTCCTTACAAGCAGAGAGCTTCAAAGTTAGAAAAATGCAAAATTTTCTAATTTTTCATAAAATTTTGGGATTTTTCACCAAGAAAGGATGCAAGTTACCACAAAATTTTACCACTATGTTAAAGTAGAATATGTCACGAAAAACTAAAAGCATCCCAGAGTTATTAATGTTTAAAGTGACAGTGGTCAGAATTGCAAAAAATGGCTGAGTCCTTAAGGTGAAAAAGGGCTCAGTCCTTAAGGGGTTAAAATTAAAATTCCTAAGTTTTTAAGGATGCAAACTAGACACCTTTTGTAATATGTTTGTTTCACAATTTTCTAGTAGTTTATCAAGAAAACAGCTAATCAGAATCCCACCACCAGGGTTCCCACACCCACCGGGACACCAACCAGCTGTGCAGCAGCCCCAGGCCTGTCCACGAGTCATGAACAAGAGACGAACCATGGACAAGGCCACAGGAGCAGGCACACCAACAACCCCCCTCCACCACAAGGCGGGACACGCCCCCCCCTTCATCGGATCCACAACTCTGTGATCCAATGAAAAGATGGAAAATGAAATGTAAAATAAAGGACATTCCCAATGAAGCTACTAAACTGCCCTGCAGTAGCACACAAGAAATTACCCTGAAAGAGCTTCGTGGAACTATCACTTGAAAGGTGGGTAAATTCACACATATGACAAATTTATAGTCAGACTTCCGCCTTTTTGTAAATTTGGTACAATGCGTTAAAAAGCTACCCATGAAAAAATCGGGGGGGGGGGGGGGGGGGGAAACACATACCACAGCCATTATTTATAAATACCGACTCGAAAGCAGGATCCACCAAATAGGAAAAATACAAATAACAAGGGACACGTGCCAATAAATATTTTTTTTTGCCTGCCTAATAAAATGACATAATATATGTTCTATAATTTAAACCTTGTGGGGAATACAATCCCATTTTAATAATCCAAAAAGCTTCACATTTTTTTTTTTTTTTCCTGTCCCACCTCGGAGAGGTTTGGAAACTTGTTCAACTGGGACAACACACATGCAAGATACATTCTCATTGTGTACTTCCTTAAAATGCCTCCATGCGCCAGAAAGCACTCTAGTCTGAACAAGGCCTGAAACTCTAGCACCAGCTACATGTTCCGCAATTCTTTTATTCAATTCCTTATTGTGGATCCCACATAATGTTTCATACAAATTGAATATGTGATACAATAGACCACAAAATCTGTCTCACATGATATATAAGTACTGATTTTAAAAAATTGACCATTAGATTCTGATCTAACTTCATTGGTCTTCACCATAAATTTGCATACCGAACATCTTGTACCTCTTTGTTTTTATTGATTCCCCCTTTTATGGATTTTTATAAACCTGAAATAAAAATGTGTGTTTTATGGAATATCCTTCTTGAAGTGCTGGGGATTTTTACCTTGTCTGAGGTTTCTTGTGTGCTATCTAATTTATGCCACCTATATTTATTATTTATTTAATTTTATTTATTTTCACTAGCTCAAAGAGCCAGAAATCCTATCAGGGGAAGGGGCACGTCCCTCCTGCGGCGGTAGGTGGCGACCGGTGCGCCCTCCCATGCAGCCCCGTCCACAAACCATCCCCATTCCATGACCCACGGACAAGCCTGATGCCGCTGCGGGACCAGCCAGCATCCCAAAAGGCAGGGGGACTCCCAGTGGTGGGATTTCCGGGAGCCACCCTCTTGATTAAATATTTAACATTATTTAAACAACCATATTACTAAATATCTTTTTTTTTTATAATACATATTTTTTTTTTCATATTTGTTTTAATACAGATTAACAAAACCAATAATTTAAATGTAGATTAATTAATTTCTATTTAGAATCCATATTTGTGTTAACCTGTGATTACTATTAAATGAACACCTATGTCTCAGACCTTATAAGACTGGTAACTGACTGTACAGAGGCACATTCATAGTGTAGGGTCCGTCCTAAGGAGGTCACCTTATCGTGGTGGGATGGTCCAAACTATTTGGCGAAATGGCGAAATTTTTCATTGTAGCAATATAGCATTTCATGTTTTCTCTGTATCTATGTTCTAGCAGTAGGCTGCTGTATTCTCCTGCCTGTATATATATATATATATATATATATATATATATATATATATATATATATATATATATCTATATATATATATATATATATATATATATATATATATATATATAAACAAATAGATCTCAATTTAGTTATTTTATCAATGTCTTCCAATGTTGGGCACAAAGAAGTCATGCACTTTCTTTAAAGGAGGTATTCTTCCATAGAAACCTTGGTTCAAGGTGATGTATATATTGTCTGTATATATTGTACAGCACCAAAACGGAGCCATACTATAAGTACATGTTAACCCTGCGGCTCCATAATAAGTGTAAAGGAGTGTAAAAGAGTTTTAACTTGAAAGCAACTCCAACCCTAAATACTATAATAAAAGTTATGGTTTAAATCTTGTGTATAAACATCTTTATTATAAAAATGATTACCCCACTTTTGTAAAGCACTTATGGAGAAGATATTTGTTTATTATAACACTTCATAATTAGTTCCCACATGTTAATGTTCCACAGTAATTTGTATTTTTTATTTGTTAATAAACAAATGGGTAAAAAAATATCTATTTAGTGTTGAGGGGGCAATTTATGGGAAGACACTTCATCACCATTACAGTTGGTATTAAGAATTATCAAAAAAACAAGAACTTTTCAGTAAAATTGCTTAATGTGTTCATTTCCTAGAAATAACATGGCATCACTTCATATAACTGCTGATTATCTCATTACAACAAAATGTCATCATTACTACACCAATCCTCAGGAACATAGGGGGGTATTTATTAATTTTGCCTGTTGACAGTTTCTTTTTACCCTTATTTTTTTTCTCTTTGGTTTTCATGGACATGCACCAAATTTATCAATTGGTGCAAGTTGTTAGTAATTTTGGCTCAAATGTTGAAATCAGCTGTTCACAGCGCCTTTTACACAGAACTTACCACCACAGAGGACAGCGTATTTTACAATGTAGAGCGGCCATTTTGGAGTCCCTCCTGCAGTATATCAGCAAGCGACATGAGTTATTTTCTTTTGTGGTATTTATAGCTACCATGTGAAATGGATTTTATTTTCAACTTGGGTAGTTTTTTTTTTGTTACTTCAGTGCAGTGGTCTTCAACCTGCCGATCTCCAGATGTTGCAAAACTACAATTCCCAGCATGCCCGGACAGCCGTTGGGTGTCCGGGCATGCTGGGAGTTGTAGTTGTGCAACATCTGGAGGTCCGCAGGTTGGAGACCACTGCACTGAAGTAACAACCATGGATTTCTGTGTATGCATCTACATGTAGATAGATAGATGGATAGAAGGTCAAATAGATAGATTGATAGATGAATGGATGGATAAATATTCCAGTGCCAAATTAACCATGTTTATATTTATAATGCTGCTGGCTTCTTATGCAGAAAATAGGCTTCTCATCAGATTCTGCTGGCTGTTCTGCCATAGCGAACCTCATCTGCTCTGGACAGTGGGGTAACAATAAATTTGGGGGCCCCCCTGCAAGCCCTACTGAGGAGGCCCCTAAGTTCCTCCCCCCCAAGGTATGCCACACCCATGCCAATACACCCCACCCATACCAAATTGCTCTGCCCATACTGATATGCACTGCCCATAGGCATTTTCAGTGAACGTATGAAGAGCATCTGTAGGTAACACTTACTTTTTTTTTTTTTTTAATATCACTGTAGTGTACAATATATAGAAAGAAGGTATGGAATAGCGTACAGTGTTAGGGACTTCCAAGTCCGTGGGTGCCAGTCCTCAAGCTTGACCAAAGCTATGTAACAAGTAGAAAGAGGATGGAAGACGGCACTCCAATGATGTGGTCTCCAAAAAGTCGCATCACATTGTATATTGAAGGAATATTTACCTTTACTTGTGCTAAAGGAATTATATGAGGTTAGAAAATATTTCTCCATATGCAGTAACTGATTTTTCTGCTATTCTCCATTTAGATATGTAGGGCAGAGCTACATTACCAAATACTTCCTGTTCACAAGAGCAGTGCTGGAAAGAAAAGTCTCTTTTCCAATCTCAAACAACCACTTACATTTTCTGGGTTGAAAAAGCAGATGAAGATAAAATGAAAACTTTCATTTATAGCTTCATAGAAATAATCCATCACTTTTTACTAATTCGGCTTCATTACAGGTTATTTATATACCTACATCCTAATGACTACAATTATGTGAACAACATATAAATGTGTATACATCAAAGCAAAAAATCTGTTGTTGGTGAACTGTTGTTGGTGAAGTGCTACAGTATAATATGCTGATCTTGGAAATAAACTATTACAAGTTCCATTTAATGAACAGTAGAACTTGAGCAGCTTTTTTGTTGCCTGCTCTTGCACTTTCAAGCAGGCTCTTGTTTATCTTTAATTGATTATCTGTTTAATTTAAGGATAGAACTTATTTGTGGCTATTGGGATACATAATTCAGGTCTGCTTTTACCATTGTCAGTTTCTGGCAGTCACTTTTCTATGTGCTTGGACTATAGAGCAATTAAAGTTGAAGTTTTGCTGAAAACAAGAGACTTTAATCAAGTTAACTATGAAATACTGCAGCATTGACACCACCAGGGATTTTCTTGTACTTTTTAGAAACCTTCACAATCAGTGAAAACAAAATAGAAAGGCATTTACATTCTCTATTGTAACTCTCTGTTTTTTAAAACTATGGCCGCATAATCAACTCTTTGCTCTGTTTATGTACCATTATCGTTCACCATAAAAGTTAAAGGGGTACTCCAGTGGAAAAAAAAATTCAAACCAACTGATGCCAGAAAGATCAATAGATTTGTAAATTACTTCTATTTAAAGTCTACCTGCAAAAAACTTTTTATATACTGTATATACTGGAGTATAAGCCAAGTTTTTCAGCACCATTTTTCGTGCCAAAAACGTCCCCCTCGGCTTATACTCGAGTGATGGGGAAAAAAAAAAAAGAATCACAGGCATACCGGTGGAGGTGGCGAGGGGATGGGCTGGACCGTCCATCTTCGTCCATCTAAGCTGTAGGGACCGTCCGACTTCCAGTGGGGAGGGTGAGCCGTTCTGGGCCATCCATCTTGACAGGAGGCCCTCTTCTCCGCTCAGTTCCGGCCCTAGACTAGTGACGCTGCATTGATGCCGCCGTGCAGGGACCGTCCAACTTCCAGTGGGGAAGCCCGAACCGGCTCACCCTCCCCACTAGAAGTCGGATGGTCCCTGCTGCGACGTTGGACGGCTGCTTGGGAAGGACCGACAGAGCTGAACCTCAGGAGGTGGGGAGACAACAAGAGAGGAAGTCTGGATGATGACAGGGGAGTATGAGAGGGATCTGTATAATGATATGGGGGGGCAAGAGGGATCTATATGATGGGGGATGAGGGGGGTCTGGATGATGACAGGGGGGTATGAGGGGGATCTGGATAATGATATGGGGGCAAGAGGGATCTGTATGATGGGGGGATGAGGGGGGTCTGGATGATGACAGGAGGGATGAGAAGGGGTTCTGGATGATGACAGTGGGAGTCGGGACGATGACAGAGGAGGGCGGGATGATGACCAGAGGGATGATGTATTTCCTACCCTAGGCTTATACTCGAGTCAATAGGTTGTCCTGGGTTTTTGGGGTAAAATTAGGGGCCTTGGCTTATATTCGGAACGGCTAATACTCGAGTATATACAGTAATGTAGAAAATAACATTATATGTATATTTTCAATATACATTGGTTAAAAAAATGTGTATACTTTTTTTTCTGCAGCTATTGCCTGTGTCTCTGTGAGGAGATCAAATACAGGAAGTGTGGGTGAACCAGCAGGGCTCTGTGCAATGAGGACAAACAGGGATCGGTACACTGAAGCTCTGTGACACGCTCCCAGCTTACACAGCAGGATGACTAACCAGGAGCCTGCACAGAGCCCTGCTCATCCCGTCCACACTTCCTATATTTGGTCTCACAGAGACACACAGGCAATAGTTGCAGGGACAGCATTTTTTCACTCAAAAATATACATATTTTTAACCAATGTATATTAAATATGTACATATAACTGTATTATTATAAAGAACTGTATTCATTATATACTGTAAAAAATGTTTTGCTAACCACAGTAACACTTTAAAAATCTTAATCCTTCCAGTGCTTATTAAGTTGTGTAGTTCTTTCCAGTCTGACTACAGTGCTCTCTGCTGACACCTTTGTCGATGTCAGGAACTGTCCAGAGCAGGAGCAAATCCCCATAGCAAACCTCTATTACTCTGGACAATTCCTGACAAGGACAGAGGTGACAGCAGAGAGCACTGTAGTCAGGCTGGAAAGAACTGCACAACTTTCTCTATAGTATACAACAGCTGATAAGTACTGGAAGCCTTAAAGTATTTTTTAAATAAAAGTAGTTTTTAAATCTGTATACGTTTCTGGCACCAGTTGATTTGAAAATTTTTTTTTCAACCGAGTATCCCTACACATAAGATAAAAGCGGGCTTAGTTTACCAACTTTGGTGGGACTTGTTGACCATCTAATATGTATGGGGCCTCCCTACTTTCCTCCATCTTCAGATGTCAGGAGAGAAGGAAAAAAAAGATTTTTAACAGCATGACACTAATGATGCTAAGCTATACGGCTAAGTCTCCACTTGTTTTTTTTTATTTATTTTTTTTTTCTGGCAGTTTTTGGAGCAGTTTTTGAGCAAAAGCCAGAAGTATATTCAAAAAGAATAGGACATATAAAGGAATGACTTACACTTTTTCTCCATTATGGATCCACTTCTCACTTTGGTTCATAAACTAGCCAGAAAAAAAAAAACAGGTGGAAACTTAGCCTTAGTGTTAATGTGTAGTTGCACTACTGTTCATGGTTGTTTGTTACTGTTTGTTCCTCCTGTTCATTATGTTGATTGTAAAGATAAGAGATGAGCGAGCTGAATCTGGCGAACCCGGACACAACCCAAACATTAGGGTTTTTCCAGCTCAGTGATCACTCAAGCTTTTACTGGTTCGGCTTGCACAAAAAAACAGAAAGCATGATTTTTTGGTGGATGGAATAAGCAGGGTGGGCAGGGGGCAAAGAGACAACGTAGGGAAAGCAGCAGAACACATGAGAACCCAGGTCTCTCAGTTGATTTGCTGCTTACCATGTCAATCAAGCACAAAGGCCAATAGGGCACAACCAGGGACACAGATAAAAGGGTCATTGATGTCACCCACAGAGTTAAGAGTGCTGGGAACTTGTGCAAAGAGCAGACAGAGAGAGGGAAAGAGCCTGACATATGGACAGTTAGTGGTTATAAATAGGGCTGAACTAATCAAATCTGACGAATTCGAATTTGTTACCAATTTCAGGAAAAAAATTGTCTCATTACACTCCATTTAGTGTGGTCCAGGCTCTAGGGCATCTAAAATGGCGGATCCACATGTGAGGACATGGGGCAAGGAATCCTGGAAAGGGGGGAACAAGAGTAGGCGGGATGACCCTGAACGGGGTGCCCGCTCTCGGATCGTGCCCCATGTCACTCACCAGCCCCATACTCCTTCTGTCCCGTCCCGGCGCGCGCCGCCCCACTCTCTAGGGCGTGCGCATGCTGGCTCTCTGAAATTTAAAGGGCCAGTGCACCACTAATTGTTGCCTGGCCCAATCAGTGCAATCACCTCCCTACACTATATTAACCCACTTCCCCTTCCTGTCCCTGTCGGATCTTGTTGCCTTGTGCCAGTGAAAGCGTTCCCGTGTGTCCTTTGCCTGTGTATCCAGACCCTTGCCGTTGCCCTTGACTACGAACCATTGCTGCCTGCCCTGACCTTCTGCTATGTCTGACCTTGCCTTTTGCCCAGTCCTTCTGTACCGCACCTGACTCGGCAGTCAGTGAGGTTGAGTCGCTATTGGGTGGCACGACCTGGGGGTTACCTGCCGCAGCAAATCCATCCCGCTTTGCAGCTCTGGTGAAAACCAGTAACCCCTTAGACTTCGTTCCCCTGGTACGGCCCACGCCATCACCTCACTGACATAGAGGATCCACTACCTGTGTCTATCCTGCATACCACTCCGGATCCTGACAGTAGATCCGGCCATGGATCACACTGAGCTCCCGCTGCCCAGTGTCGCTGACCTAACCTCCGTGGTCACCCAGCAATCACAGCAGATCGCGCTACAAGGACAACAGCTGACTCAGTTGACCGCTATGCAGCAACAGTTTCTGCCTCAACAACAACAACCATCTCCTCCGCCAGCTCCTGCATCACCTCCGCAGCGAGTGGCTGCTCCTAGATTCCGCCTGTCTTTACCAGACAAGTTTGATGGGGACTCTAAACTGTGCCGTGGATTCCTGCCCCAGTGTTCCCTACACCTGGAGATGATGTCAGACCAATTTCCTACAGAACGGTCTAAGGTGGCATTCGTGGTCAGCCTGCTGTCTGGAAAGGCCTTGTCCTGGGCCACACCGCTTTGAGACCGCAACAATCCTGCCACTGCTACTGTCCAGTCCTTCTTCTCAGAAGTACGCAGTGTCTTTGAGGAGCCAGCCCGGGCTTCCTCAGCTGAGACAGCCCTATTGAATCTAGTCCAAGGGAGTTCTTCAGCGGGCAAATACGCCATACAGTTCCGCACCCTTGTCTCTGAGCTATCCTGGAATAATGAGGCCCTCTGCACGACCTTCAAAAAAGGCTTATCCAGTCACATCAAAGATGTTGTGGCCGCACGAGAAATTCCTTCTACCCTGTCTGAACTCATCCATTTGGCCACCCGCATTGACATGTGTTTCACTGAAAGACGCCAGGAGCTTCGTCAGGAAAAGGATCTTGTTCACACCAGGCAGTTTCCTCACCTGGCACCTATCTTCCAGTGTCCTTTGCAATCTGTTCCTGTGCCTTCCGTCGAGAAGGCTATGCAAGTGGATTGGTCTCGCCTGACCCAACAAGAGAGGATTTTCCGTAGGAACGAAAACCTGTGCCTGTACTGTGCAAGCACTGAACATTTCCTAAAAGACTGTCCTATTCGTCCTCCACGTCAGGGAAACGCTCACACCTAGTTAACGTAGGAGAGGCGTTGCTAAGTGTGAATTATTCCTCTCCACAACTGACTATATCTGTGCGGATTGCCATACCCGCTAATACCAATACTTCCTTCCCCGCTGTTGCTTTCTTGGACTCGGGTTCAGCAGGAAGTTTCATTGAATCAACAGATTCAATATTCCAGTTACCCGTCTTGTCAAACCTCTCTTCATTTCTTCCGTCAATGGAGAGAGACTAGTCTGCACCGTGCGTTACCGCACTCAACCGCTACTCATGAGTGTTGGAGTTCTCCATCATGAACATGTTGAATTTTTTGTGCTACCCAATTGCACTTCTGAAATTCTTCTGGGCTTGCCCTGGCTCCACTCCTAGCCTCGACTGGGTCACCGGGGACATTAAGAGTTGGGGAACTTCTTGCCACAAGCGATGTCTCCACCCAGTTTCTTCCTGCCAGGTCTCCATAGCTACTCCATTGCCAGGTCTTCCTAAGGCCTATCAGGACTTTTCGGACGTCTTTTGTAAAAAGCAAGCAGAGGTCTTACCTCCACATAGACCCTATGACTGCCCTATCGACCTGCTCCCTGGTACCACACTGCCCCGTGGTAGGATTTACCAACTTTCTGCCCCGGAAACACAAGCTATGTCAGAGTACATACAGGAAAACCTCAAAAGAGGTTTTATCCGAAAATCTTCTTCTCCAGCTGGAGCTGGATTTTTATTCGTTGCTAAAAAAGATGGATCTCTATGCCCCTGTATTGACTACCGCGGTCTTAATAAAATTACTGTAAAAAATCGCTATCCTCTGCCTCTCATCTCCGAACTCTTCGACCGACTGCGTGGAGCTAAGATTTTCACCAAACTTGATCTAAAGGGCGCCTATAACCTCATCCGTATTCGAGCAGGTGATGAATGGAAAACCGCCTTCAATACCAGAGATGGTCACTTTGAATACCTAGTCATGCCCTTTGGTCTATGCAACGCCCCAGTAGTCTTCCAGGACTTTGTTAATGAGATTTTTCGGGACATGTTGTACTCCTGTGTGGTAGTCTATCTTGACGACATCCTCATTTTTTTCCTCCAACCTAGAGGAACATCGCCTTCATGTCCGTCAAGTGCTCCAGTGACTACGCCAAAATCAACTTTACGCCAAATTGAGAAATGTCTATTCGAATGCAGCAGTCTTCCCTTCCTGGGATACATTGTGTCTGGTCAAGGTCTTCAAATGGACCCTGATAAACTATCTGAGGTAATGGATTGACCTCATCCCACTGGCCTACGAGCTATCCAAATATTTCTCGGATTTGCAAATTATTATCGTCAATTTATTCCCCACTTCTCCACCATCGTTGCTCCTATTGTAGCACTGACTAAGAAAAATGCTAATCTGAAATCCTGGCCGCCACTGGTGGAGGAAGCCTTTATCCACCTCAAAGCCGCCTTCTCCTCTGCTCCAGTCTTGTCCAGACCAGATCCTCTGAAGCCCTTCTTCCTCGAGGTTGACGCCTCCTCAGTTGGAGCCGGAGCTGTTCTCCTACAAAATCTGCTAAAGGAAAAAATGTCACTTGCGGATTTTTCTCCAAAACCTTTTCTCCTCCAGAAAAAAACTATTCCATTGGAGACCGTGAACTATTGGCTATTAAGTTGGCCCTTGAGGAGTGGAGACATCTTCTGGAAGGATCCCTTCATCCCATCACCATCTATACAGATCACAAAAATCTGTCGTACCACAGATGCCTCTGAAGCCGAGACCCTTCCTCAGCACATCATCCCCCCTGAGTGCCTGATCTCTTCTGCTCCTGCTTCTCTTGTGCCTATCCCTCCAGGAAAGACTTATGTTCCTCCCCATCTTCGCCTCCGGATCCTCAAATGGGGCCATTCCTCCCTTCTGGCTGGTCACGCTGGAATCAAAAAGACTTTACAGTTGATTGCCAGACACTATTGGTGGTCCTCCCTGGAAAAGGATGTGACCGCTTTCGTACGAGCCTGTACAGTGCGTGCACATGACAAGACCCCACGCCAGAAGCCTTCAGGCCTTCTCCTTCCGCTGCCAGTGCCTGAACAGCCTTGGTTCCACATAGCCATGGACTTCATCACTGATCTTCCTTTATCCCATGGCAACACTGTCATCTGGGTGGTCGTTGATCGTTTTTCCAAAATGCCTCACTTTATTCCGCTTCCTGGCCTTCCTTCTGCGCCACAGTTGGCGAAGCAATTTTTTCTGCAGATTTTTCTCTTCACGGGCTTCCCACGCATATCGTATCGGATAGAGGCGTTGAATTTGTGTCAAAATTTTGGAGAGCTCTCTGTAATCAATTAAAGATCAAATTAAATTTCTCGTCTTCCTATCACCTCCAATCCAATGGACAAGTGGAAAGAGTGAACCAGATTCTTGGTGACTACTTGTGACATTTTGTCTCCTCCCACCAAGATGATTGGTCGACCTTCTGCCCTGGGCAGAATTCTCGTACAATTTCAAAAATTCGGAGTCTTCCGCTAAATCTCCATTTTTTGTGGTGTACGGCCGTCACCCGCTGCCCCCCTTCCCATTCCCACTTCTTCTGGAGTTCCTGCCATGGATGATGTAACCCGGGACTTCTCCGCTATCTGGAAGGAGACTCAAAAGTCGCTCCTTCTCGCCTCTTCTCGTATGAAGAGAGATGCAGATAAAAAGCGAAGAAATCCTCCTGTCTTTGTCCCTGGTGACAAAGTGTGGCTCTCTGCCAAATACATACGGTTTTGTGTCCCTAGCTACAAGTTGGGTCCTCGTTACCTCGGGCCTTTTAAAATCAAGAATCAAATCAATTCTGTTTCTTACAAGCTTCATCTTCCCTCTTCTCTTCGCATTCCTAACTCTTTCCAGGTGTCTCTTCTCAAACCTCTTGTACTTAACGCTTTTCTCCCAAGGCCACTTTTCCTACTCCTATTTCTGGCTCCTCTGATGTCTTCTCCGTTAAAGAAATCCTCGCCTCCAAGATTGTCTGAGGTAAAAAAAAAAAATTTTGTAGATTGGGAGAATTGTGGCCATGAGGAGAGATCATGGGAACCCGAGGCCAATATTTTAGACAAAGATCTCATCCACAGATTCCTCATTTCTAAAAAGAGGGGGAGACCCGAGGGGAGGTACTGTCACTCCGAGCGCTCCGGGTCCTGCTGCCTCCCCGGAGTGCTCGCGGTGTGCCTCTGCATGCACCGCTCTGGTCAGCACCACTGAGGGGACGCGATCTGAGGCACGGGACGTGCCCGCTCTCAGATCGCGCCCCTTGTCACTCACCTGCCCCGTCCTCCTTCTGTCCTGTCCCGGTGCACGCGGCCCCACTCTCTAGGGCGCGCGTGCGCCGGCTCTCTGAAATTTAAAGGGCCAGTGCACCACTAATTGGTGCCTGGCCCAATCAGTGCATTCACCTCCCTACACTATACTATATCAACAAACTTCCCCTTCCTGTCCCTGACGGATCTTGTTGCCTTGTGCCAGTGAAAGCGTTCCCGGGTGTCCTTTGCCTGTGTATCCAGACCCTTGCCGTTGCCCTTGACTACGAACCGTTGCTGCCTGCCCTGACCTTCTGCTACGTCTGACCTTGCCTTTTGCTTAGTCCTTCTGTACCGCGCCTGACTCCGCAGTCAGTGAGGTTGAGTCGCTATTGGGTGGAACGACCTGGGGGCTACCTGCCGCAGCAAGTCCATCCCGCTTTGCGGCGGGCTCTGGTGAAAACCAGTAACCTCTTAGACTCCGTTTCCCTGATACGGACCACGCCATCACCTCACTGACATAGAGGATCCACTACCTGTGTCTATTCTGCATACCACTCCGGATCCTGACAGTCATTCACGAACAATTTGATTTCACTAATCAAAACTTACATTTCCTGTGAGACAGATCACGTTGTATACTGTATATCTTGCTCGGAATGTAAGAAACAGTATATAGGCGCAACAGTACGTAAATTGAAACAAAGAATTTCTGAGCATATCTCAGGTGCGCGTGTGGAGGGCATTGCTCACACACTCGCACTGTCAGGAGTGTCGCAACATTTTCGGGACATGCATGAAGGTAGAATCACACATATGAAAGTAAAACCTGTCCGCCAAGAGGTGGGGACAGAACACAAAAATTGTGCACCAGAGAAATATACTGGATCATGAAAATGGCTACACGGGCACCAGAAGTTATCAACCTGAAGTCTGAGGTTATGCTTTTCTACTGAAAAAAATTTACGAGTAGTTACTAATGTCTTGGTATGTGTGTATTATATTTGGATTATTATAATTATTATATAAATTTTTGCGGTTGAGGGGAAAGGTTTTTTTTTTTTTCTCCCATAAACTGCATGCACATAATCAAGCAAGTGTGAATATGAAGGTTAAAGGAGTACTCCGGTGGAGAACTTTTTTTTTTTTATCAACTGGTGGCAGAAAGTTAAACAGATTTGTAAATTACTTCTATTAACTCCTTATCCTGTGCCGGCTCCCGCGATATAACGCGGGGTCACGCATTAACCCCACATCATATTGGGTCGGTCCCGGCGGCCATCAACGGCCGGGATTTGCAGCTAATACAGGACATCACCGATCGCGCTGATGCCCTGTATTTACCCTTCAGACGCGGCGATCAAAGTTGACCGCTGCATCTGAAGTTAAACTGAATGTATCCTGGCAGCTCAGTCGGGCCCGAACAGCTTAACTCCTTAAGGACTGAGCCCTTTTTCACCTTAAGGACTCGGCCATTTTTTGCAAATCTGACACTGTCACTTTAAACATTAATAACTCTGGAATGCTTTTAGTTATAATTCTGATTCCGAGATTGTTTTTTCGTGACATATTCTACTTTAACTTAGTGGTAAAATTTTTTGGTAACTTGCATCCTTTCTTGGTGAAAAATCCACAAATTTGATGAAACATTTGAAAATTTTGCATTTTTCTAACTTTGAAGCTCTCTGCTTGTAAGGAAAATGGATATTCCAAATAATTTTTTTTTATTTACATATACAATATGTCTACTTTATATTTGCATCATAAAATTGATGAGTTTTTACTTTTGGAAGACACCAGAGGGCTTCAAAGTTCCGCAGCAATTTTCCAATTTTTCACAAAATTTTGAAACTCGCTTTTTTTCAGGGACCAGTTCAGGTTTGAAGTGGATTTGAAGGGTCTTCATATTAGAAATACCCCATAAATGACCCCATTATAAAAACTGCACCCCCCAAAGTATTCAAAATGACATTCAGTAAGCGTTTTAACCCTTTACGGGTTTCACAGGAATAGCAGCAAAGTGAAGGAGAAAATTCACAATCTTCATTTTTTACACTCGCTTGTTCTTGTAGACCCAATTTTTGAATTTTTGCAAGGGTAAAAAGGAGAAAATTTTTACTTGTATTTGAAACCCAATTTCTCTCGAGTAAGCACATACCTCATATGTCTATGTAAAGTGTTCGGCGGGCGCAGTAGAGGGCTCAGAAGGGAAGGAGCGTCAAATGGTTTTTGGGGGGCATGTCACCTTTAGGAAGCCCCTATGGTGCCAGCAAAAAAACCACATTGCATACCATTTTGGAAACTAGACACCCTCGGGGAACGTAACAAGGGGTAATGTGAACCTTAATACCCCACAGGTGATTCACAACTTTTGCATATGTAAAAAAAATATATTTTTTTTTACCTAAAATGCTTGGTTTGCCTAAAGTTTTACATTTTTAAAAAGGGTAATAGCAGAAAATACCCCCCAAAATTTGAAGCCCAATTTCTCCCGATTAAGAAGACACCCCATATGGGGGTGAAAAGTGCTCTGCTGGCGCACTAGAGGTCTCAGAAGAGAAGGAGTCACATTTGGCTTTTTTGAAGGAAATTTTGCTCTGGGGGCATGCCGCATTTAGGAAGCCCCTGTGGTGCCAGGACAGCAAAAAAAAAACACATGGCATACCATTTTGGAAACTAGACCCTCGGGGAACGTAACAAGGGGTAAAGTGAACCTTAATACCCTACAGGTGTTTCACGACTTTTGCATATGGAAAAAAAAATAAAAACATTTACCTAAAATGCTTGGTTTCCCAAAAAATTTACATTTATACAAAGGGTTAAAGCAGAAAATACCCCCCAAAATTTGAAGCCCACTTTCTCCCGATTCAGAAAACACCCCATATGGGGGTGAAAAAGTGCTCTGTTGGCGCACTACAGGTCTCAGAAGAGAAGGAGTCACATTTGGCTTTTTGAAAGCAAATTTTGCTCTGGGGGCATGCCGCATTTAGGAAGCCCCTATGGTGCCAGGACCGCAAAAAAAAAAAACACATGGCATACCATTTTGGAAACTAGAGCCCTCGGGGAATGTAACAAGGGGTTAAGTGAACCTTAATACCCGACAGGCGTTTCACGACTATTGCATATGCAAAAAAATAATAAAAATTTTTTACCTAAAATGCTTCTTTTGCCAAAAACTTGACATTTTTAAAAAGGGTAAAAGCAGAAAATACCCCCCAAAATTTGAAGCCCAATTTCTCCCGAGTACGGTGATACCCCATATGTGACCCTTAACTGTTGCCTTGAAATACGACAGGGCTCCAAAGTGAGAGCGCCATGCGCATTTGAGGCCTAAATTAGGGATTGCATAGGGGTGGACATAGGGGTATTCTACGTCAGTGATTCCCAAACAGGGTGCCTCCAGCTGTTGTAAAACTCCCATCATGCCTGGACAGTCAACGGCTGTCCGACAATACTTGGAGTTGTTGTTTTGCAACAGCTGGAGGCTCCGTTTTGGAAACCGTGGCGTACCAGACGTTTTTCATTTTTATTGGGGAGGGGGGCTGTGTAGGGGTATGTGTATATGTAGTGTTTTTTTACTTTTTATTTTATTTTTTGTTAGTGTAGTGTAGTGTTTTTAGGGTACAGTCGCACGGGCGGGGGTTCACAGTAGTTTCTCGCTGGCAGTTTGAGCTGTTGCAGAAAATTTGCTGCAGCTCAAACTTGCAGCCCGATACTTACTGTAAGCCTCCGCCCATGTGAGTGTACCCTGTACATTTACATTGGGGGGGACATCCAGCTGTTGCAAAACTACAACTCCCAGCATGCGCTTACAGACTGTACATGCTGAGAGTTTTAGTTTTGCAACAGCTGTAGGCACACTGGTTATGTATCACGGAGTTTGTGACCTTACTCAGTGTTTCAAAACCAGTGTGCCTCCAGCTGTTGCAAAACTACAACTCCCAGCATGTACGGTGCATGGTGTAAGGTGACTGCTGGGAGTTGTAGTTTGCAACAGCTGGAGGCACACCGGTCGTGAAACACTGAGTTAGGTAAAAAAAAAAAAAAAACTCTAAGTTTCACAACCAGTGTGCCTTCAGCTGTTGCAAAACTACAACTCTCAGCAGTCACCGACAGCCAACGGGCATGCTGGGAGTTGTAGTTATGCAACCAGCAGATGCACCACTACAACTCCTAGCATGCACTTTAGCTGTTTGTGCAAGCTGGGAGTTGTAGTTATACAACAGCTGAAGGTACACTTTTCCATAGAAAAAATGTGCCTCCAGCTGTTGCAAAACCATAAGTCCCAGCATGCCCATAAGGGAATGCTGGGAGTTGTGGGGGTCTGCCTCCTGCTGTTGCATAACTACAGCTCCAAGCATGCCCTTTTGCATGCTTGGAGCTGTTGCTAAGCAACAGCAGGAGGCTGTATCTCACCTCCTGCTGCTGCTCCATCACAGGACTGTCCCTCGCCGCCGCTCCTGGGGCCCCGATCCCAACATGGACGCCGGGGATCGGGGTCCCCAGCACCCAGGGTCGTCTTCCCGCACCCGCTCACGCCCTCCGGAAGAGGTGCGGAACGGGTGCGGGAGTGACACCCGCACCAGGCGCCCTGATTGGTCGGCCGGTAATCCGGCCGACGAATCAGGGCGATCGTGAGGTGGCACCATTGCCACCTCACCCCTGCAGGCTCTGGCTGTTCGGGGCCGTCAGAGACGGCCCCGAACAGCCAGTAATTCCGGGTCACCGGGTCACTGGAGACCCGATTGACCCGGAATTGCCGCAGATCGCTGGACTGAATTGTCCAGCGATCTGCGGCGATCGCCGACATGGGGGGGCATAATGACCCCCCTGGGCGATATGCAGGGATGCCTGCTGAACGATTTCAGCAGACATCCGGCTCCGGTCCCCAACCGGCTAGCGGTGGGGACCGGAATTCCCATGGAATTCCCATACGCCCTGCGTCCTTAAGGACTCGGAATGCAGGGCGTATCCATACGCCCTGCGTCCTTAAGAGGTTAAAGGACAGCGGGAGGATCCCTACCTGCCTCCTCAGTGTCCGATCGGTGAATGACTGCTCCTTGCCTGAGATCCAGGCAGGAACAGTCAAGCGCCAATAACACTGATCAATGACATGTTAATACATGCCAGTGATCAGTGTAAAAGATCAGTGTGTGCAGTGTTATAGCCCCCGATGGAAGCTATAACACTGCAAAAAAAAAGAAAAAATAAAGTGTTAATAAAAGTGATTTAACACCTTCCCTAATAAAAGTTTGAATCACCCCCCTTTTCCCATAAAAAAAACCACTGTAAATAAATATAAACACATGTGGTATCGCCGCATGCATAAATGTCTGAACTATAAAAATATGTTGTTAGTTAAACCGCACGGTCAATGGTGTACACTTAAAAAAATTCCAAAGTCCAAAATAGTGTATTTTTGGTCACTTTTTACACCATAAAGAAATGAATAAAAAGAGATCAAAAAGTTTGATCAAAACAAAAATAATACAGATAAAAACTTCAGATGATGGTGCAAAAAAAAAAGGTCTCTCAAGCCACCCCATATGCAGAAAAATTAAAAAGTTATAGGGCTCAGAAGAGGACATTTTTAAACGCATACATTTTCCTGCATAAAGTTATGATATTTTCCAGAAGTATGACAAAATCAAACCTATAAAAGTAGGGTATCATTTTAACCGTATGGACCTACAGAATAAAGAGAAGGTGTTGTTTTTACCGAAAGATGCAATGCGTAGAAACGGAAGCCCCCAAAAGTTACAAAATGGCGTTTTTTCTTCAATTTTGACAAACAAAGATTTTTTTTCTGTTTTGCCATGGATTTTTCGGGTAAAACGACTAATGTCACTGCAAAGTATAATTGGTGGTGCAAAAAATAAGTCATAATATGGATTTTTAGGTGGAAAATTTAAAGGGTTATTATTTTTAAAAGATAAGGAAGAAAAAACAAAAATGCAAAAGCTGAAAAACACTGTCATTAAGGGGTTACAAAATCTTAATCCTTCCAGTACTTATTAGCTGCTGAAAACTACAGAGGAAATTATTTTCTTTTTGGAACACAGAGCTCTCTGCTGACATCGTGACAACAGTGCTCTCTGCTGACATCTCTGTCCTGAACTGTCCAGAGTAGGAGAAAATCCCCATAGAAAACAAATGCTGCTCTGGACAGTTCCTAAAATGGACAGAGATGACAGCAGAGAGCACTGTGGTCATGATGTCAGCAGAGAGCAATGTTTTCCAAAAAGAAAAGCATTTCCTCTGTAGTGTTCAGCAGCTAATAAGTACTGGGAGGATTAAGATTTTTTATTACAAGTAATTTACAAATCTGTTTAACTTTTTGGCACCAGTTGATTAAAAAAAAAAAGTTTTCCACCAGAATACCCCTTTAAATTCAGGATTTTTTTTCCCCATAAAGCGCATGCACATAATCAAGCAAGTGTGAATATGAAGCTCAAATTTTAGGATTTTTTTTTATTCCCCCCCCCCCCCATAAACCATACGTACATAATCAAGTAAGTGTGAATATGGAGTTTAAATTCAGGATTTTTTCTTTTCTTTCATAAGCCGCATGCACCTAATCAAGCAATTGTCAATAGGGAGCTCAAATTCAGGATTTTTTCTTTTTTCCATGAACCGCATGCACATAATCAAGCAAATATGAATATGGAGCTCAAATTTTAGGATGTTTTTTCCCCCCCATAAACCGTATGCACATAATCAAGCAAGTGTATATATGGAGCTCGAATTCAGGATTTTTTCCCCCCATAAATTGTATGCACATAATCAAGCAAGTGTGAATATGGAGTTTAAATTCAGGAATCTATTTATTTAAATTTTTTTCCTTTCCCCTTAAAGGGGTACTCCACCCCTTCACATCTTATCCCCAGGATCTTGGCTGCAGCACTCACCTCATCTTCGGATCCCGACCACGCGAGCGAAAGAGCGTGACGTCACAACTCCGCCCCGTGTGATGTCACGCCCCACCCCGCCACGGCTGTCACACCCCCTCCCATAGGCTTGCATTGAGGGGGCGGAGCATGACATCACGCGGGGGCAGAGCCGTGATGTCACAACGCTCCAGCCCCGTGATCGATAGTAATCAGACCCGGAGCAAACACGCTCCGGGGACTGATTTTAACGGGGTGCGGCATGCAAGATCACGGGCACTACACCGGCTCCTGCTGCCGGGGCCGAAAACGTTACACTGCCGCTCAGCCTATCGCCGGCCGAGTTGGGACTTCACTGCGGCCGGTGATTGGCTGAGCGCAGTAAGACTCTCCGACCACCGGCAACCAGGAAGTGGATCACGGCAGAGGCCAGAGCCGGTTACCGAAGGCTCCGGTAGAGCGGAGGAAGGTATGTACATCTTTATTATTTTACTGTCGGCAGTATGGGCGACAATTTTTATGTTCTGGAGTTCTCCTTTAAGCTGCACCTGGTTAGGATCTTCTTTATGTACCTCCATTTTGTTTTTTCCTGAAAGACAAAACAAGTAAAACATTATTAACTCTTAAGGACCAGACCTATTTTGGCCTTAAGGACCAGATCCATTTTATTTTTGCATTTTCGTTTTTTCCTCCTCGCCTTCTAAAAATCATAACTCTTTTATATTTCCATCCATAGACCCATATGGGGGCTTGTTTTTTGTGTCACCAATTGTACTTTGTAATTATATCATTTATTTTACCATAAAATGTACGGCACAACCAGACAAATATTATTTATGTGGGAAAATTGAAAAGAAAACCGCAATTTAGCTAATTTTGGAAGGTTTTGTTTTCACGCTGTACACTTTCCGGTAAAAATGACAGATTTTCTTTATTCTGTTGGTAAATACGATTAAAATGATACCCATGTTATATGCTTTTCTATAATTGTATCGCTTAAAAAAAATCTCAAACCATTTTAACAAAATTAGTTTGAAATTGCCCTATTTTGACCACCTACAACTTTTTCATTTTTCCGTATATGGGGAAGTTTGAGGGCTAATTTTTTTGCTCCATGATCTGTAGTTTTTATCAGTTCCACTTTTGCTTAGGTTTTACTTTTTACACATTTTTTATAATGTTTTTAAAATAAAATATGAAAAAAAAAATGTTTTACTTTTTATGTTTACGTCGTTCACCGTACGGGAAAATTAACAATATATTTTAATAGTTCAGACTTTTACGCACGCGACGAGGCCAAATATGTGCATTAATAATTTTTTATGCTTTTTTTGTGGGTAAAATGGGAAAAACAGACATTTTACTTTTTCATTGGGGGAGGGGATTTTTCACATTTTTTAAATTTTTTTTATTTTTTCTTACACTTTAATAGTCCCCATAGGGGACTATTTATAGCAATCATTTGATTGCTAATACTGTTCAGTGCTATGCATAGAGCATAGCACTGATCAGTGTTATCAGTGATCTTCTGCTCTGGTCTGCTCGATCTTAGACCAGAGCAGAAGACTCCGGGAGACAGCCGGAGCCAGGTGAGGGGACCTTCAGCTGCCATGCTGGATGACCCGATCCCCGCTACTCGCTACGGGCGATTCGACCATCCATTCAATGTACCGCACTGCCACAGATGCCGTGATCTGTATTGATAACGGCATCTGATTGGTTAATGGCGGACATCCACGCAATCGGAGATATCTGCCATTACCTTCTGGTCCCTGGCTGGTCCCGGTCTGGTGCTCGCGGTCATGGCGGCGCATAAATGTACGTCATGGTGCGTTAACTTCCACGGCACCATGACGTACATTTACGTCCATTGGGGTTTAGGGGTTAACATACAAAAGTAATGTTAACTCATGGTTGATCGCCCTCCCCCCCTTTGCCAACTATCTGCTTTGGCTGGAGAAACTTGGGTGACTTTTGTATCCACAACAGGGGGCATGGGAGTCTCCACATGTATATACAGTTTCTATAAGAGTATTGCTACCTGTGCACATAACCCCTTCAGATTACATTGAACCTATTGGATAAACAAGGCTCTTGGGATGTTATTTTTCATGGGAATAGACAAGTGATGTTTATTGGGGAAGCTGAGAGGTTTCTCTAGAAAACATTGCTTGGAGGAAGAGTGTATATTTCCTTTCCCAGTCTGTCTGGATTTGCCTGGCTTCCTCTGCTTCATGTTTCCAGTAGAAAAGCAACTTGTGGGGATATGGCCATTATGACCACATCTATTACATTTAGCTGAACAGTATTTACTTTGAATTTTGTTACCATGTGCTTTACAGTATCTAGCAATATGGCCTACAACACCACATGCAAAACAAGTCTTTACCATTTTAACTGTATTTGCTCTCTGGGTTTCATCCCTCATAGATGATCTATACGGTTTCACTGCTAAAGACACACTTCTACCAACTCCAAATCTGCTCCAATTCACTTTGTACTTTACATTGTTACGATAACATTTCTGTAATTCAAAACCAGCACTGGGAACTTCTACAATCTCATTCTTTAGCGCCCCCTTATTTGCAATTGATGAAACACAGACCTTTTCAGAGGGTAAATCTGATGTGGAACGTGGCTGTGAATTATGGGAAGAGGCCACATCAGATACCATTTTGGGGAACTCGCTTTTCTCATTTCTCAACTTCTGGTTCTCAGTAGAGATGAACGAATTAAAGCTGACGAACCCGAATTAGTTTTGAATTTCATGAAATATTCAATTTGCAACGAATGCGAATATCGCCGCGATTCTATCGCATGAATCGCTTCATTAAATTCCATTTTACAGCATTCCGGGCTAAAGGTGACCTAAATGGCGGATCCACATGTGAGTACATGTGGCAGGGGATTATGGGAGGGCGGGAAAGTACGGCGGGAAGGGAGGTGGGTGGGATGACCTTGAATCACATGTGAGATGCAGCCTATCATCATTCATTGACCCCTGTGATGTCACAGCCCTATATAATCGGCAGCCATCTTGCCTCTCTTCATTTCATCCATGCACTCAGAGAGAGAAGACAGGCTGTGCGTGTGTGTGTGTGAATTGCTTATACCACAGCGTACCACTGGCAACTGCTAGTCACATCAGCATTGTGGACAGGCAGGAGTGCAGTGCTTTGGTGTTCTCACTGAGAAGGATCTTACTATATATAAACCTCCTATTAACGTTACTGAGAATTTCATCAGAGAGGGGCAGATAGATTTTCGTTGCCTCATACATATCAACAAGCTGCCTGAACTTTTTACGTTCAATAGTTTTTTATTTTCCATTAAGAACAAATATCAAGCAATGAGCAGTCACAGCTGCCGTATGGTAAAACATATACATTGCAAGATACACAGTCAGCTGTAACAATTTTAGACATATTTTTTGCAAGAAGAACACAAACAGACAAAGTTACACCAACGGGCGTAAACTTAGATTTGTACAACCCCAAAATCTTCGTCTTCTGTCGGGAAAAGGAATGTCAGAAGGGTTTGAATGGGGGTATCATCAACCCTAGAAAATTTATACTTTGGTCGTACTAAGTTTGATCATCTGTCTATATCTAAATATTTATGTGTCAACCGAGTATAGCAGTAGCGAATGGTAATCATGTAAGGTAAGTCAGTGACCTTATTCTCCAATCTTGTATAGGTATAAAAAATTGGGGCTATTAGTATTCAGCTTCTCGTCACGAAGGAGGTATGAAATGGCTAGACCTCTCCCAAGCACACCACCGTTTTGAGAATTTCAACATTTGTCCCGAACCTCTGGCAATGATATATTCAAAGGAGTAAGTGTTATTTATCTTAGCTATAATCAGGTCAGTGGTTGGAATAATCTGCGACTTCCAATGACTAGTTAAGGCAAGCTTAGCTATTATACAAATAATACAAAATAAATCTCTATCAACCGGTAGAATAGATTGCAGGTTCATAAAGAGTAACATAGATTCCGGCGGCCAATCCCCCTGGAACCCGAGTGTTTCGTTTAGTATTCCTGTAACCTCTACCCAAAAGGGTTTAATGACCGAACAATACCATAGAATGTGAGCTTAAGATCCCCTATGACCACATCCACGCCAACACTTATCGGAAGACCCAGGGTATATGATCGCCAACTTATCTGGCGTGAGATACCACCTGAGAAATTGTTTTCGAAGCCGACTCTGGGTGTGTAGAACATTGAAAGGCTTTACGGATATTCCTGAAGGCTTTTTGCCACACAGCTATATCAGACGTTAAGTTGAGATCTCTCTCCCAGGCTTTAAGAGGATAAGTTTTAATACAGACATCTGATTGGGTAATCGCTAAGTAAAGTGGTTTTATGCCTTTAACAGAGGAGGAAAGATAGTGAGTGGTGTACCTATCAATGCCAATCTTAGAAGTTTTCAGGGTATGAATAAAGTGACGTAATTGTAAGTAAATGTAAAAATCTTTGTTAGGGAGAGAAAATAATTGTCACAAGGAATTAAAGGGCATCAATACCTGCCCATCAAACAAATGTTTAATATGCGTTATTCCCCTCCGTGCCCATTCATGGAGATTTAAATTAGGGATGGAGGCCTGAATCAGGAACATGGGTAGGTCCAAAGGGTCCGATTTAGTGGTAATAGTTAAGGAGGAAAGATAATTATACCATGCCATATAAGCGGCTTTTACGTAAGGGTTGGAGAGGGAGGGCAGGGGGAGATGCCACAATGGAAGATACATTAAGTCCCGTAAGGTGAAGGGGGAAACTGAATTTTTTTCCAATTGTACCCACGAACAGTCAGAGGGAGCCACCCACCATTGTTTAAGGGCAGAGACTAGCGTAGCAATATAATAACTTTTAATGTCTGGGGTGTTGAGTCCCCCTGATTCCCACGTTTTGGTCATTATACGACGTGCAATACGAGGCTTCTTTTTATGCCATATATAATCAGATAGTATTTTTTGTGCTTGTTGAAAAAACGATTGTGGAAGTGGCAGGGGAAGGGATCGGAATAAATATAAAAATTTGGGCAACAAAAACATTTTAAAAGCCGCAATCTTGCCAACCCAGGAAACTTCATTTTTAGATAAATCCGCCGTGGATGTCGCTATATCTGCTAGGAGCGGGACATAATTAGTGTGATATAATGAAGAGTAAGGATAGGACAATTTTACTCCCAGGTACGTTAAATTAGAATCTCCCCAATCCAACTCATATGTAGAAACTAACTGGGTGACCACCTGTGGATTAATATTAATAGGAAGTGCCTGTGTTTTAGAAGTGTTAAGATGGTAATATGAGATATCACCGAACTTCTGTATATTATCCATAGCTGCTTCTAGAGAAGCGACCGGATTTGTAAAGGATAAAATGATATCATACGCATAAAGTGAAATGATATGCCGTGTGGGGCCTATTGTGATACCTGATATTCTGCTATCTAGTCACATGGCTTGTGCTAAAGGTTCAACAGATAAAATATAAATTAAAGGGGACAGGGGGCACCCTTGACGAGTACCATTAGTGATGGGAAACTCGTCAGGGATCCATTTGCTAGTACTCTAGCCGTAGGGCAAGTATAAAGGGATTGTATAGCCGATAAGATGGAATCTCTAAAACCCATGACTCGGAGGACCGAGAAGGCGAACGACCAGCGGAGCCTGTCGAACGCCTTCTCGGCATCCAAAGCCAGGATCAGGGCCGTGGTATTATGGTTCTCTATATAATGAAAAAGGTTTAACAACCTCCGGGTATTGTCTGATGTTTGACGACCGGACACAAATCCAGCTTGGTCTGGGCTAACCAACTGAGACAAAATGGGTGCGAGTCTATTGGCAATAATTTTAGAATAAATTTTTAGCTCCTGATTTAATAGTGAGATAGGGCGGAAATTTTGAGGTAGATCAGTAGATTTACCTGGTTTGGGAAGGGTGGTAATTGTTGCTTGCAAATTTTCCTTGGGAAGAGAACCATGTGTCATTGCATAATTACAAAAGGCCAACAGAGCAGGGGCAACGAGGGGAGACATAGATTTATAATATAAACTAGTAAATCCGTCCGGACCAGGAGCTTTATTTACAGGGAGAGAACTAATTACTTTAAGGAGTTCAAAGATGGAAAAATCTTGACATAATGAATCTTGTTGCTGTAAGGAAAGAGTGGGCAGGAGCAATTGTTTAAGGTAATCTTGGACTAATTCTAAATGATTAGGAGTGGGTGGGATAGAGTCTGTAAGATTATACAATTTAGAATAAAAAACACCAAAGCCATTAGCGATATCTAGGGGAGAATATAGTTTTGCCTTTGTGGTGGGGTGTATCAATACTGGAATTCTTGATTTTAGATGTTTGGATTTGAGCCTGTGGGCTAATAATTTACCTGCTGTCACGATTCGGCTGGCTGGAGGTGGATCCTCTGTGCCAGAGAGGGATTGGCGTGGACCGTGCTGGTGGACCGGTTCTAAGTTGCTACTGGTATTCACAAGCGGGATGGTCTTGCAGCGGCGGTAGCAACCAGGTCGTATCCACCAGCAACGGCTCAACCTCTCTGACTGCTGAAGATAGGCGCGGTACAAGGGAGTAGACAAGAGCAAGGTCGGACGTAGCAGAAGGTCAGGGCAGGCAGCAAGGATCGTAGTCAGGGGCAACGGCAGGAGGTCTGGAACACAGGCTAGGAACACACAAGGAAACGCTTTCACTGGCACAATGGCAACAAGATCCGGCGAGGGAGTGCAGGGGAAGTGAGGTATAAATAGGGAGTGCACAGGTGAGAATACTGATTAGGCCTGCTGCGCCAATCAGTGGCGCAGCGGCCCTTTAAATGGCAGAGACCCGGCGCGCGCGCGCCCTAAGGAGCGGGGCCGCGCGCGCCGGGACAACACAGACGGGGAACGGGTCAGGTACGGGAGCCGAGATGCGCATCGCGAGCGGGCGCGTCCCGCATCGCGAATCGCATCCCGGCTGGGAGTAATATCGCAGCGCACCCGGTCAGCAGGTCTGACCGGGGCGCTGCGAATGAGAGAACGCTGCGAGCGCTCCGGGGAGGAGCGGGGACCCGGAGCGCTCGGCGTGACAGTACCCCCCCCCTTGGGTCTCCCCCTCTTTTTGGAGCCTGAGAACCTGAGGATAAGACTTTTGTCCAGGATGTTGTCCTCAGGTTCCCAGGATCTCTCTTCTGGGCCACAGCCCTCCCAATCCACCAAAAAAATTTTTTTTCCTCTGACCGTCTTGGAGGCCAGAATCTCCTTCACGGAGAAGACGTCAGAAGAACCGGAAACAGGAGTGGGAGAAACAAGTTTGGGAGAGAAGCGGTTAATGATGAGTGGTTTAAGGAGAGAGACATGGAAGGCATTGGGAATACGAAGAGAAGGAGGAAGAAGGAGTTTGTAAGAGACAGGGTTAATCTGGCACAAGACTTTGAAAGGACCAAGATAGCGTGGTCCCAGTTTGTAACTGGGGACACGAAAGCGGACATATTTAGCGGAGAGCCATACCTTGTCTCCGGGAGCAAAAATGGGGGGAGTTCTTCTTTTCTTATCGGCAAATCTTTTCATCCGGGATGAAGCCTGTAAAAGAGAATTTTGGGTCTCTTTCCATATGGTGGAAAGATCACGAGTCACTTCATCCACAGCGGGCAAACCAGAGGGCAAGGGGGTAGGGAGGGGGGGAAGAGGGTGACGGCCGTACACCACGAAAAATGGGGACTTAGCAGAAGACTCGGAGATTCTGAAGTTGTATGAGAATTCGGCCCATGGTAGAAGATCTGCCCAGTCATCCTGGCGGAAGGAAACAAAATGCCGTAAATAGTCTCCCAGGACCTGATTAATTCTTTCTACTTGCCCATTGGATTGGGGATGATAATAAGAAGAAAAGTTTAGTTTAATCTTGAGCTGTTTACAGAGGGCCCTCCAGAATTTAGACACAAATTGGACGCCTCTATCCGAGACAATCTGCGTGGGCAAACCGTGAAGACGAAAAATGTGTACAAAAAATTTTTTGCCAACTGAGGCGCTGAAGGAAGACCAGGAAGAGGAATAAAATGTGCCATCTTGGAAAATCGATCAACGACCACCCAAACAACTGTGTTGCCACGGGATGGGGGTAAGTCTGTGATAAAGTCCATACCAATCAGTGACCAAGGCTGTTCGGGGACAGGCAGAGGATGAAGGAGACCAGCAGGCTTCTGGCGAGGAGTCTTATCCCGGGCACAGACAATACAGGCCCGCACAAAATCAACAACATCCGTCTCCAGAGTCGGCCACCAATAAAAACGAGAGATGAGTTGCACGGATTTTTTGATGCCCGCATGGCCTGCGAGGTGGGAGGAGTGTCCCCATTTGAGAATCCCGAGACGCTGGCGTGGAGAAACGAAGGTTTTCCCTGGAGGAGTTTGCCTGATGGAGGCTGGAGAAGAGGAGATCAGACAGTCAGGAGAAATGATGTGTTGCGGAGAGAGCTCTACTTCCGTGGCATCCAAGGAACGAGAGAGGGCATCGGCCCTAATGTTCTTGTCGGCAGGGCGAAAATGAATTTCAAAGTTAAAACGGGCAAAGAACAACGACCACCTGGCCTGGCGAGGGTTCAGCCGTTGGGCAGACTGGAGATAGGAGAGATTCTTGTGATCAGTGTATATGATAACTGGAAATTTTGATCCCTCCAGCAGATGCCTCCATTCCTCAAGCGCCAATTTAATGGCCAGTAGTTCTCGATCCCCGATGGAGTAGTTTCTCTCCGCCGGAGAGAAGGTCCTAGAAAAAAACCCACAAGTAACAGCATGCCCGGAAGAATTTTTTTGTAGAAGGACAGCTCCAGCTCCCACTGAGGAGGCATCTACCTCCAATAGAAAGGGTTTAGATGGGTCAGGTCTGGAGAGCACGGGAGCAGAAGAAAAGGCAGACTTGAGATGTTTAAATGCGTCTTCCGCTTGGGGAGACCAGGACTTGGGATTGGCATTTTTCTTGGTTAAAGCCACGATAGGAGCCACAATAGTGGAAAAGTGTGGAATAAATTGTCTGTAATAATTGGCGAACCCCAAAAAACGTTGGATAGCACGGAGTCCGGAGGGGCGTGGCCAATCTAATACAGCAGCTAGCTTATCTGGGTCCATTTGTAGTCCCTGGCCAGAAACCAAGTATCCTAGGAAAGGAAGAGATTGACATTCAAAGAGACATTTCTCCATTTTGGCATAAAGTTGATTGTCTCGAAGTCTCTGAAGAACCATGCGGACATGCTGGCGGTGTTCTTCTAAGTTGGCAGAAAAAATCTGAATATCGTCCAGATAAACCACAACACAGGAATATAAGAGATCACGAAAAATTTCATTAACAAAGTCTTGGAAGACGGCTGGGGCGTTGCACAGGCCAAAGGGCATGACCAGATACTCAAAGTGTCCATCTCTGGTGTTAAATGCAGTCTTCCATTCGTCCCCCTCCCTGATGCGGATGAGATTATAAGCACCTCTTATGTCCAGTTTGGTAAAGATGTGGGCACCTTGTAGGCGATCAAAGAGTTCCGAGATAAGAGGTAGGGGGTAGCGGTTCTTTACCGTGATTTTATTAAGTTCGCGATAATCAATGCAAGGACGTAGGGAGCCATCTTTTTTGGACACAAAAAAAAATCCAGCTCCGGCAGGAGAGGAGGATTTGCGGATAAACCCCTTTTTTAAATTTTCCTGGATGTACTCTGACATGGCAAGAGTCTCTGGAGCAGACAGAGGATAGATTCTGCCCCGGGGTGGAGTAGTGCCCGGGAGGAGGTCAATAGGACAGTCATAAGGCCTGTGAGGAGGTAAAGTCTCAGCTTGCTTTTTGCAGAACACGTCAGCATAGTCCATATAAGCCTTAGGAAGACCGGTTACAGGGGGAACCACAGGGTCACGGCAGGGAGTACTGGAAACCGGTTTAAGACAGTCCTTGAGACAAGAAGTACCCCAATTCTTGATTTCTCCTGTGGACCAATCAAGGGTTGGGGAATGGCGTTGAAGCCACGGTAATCCAAGAAGAATTTCGGAAGTGCAGTTGGAGAGGACCAAAAATTCAATTTTTTCGTGATGAGGTCCGATGCACATTAGGAGAGGTTCCGTGCGGTAACGCACGGTACAGTACAATCTTTCATTGTTAACAGAATTGATGTAGAGGGGTCTGGCGAGACTGGCGAGACTGGATGTTGAACCTGTTGATGAGAGAGGCCAAAATAAAATTTCCTGCAGATCCGGAATCCAAGAAGGCCATAGTAGAGAAGGAGAAGGTAGAAGAAGATATCCGCACAGGCACAGTAAGGCGTGGAGAAGCAGAGTTGACATCAAGAACTGTTTCACCTTTGTGCGGAGTCAGCGTACGTCTTTCCAGGCGGGGAGGACGGATAGGACAATCCTTCAAGAAGTGTTCGGTACCGGCACAGTACAGGCACAGATTCTCCATGCGGCGTCGTGTCCTCTCTTGAGGTGTCAAGCGAGACCGGTCAACTTGCATAGCCTCCACGGTGGGAGGCACAGGAACGGATTGCAGAGGACCAGAGGAGAGAGGAGCCGGGGAGAGAAAACGCCTCGTGCGAACAAAGTCCATATCCTGGCGGAGCTCCTGACGCCTTTCGGAAAAACGCATGTCAATGCGGGTGGCCAGATGAATAAGTTCATGCAGGTTAGCAGGAATTTCTCGTGCGGCCAGCACATCTTTAATGTTGCTGGATAGGCCTTTTTTAAAGGTCTCGCAGAGGGCCTCATTATTCCAGGATAATTCGGAGGCAAGAGTACAGAATTGGATGGCATACTCGCCAACAGAAGAATTACCCTGGACCAGGTTCAGCAGGGCAGTCTCAGCAGAAGAGGCTCGGGCAGGTTCCTCAAAGACACTTCGAATCTCCGTGAAGAAGGAGTGTACAGAGGCAGTGACGGGGTCATTGCGGTCCCAGAGCGGTGTGGCCCATGACAGAGCTTTCCCAGACAGAAGGCTGACTACGAAGGCCACCTTAGACCTTTCAGTAGGAAACTGGTCCGACATCATCTCCAAGTGCAGGGAACATTGCGAAAGAAAGCCACGGCAAAACTTAGAGTCCCCATCAAATTTATCCGGCAAGGATAATCGTAGGCCGTAAGCGGCCACTCGCTGCGGAGGAGGTGCAGGAGCTGGCGGAGGAGATTGTTGCTGGAGTTGTGGTAGTAGCTGCTGTAGCATCACGGTCAGTTGAGACAGCTGGTGGCCTTGTTGCGCTATCTGTTGCGACTGCTGGGTTTGACCTCTATTCGGAGCATACAAAGATACTAGTGTGAGGGCTATCTTATTAATAGAGCATAACAGGATAATATATCTGCCTTTAGCGTCAATAATTGCTTCTTGTAACAGAAAGGAGACAGAATTCCTAACGGCGATACAAGTGCCCCTCGTTTTTGTAACATTATGGGCCTGAAAAATATGGGGATAAGAAGGGTGTTTAAGACGGTGGGCATCTTTCGCTAGAAGGTGGGTCTCTTGGGCACATATGATATCGCTATGTAGTGATTGCGCCTCTCTCCAAAAATGCGATCTTTTATGGGGAGAGTTAAGGCCATTAACATTAATGCTCACTATTTTAACTACCATGTGGGAAGGTGAGTATAAAGCAAATATCAAGCATAACAGTATAAGTGGATGGGAAAGCACGCCTCCCAGCTAGCACGCACTTCCCCCGATTTGAGCAGGTATGACACATATCCCAATAAAATTTTAGCACAAAGCCTAGATTAGCATAAGCAACAAATGAACAAAAAAAACAAAACATCACAAATAAAAAAGCATTACAATGGTTCCAAATATTGGAATTTACCAACATGGACAGGGCAATAGTCCACACTGTAACCAAAGGATCCTGACCGGAAACACAAGGCCTAACATGAATAAAATCGTCAAATACGCCATATCAAAAAAAGAAAGAAAGAGGTATGGTAACCTCCATATTCTTCAGGCGACATCCCACTCTTTAGGGATTTTGGAAGGTGATGATCTGTCCTTGCGATTTCCCTGAGTGGCAAGTGATATGTTCCAGGAAGAAAGAAGGGTATGGCCTTCATCCGTTGATCTAATCACATGCATCTTTTCCCCTCTCCGGATAAGTAAACGGGTTGGGAAGCCCCACTTATATGGAATCTTTGCTGCTTGGAGGGCTTGCGTGACTGTTTGTAGAGCCCTACGGGCTTGCAGGGTCGCTGCCGACAAATCCACGTAAAGCGAGACAGAATGGAAAGGTGCAGGGAGGCCCCCGTTTCTTCTGGAATGTTCCATCACTCTTTCTTTAATGTTGAAAAAATGGATTCTAGCCAAAATGTCCCTGGGGACTGAGTTATCAAGATGCTGAGGGCGCGGAACTCTATGCGCTCTATCCACTTCCAGTTCATGTGAGGAGCAAGAGGGAAGCACAGCTTTGAGGAGGGAGCCGACATAATCAGGAATATCTGCTGGCTGCACTGATTCAGGTACCCCTGTCAATTTAATATTATTACGCCGACTCCTATCTTCTAAATCGGCTACTTTGGCTTTAAGTGTAGTGACTTCTTCCTCCAGATCATAATGAGAGTCTATGAGGGCATTATGCGACTCAGAAAACTCCCCAAACTTAGTTTCCACGTGATCCACTCTACCCCCAAGCTCATCAATAGTGGCACTCAAAGGGGATATCATTTTATTCATATCTATGAGGAATGTCTGTCTGAGTGCCAGTAACATAGCTTTCATAGAAGTGTCAGTGAGCATTTGACCAGTGACAGACAGGTTAGTGAGTAGGTTGCCATCTCCTGTAGCATGAGAGTCTGAAAGTCCCCCGTCACATACCTCCACAGACGGTGAAGAGTGAGATAGACATTGCCTCTGTTTAGCTGGACTGGTGGAGGGAGACGCTGCTGTGAAGCCCCGTACCTCTGGAGCGTGGGATCTCAGGGAGCCAGTGTTGCTGACATCTTCAGAGCTGCGGGCAGACTCCCTTAGCTTCTCCGGTGTCTGAGCCCCTGCATTGCGCTGTGGTGATCCGCTGTGCAGGGCAGGATCCGAGAGCGAGCGCCGCGGCACTGATGAAGCAGGAGACTGAGGGCTGCCATGTCCGGACGTGTGCAAGCTGGTGGAGGAGGACGCGATTCCCGGGTCAGCGCCATCTTGGGCACACTTCGCAGTGCGGGTAAAACAGAATTTAGCTAGCGGTCCCGGTTTATTAACCTTCCGCCGTCTCCCCAGCATGTCAGGAGGTGGTATAGATGCAGAAGGTAGGGAAATGAACGGCATCTTTGCGGTATCTTAGTTGGTTGTTAGGCCCTATGGACGGAGCACACTCATCTGCTGCTTAGACTTGTGTGTAGACTGTATAAAAACCAGTGCACACCATTCTTAACACGCTGTAACAGAGTGCAATTTAGGGTTTAATCCCTGTTTTTTTTTTCGTAGTGCTGCACTGTTGTGTCCTGCTGCTGTTCACAAATACTTTTTTTCAGCGGACTGTAGTGCATTTGTCTGCCCTCATATGTGCATACCACATACCTACATCAAAGCAGTCTACTATTTTGTATTTGTAACAAGTCTAGATACAGGGAAAGTCCTGGAAAAAGTAATCACCTGCTGGTGTTTTACAAAAATACAGATTTTTATCTGCGTATTGTTCTACATTTTCTGCCCTCATCAGTGCATGCCGCATATGTACATCCAAGTAGTGCACCATTTTGTACCTGTTAATCTGTCAAAAGCCTACATACTGTGAAAGTCCAAACAATAGTACTCACCGGCTGGTGTTTTACAAAATTACAGATTTTTTTCTGCGTATTGTTGCGCATTGTTCTGCCCTCATCAGTGCATACCGCAAATGTACATCCAAGTAGTGAACCATTTTGTACCTGTTAATCTGTCAAGGGCCTACATACTGTGGAAGCCCAAACAATAGTACTCACCGGCTGGTGTTTTACAAAAATGACAGTTTTTCTGCGTATTGTTGTGCATTTTTCTGCCCTTATGAGTGCATACCGCATACGTACATCCAAGTAGTGTACCATTTTGTACCTGTTAATCTGTCAAGGGCCTACATACTGTGAAAGTCCAAACAATAGTACTCACCGGCTGGTGTTTTACAAAAATACAGATTTTTTCTGCGTATTGTAGCACATTTTTCTGCCCTCATCAGTGCATACCGCATACGTACATCTGATTAGTGTACCATTTTGTACCTGTTAATCTGTCAAGGGCCTGCATACTGTGAAAGGACAGCCAAAAGTAATCACCTGCTGCTGTTCTAGATAAATACTTTAAAGAGTAGTGAAGCATATTGTAATACCCTCATATATGCGCTAAGTATGTCAGGCAGAGAAGTGCCAGGACGTGCACAGTGCAGCGGCAGAGGCCTAAATACTTCAGGCAAAGTTGGCAGCAGACTAGGGGCAAGTGGCTGCAGGAGTTGCAGCGAGAGGCCTGAGCTCCCGTTATCAGCCAGCGGTCATGTCTCGACCAGCAACCCATCTGCCGTCGTCCATTGGTTAACACAATCATCCACTTCATCACAAGTGACATCTGACACCCCCAGTCAACAGTCGGTAGGTTACTCAGACACAACCCTCAGTTGGCATGGCCCTGGAGCAGTCCCTGTCCTCCCATTGCCTTTGTCCTATGCTGGCGGTCAGGGCAATGGAGACATTGCGCCTACATCTCACGGCCACATGAGCCCTGTGGGGGCTTGTTAAATTTGGTCCTTTGTACCCACACGCTGGGGTCAGAGACACTCAAACTTTGATTTAAATTTCAAATAAAAAAAATCAGACATTTCAATGGTCTCCTCATGCTTCAGCCACCTCCAGGCTGTGTCATTCAGGCAATAAATGGTTTACTGATGCCACTGCTTGGCCTGGGTCTGGGAATTCAAATTTTATCATAGGTAGCACCCGCTATCCAAAATCTTCTTCAAAAATGTCATAAATTGTTGTGTTTTATTTTAGGGATTGTGAAGCCCTGGTGTGTGCTCATGCATCAGCCAACTCCAGGCTGTGTCATTCAGGCAATATATGGTTTACTGATGCCACTGCTGGGCCTGGGTCTGGGAATTAAAATGTTATGATAGGTAGCACCTGCTATCCAAAATCTTCTTCTAAAATTTCAAAAATTGTGGTGTTTTTTTTAGGGATTGTGAAGCCCTGGTGTGTGCTCATCCATCAGCCAACTCCAGGCTGTGTCATCAGGCAATATATGGTTTACTGATGCCGCTGCTGGGCCTGGGTCTGGGAATTAAAATGTTATGACAGGTATCACCAGCTATCCAAAATCTTATTCTAAAATTTCAAAAATTGTTGTGTTATTTTTTTAGGGATTGTGAAGCCCTGGTGTGTACTCATGCATTAGCCAACTGCAGGCTGTGTCATTCAGGCAATATATAGTTTACTGATGCCGCTGCTGGGCCTGGGTCTGGGAATTAAAATGTTATCATAGGTATCACCAGCTATCCAAAATCTTCTTCTGAAAATTCAAAAATTGTTATTTTTTTTTATTTTATTTTTTTAGGGATTGTGAAGCCCTGGTGTGTACTCATGCATCAGCCAACTCCAGGCTGTGTCATTCAGGCAATATATGGTTTACTGATGCTGCTGCTGGGCCTGGGTCTGGGAATTAAAATGTTATCATAGGTATCACCAGCTATCCAAAATCTTCTTCTGAAAATTCAAAAATTGTTATTTTTTTTATTTTATTTTTTTAGGGATTGTGAAGCCCTGGTGTGTACTCATGCATCAGCCAACTCCAGGCTGTGTCATTCAGGCAATATATGGTTTACTGATGCTGCTGCTGGGCCTGGGTCTGGGAATTAAAATGTTATGATAGGTAGTGTTGAGCGGCATAGGCCATATTCGAATTCGCGAATATTCACGAATATATGGACGAATATTCGTCATATATTCGCGAATATTCGCATATTCGTTATATTCTCGTTTTATTTTCGCATATGCGAATATTCGCGTATGCGAAAATTAACATATGTGAATATTAGCATATACAAAATTAGCATACGCGAAAATTCGCATATGCGAAAATTGACATTTGCGAATTTTCGCATATGCGAATTTTCGCACGCCAGTCTCACACAGTAGTATTAGAGCCTTGTTTACACCACACAAGCTGGAAGCAGAGAGGGATGATCACTGTGATGTGTACTGTGAAGAAAAAAAAAAAACAACAACGAATATTCTTAATTACGAATATATAGCGCTATATTCGCTAAATTCGCGAATTCGCGAATATGCGATATTCGCGAATAATATTCGAATTGCGAATATTCGCGAGCAACACTAATGATAGGTAGCACCCACTATCCAAAATCTTCTAAAATTTCAAAAATTGTTGTGTTTTTATTTTAGGCATTGTGAAGCCCTGGTGTCTACTCATGCATGAGCCAACTCCAGGCTGTGTCATTCAGACAATATATGGTTTACTGATGCCGCTTCTGGGCCTTGGTCTGGGAAATTAAAATTTTATCATAGGTAGCACCCGCTATCCAAAATCTTCTTCAAAAATTTCAAAAATTGTTGTGTTCTTTTTTTTAGGGATTGTGAAGCACTGGTGTGTACTCATGCATTAGCCAACTCCAGGCTGTGTCATTCAGGCACTATATGGTTTACTGATGCCGCTGCTGGCCCTGGGTATGGGCATAAAAATTTTAGTTATAGTAGGTAGCACACGCTATCCAAAATCTTCGGTTTAAATTTCTAAATTCATCTTTTAATCTTAGAGATTGTAAAGGCCTAGTGCCTACTCATGTTGCTGGCAACTCCGGGCTGTGCCATTCATCCACTATATGGTCTCCTCATGCTGCCAACACCTCCACGCTGTGTCATTCAGCCACTGTATGGTGTCCTCATGCTGCCAACACCTCCACACTGTGCCATTCAGCCACTAAATGGTCTCCTCATGCTGCCAACACCTCCACGCTGTGTCATTCAGCCACTGTATGGTGTCCTCATGCTGCCAACACCTCCACACTGTGTCATTCAGCCACTATATGGTGTCCTCATGCGGCCAACACCTCCACGCTGTGTCATTCAGCCACTATATGGTATCATCATGCTGCCAACACCTCCACGCTGTGTCATTCAGCCACTATATGGTGTCCTCATACTGCTAACACCTCCACACTGTGTCAATCAGCCACTATATGGTCTCCTCATGCTGCAAACACCTCCACGCTGTGTCATTCAGCCACTATATGGTGTCCTCATGCTGCCAACACCTCCACGCTGTGTCATTCAGCCACTATATGGTCTCCTCACACTGATGCCACCACCAGGCTCTGTCATTGTGCTGCTGTGCGGCAGTAATTCTGAAAGCGATGCCGGTAATCTGCATGTTATTCTGAATAACAGTATTATTTCACTACCTCAGCACACTCCATATGCGTTTTAGAACACAGCAAAGCGTTATATACCACTATTGAGGCTGCCTGTAGGCTAGAAATAGCCTTTTTTAATATAGATCTGCTGCAAAAAAAATTGGGATCGAAACAAACTTTTCCGGAAAATTCGGCGAATCGGACAAATAAAATTTTTGAAAGGTTTGCTCAACTCTAAAAAGGAATTATCACCAAATATATGCCTTTTATATATACCGATCCCAAGTTTTGGGAAGCCTTGGAAAGTGGCTACATGTGCATATCTAAAAGGGCACCAACCATACGTCAAAAATTGTCACCTAGTTTATTTGTAGATTCCCCTCTACATGGTTGAATTGTCCGGGGTCCTACAAATGTGGATCCAGAAAATGCATCTGCTGCAATTATATGAATAATTATACATAATTCATCTCTTGTAATAACAACAAGAATTTTGCTATTAAGCAATATATCAAGTGCAACATTACAGGGGTGGTTTACCTGTTCACGCGCCATGCCTGCAATGTACAGTATGTTGGTTGTACCATCAATTCATTAAAAATTAGAGTGTGGCAAGTATCCATGGTTATCAAGCATTGTGCTGAGGTACATGGAGGCAACACCTCGAGTCTTACCTTGCAAGGCATTGAAAGGGTTGATAGACCACCTAGAGTTGGCAATATGAAGCAGAACATTTTGGATCGGGAAATTTTTGGGATCCTTACGCTGAATAAACAGGTGCCTCACAGTCTGAACAGAAGGCTAGATACCAACCTGCATTATTGATTTTTATCAATTAGATAGATCTATATGGTCAATGGGGGACATGTATCATTATTTGTGTATGGTAGAAGCAGTTTACCCCTTTTCCCGAATTCTAAATTATGTACAGAAGCGCTAAATTTATCAATCAAGCGCAATGAGCTTCATAAATTGCAGGTAAATATAGTAATCTCCTCAATCCACTCTTTGGAAAATAGAATTGATGATTTAGAGCATATTGCTACGTTAAGTCCAAGATGGCTTATATTTGCTCAAAAAAAACAGCTCTTGCGGCAAAATTTTTGGTGTAAAGGAAAAGTACGCAGTTAATAAATCCATGCGTACTATAGATGTCACTCCAAGGTACCCTGATTCGGCCAGATCTGGAGGATATGCTCTACCATAACGTGCGCAAAAAAATGCGGAAAAAAAAGGGCTTGCACAAAATTTTGCGCAAAAAAATACACACAAAACAGGGGTAAAATCTTTGATACATGTCCCCCAATGTGTTAAAATATGTTTTTTTTAAATATCCTTTTTTATACATCCAATTGCATTATCCAGGCCTTGTCCCCCATTCGGTAGGCTTTCCCTATGGCTATATATCTCGCTATTCAGTATCATCATAATTATGCTATCTTGTATTTCCTTTAGCTTCTCCAGTTCTACCATTATATAAAACCTTTTTCTCTCTCCCTCACGTCCATATGCTTGTCAAAATATGGCCTATATTTATATGATGTAATTATGCCTTGCTACGATATATCTGAACGTGGGGGATAGATTAATTGTTTAGATAATTACTTTTTCCTTTTTTATATGGTTTTTACTATGATAGTTTTGTTATTGATTTTCTGACATATACTTCAGTTTTAATGAGCATCTTTAATTGTGTGCAGGTGTTGGAGTGACGTGTTGTGGATACGCCCTATCCATGTCGCTCCCACACTGCATATATAAATGATCCCAACACATGTAACATTTGCATGACTAAGGGCCGAAACGCGTCACGTTACTTGAGTTTCTGTTGTTTCCCATGGCAACTGAATAAAGAAGTTCCTTTTTCATGGGTTGGCACTAGAAATTCCTTTTCTTTCATATATTATAATATCTCAATGGAAACACGACAGAACCTCAACAAATGCCATTATAAGATCACAAGGCATGTTGGACACAGTTGGGATTTTTACTTTGAGCATTTGATTCTGACAAATGTTTTTACTGAAGGATTTAACCCCTTAAGAACTGAGCCCTTTTTCACCTTAAGGACTATGCCCTTTTTTTGCAATTCTGACCACTGTCACTTAATAACTCTGGGATGCTTTTACCGTTCATTCTGATTCCGAGAAAGTTTTTTCTTGAGATATTCTAATTTAAGATAGAGGTAAACTTTTGTCGATACTTGCATCCTTTCTTGGTGAAAAATTCCCAAATTTCATAAAAATTTAAAAAATGTTGCGTTTTTCAAACTTTTCTACCTTGCTTGTAAGGAAAATGGATATTCCAAATGCATTTTATATTGATTCACAAATACAATATGTCTACATAATGTTGGCATCATAAAGTTGACATATTCTTACTTTTTGAAGACATTAGAGAGCTTCAAAGTAAAGCAGCAATTTTCAAAAATTTTCATTAAAATTTCAAAATCTGAATTTTTCAGGGACCAGTTAAGTTTGAAGAGGATTTGAGGGGCCTTTCTGTGAGAAATACCCCATAAATGACCCCATTATAGAAACTACACCCCTCAAAGTATTCAAAATGACATTCAGAAAGTTTGTTAACCCTTTAGGTGTTTCACAAGAATAGCAGCAAAGTGGAGGAGAAAAATCTAAATCTGCAGTTTTTACACTAACATGTTCTTGTAGCCCGATTTCTTTCATTTTTTGGAAGTGGTATAAGGAGAAAAAGCCCCACAAAATTTGTAGGCCAATTTCTCTCAAGTATGGAAATCCCTCATATGTTTACATAAAGTGCTCCTATGTGGGCTTACAAGATCGCTCAAGAGGGAAAGAGCAACTGTGGGATTTTTGAAAAAAATTTGCTCTCATGGTTTTTGGGGGCCATGATGCATTTAGAAAGCCCCCATGGTGCCAGAATAGCAAAAATAAACCTACATGGCATACTATTTTGGAAACTACACCCCTCAAGGATGCAACAAGGAGTATAGTGAGCTTTAACACCTCACAGGTGTTTGACGAGTTTGCGTTGAAGTTGGACATGAAAATGGAAAATTAGATTTTTAACACTAAAATGATGGTGTTACCCCAAATTTTTATTTTTCGCAAGGGGTAATAAGAGAAAATGGACCCCAATATTTGAAGCCCAATTTCTCCTGTTTAAGAAAACTCCCCATATGTGGATGTTAAGTGCTCTTCTGGCACACTATAATGCTCGGAAGTGAAGGAGCAAAATTTGGGTTTTTGAAAGATAATTTTGGTGAAATGGCTTTTGGGGGGCATGTTTAATTTAGAAAGTCCCCAGGGTGCCAGAGCAGCAAAATAACCCCAACTTGGCATACTATTTTGGAAACTAGACCCCTCAAGGAACATAAAAAGGGGTATAGTAAGCCTAAATACCTCACAGGTGTTTGACGACTTTGCGTTGAAGTTGGACTTTGCGTTGAAGTTGATTTTTAACACTAACATGATAGGGTTACCCCAATTTTTTCTTTTTCACAAGGGGTAATAGGAGAAAATGAACCCCAAAATGTGAAGCCCAATTTCTCCCGATTAAGAAAATGCCCCATATGTGGATGTTAAGTACTCTGCAGGTGCACTACAGGTCTCAGAACAGAAGGAGCACCATTGGACTTTTGTAGAGAGAATTTTGTTGAAATTGAAGTCGGGGGTCATGTGCATTTTCAAACCTCCCATGATCCCAGAACAGCAGGAACCCCCCACATGTGATACCATTTTGGAAACTAGACCCCTTTAGGAACATAACAAGGGAGTACTTACACCTCACAGGTTTTTTGAACAGTGGGCCAAAAAAGTGAAAAAAATTATTTTTAATGCTAAATTGCTGGTATTAACCAAAAAAATTTCGTTTCACAAGTAGTAAGAGAAAAAAAGCTCCACAAAATGTTTAGCCAAATTTCTCCAGAATAAGGATATGCCCCATATATAGCAGTAAAGCACTATGCGGGTGCAAAACAGGGCTTAGGAGTTAGACAGCACCAATGAGATTTGAGGCCTAAAGTGGTGCTTTGCACTGCAATGGTTGAGGTTCTGACATACAAAGTAAAAAAAAAAATACATGGCAAGTCACCACAATTTTGAAACTACACCTCAAGGAAGGTAACAAGGGGTACAGTGAGTACTCATGCCTACAGGTTTTTTGACAAGGGGGCCGTAAATTGAAAAATTGGATTTTTTTACACTAAAATGCTGGGGTTACCCAATTGTTAACATTTTCAAGGGGTAATTGGAGACATTGGGTTACAAATTTTGGAGGACTTTTTCTCCTGACTATGGAAACACTATCGTGTAACATGCTGGGCGGGCACACAACAAGGCTGAGAAGTCATAGAGGTTTGTTTGCATTTGTGGCCTATGGCATATCAGTAGCTGACAGTTACATACATTCAGAGGAAAATACAAAAATTAAACAATGAAGTGACGCTACTACAGAAAGTGTCCCCCCCCCCCCCCCCCCCCAAGGAATGGGTATAGGGGTAAAGAGGACATTTTGAATGCCTGGGTGTTTCCTAAATTTGTTTTCCAGGAATGGATGAAGGGTAGCTTTTGAAAATTGCAATTTTCAACCTATTCTCTGCTTCATCTTTCTGGGAACAACTAACATGTGACTCCGAATTGTCGCCTGGAAATATGACAGAGCTCATGAGCGAGAACTCTTCGCATTTGAGGCCGATGTTTCTTACAGACCTAACAGTTACATACATTTGGAGGAAAATACAAGAAATGAACACCCACATGTGAGCCAATTACAAACAGTACACCCCCTAGGGAAGGTGCATAGGGGTGAAGTGGAGATTTGGAACAGATAGGTGTTCCCTAAATTTATTTTCCAGGAGTGGATGAAGTGTACTATGGGGGGGGGGGATGAAAATTGCAATTTGAACCCCTACAGGACCCATGACGTAACGGCACGTCCCGACACCCTGGGTCTTAAGGACCAGGGACATAGATTTACGTCATGGGCAGTTTTAGTCCCCGCCGTGCGCCGGGCGGGGATCGGAGCGGGATGCCTGCTGAAATCATTCAGCAGGCATCCCGTGCAAATGCCCAAGGGGGTCATCAGACCCCCCCATGTCGGTGATCGCAGCAAATCGCAAGTGAATTCACACTTGCGATTTGCGTGATTCCGGGTCATTACGGGTCTATAGTGACCCGGTGACCCGGAATGTAAGGGGGATCGCGGGTGTCTAAGACACCCACGATCCCCCTGAAGCGATAGGAGTGAGGTGGCAGGGTTGCCACCCCTCCTATTCCTGCTATTGGTGGTCTAGACGCGACCACCAATAGCAGATCGGGGGGGGGGGGTTTACTCCTACAATAGGCGGGGCAGGACGGGGAAACGACGGGGACCGGCGCCGAAGATCCATTTACCGATTCGGGCGGGCGTCGGAGGCTGCAGGCGATGGAGATCGGCGGGCGGCGATGACGTGCGGCTGGATCCAACAGAAGCCGGTGAGTTGCCTGGCAACATCTGGAGGGTACAGTTTGAGACCATTATACAGTGGTCTCTAACTGTAGCCCTCCAGATGTTGCAAAACTACAACTCCCAGCATGCCCAGACAGCTGTTTGGGCATGCTGGAATATGTAGTTTTGCAACAGCTGTAGGGCTACAGTTTGAGACCACTATATAGTGGTCCCTAAACTGTAGCCCTCCAGATTTTGCAAAACTACAACTCCTAGCATGCTCAAACAACTGTGTGCTGTCAGGGCATGCTGAGAATTGTAGTTTTGCAACAACTTTGCAGTGTTCTCTAAAACTGTAGCCCTCCAGATGTTGCAAAACTGCAAATCCCAGCATGTCCAAACAGCAATCAGCTGTCTCGGCATGCTGGGAGTTGTAGTTGCGTACCTCCAGCTTTTGCATAACTACATCTCCCAGCAAACCTCCAGCTGTTTCAAAACTACAACTCCCAGCATGTACTGACAGACCGTATATGCTGGGAGTTGTAGTTTTGCAACAGCAGGAGGCACACTGGTTAGAAAATACTGAGTTAGGTAACAGAACCTAACTGAAGGTTTTCCAACCAGTGTGCCTCCAGCTGTTGCAAAACTACAACTCCCAGCATACACGGTCTGTCAGTACATGCTGGGAGTTGTAGTTTTGAAACAGCTGGAGGTTTGCCCCCCCCCCATGTGAACGTACAGGGTACATTCACACGGGCAGGCTTACAGTAAGTTTCCTGCTTCAAGTTTGGGCTGCGGCAAATTTTTCGCCGCAGCTCAAACTTCTAGCGAGAAACTCACCGTAACCCGCCAGTGCGAATGTACCCTAAAAACACTACACTACACTACCACATAATAAAGGGTAAAACACTACATATACACCCCCTTACACTGTCCCCCCAATAAAAATGAAAAACGTATTGTATGGCAGTGTTTCCAAAACGGAGCCTCCAGCTGTTGCAAAACAACAACTCCCAGCATTTCCGGACAGCCACTGACTGTCCAGGCATGCTGGGAATTTAGCAACAGCTGGAGGCACCCTGTTTGGGAATCACTGGCATAGAATACCCCTATGTCCACCCCTGTGCAATCCCTGATTTAGTCCTCAAATGCGCATAGTGCTCTCTCACTTCGGAGCCCTGTCGTATTTCAAGGAAACAGTTTAGGGCCACATATGGGGTATCTCCGTACTCGGGAGAAATTGCACTACAAATTTTGGGGGGCTTTTTCTCCTTTTACCCCTTATGAAAAGGAAAAGTTCGGGCTACACCAGCTTGTTAGTGTAAAAAAAAAATTTACACTAACATGTGGGTGTTGCCCTTTACTTTTTATTTTCACAAGCGTTAAAAGGAAAAAAAGACCCCCAAAATTTGTAACGCAATTTCTCCTGAGTATGGAAATACCCCATATGTGGGCGTTAAATGCTCTGTGAGCGCACAACAAGGCTCAGGAGTGAGAGCGCACCATGTACATTTGAGGTCTAAATTGGTGATTTGCACAGGGGTGGCTGATTTTACAGCGATTCTGACATAAACCCCCCAAAAAATACCCACATGTGACCCCATTTTGGACACTACACCCCTCACAGAATGTAATAAGGGGTGCAGTGAGCATTTACGCCCCACAGGTGTCTGACAGATTTTTGGAACAGTGGTCCGTGAAAATGAAAAATTTTATTTTTAATTTGCACAGCCCACTGTTCCAAAGATCTGTCAAACTCCAGTGGGGTGTAAATACTCACTGCACCCCTTATTAAATTCTGTGAGGGGTGTAGTTTCCAAAATAGGGTCACATGTGGGGGGTTCCACTGTTCTGGCACCACGGGGGGCTTTGTAAACGCACATGGCCCCTGACTTCCATTCCAAACAAATTTTTTCCCAAAAGCTCAAAAGCACTTGACGTCCACACATGGGGTATTTCCATACTCAGAAGAGATGGGGTTACAAATTTTGGGGGGTCTTTTCTGCTATTAACCCTTGCAAAAATGTGAAATTTGGGGGGAAACACACATTTTTGTGAATAATTTTTTTACATATGCAAAAGTCGTGAATCCCCTGTGGGGTATTAAGGCTCGCTTTATTCCTTGTTACGTTCCTCAAGGGGTCTAGTTTCCAAAATGGTATGCCTTTTTTTTTTTTTTTTTTGCTGTTCTGGCACCATAGGGGCTTCCTAAATGCGACATGCCCCCCGAGCAAAATTTGCTCTCAAAAAGCCAAACATGACTTCTTCTCTTCTGAGCATTGTAGTTCACCCGTAGTGCACTTCAGGTCAACTTATGGGGTACCTCCATACTCAGAAGAGATGGGATTATAAATTTTGGGGGGTCTTTTCTGCTATTAACCCTTGCAAAAATGTGAAATTTGGGGGGAAACACACATTTTAGTGAAAATTATTATTTTTTTTTTTACATATGCAAAAGTCGTGAAACACCTGTGGGGTATTAAGGCTCACTTAATTCCTTGTTACGTTCCTCAAGGGGTCTAGTTTCCAAAATGATATGGCATGTGTTTTTTTTGCAGTTCTGGCACCATAGGGGCTTCCTAAATGCAACATGCCCCCCAAAAACCATTTCAGAAAAACGTACTCTCCAAAATCCCCTTGTCGCTACTTCGCTTCTGAGCCCTCTACTGCGCCCGCCGAACAATGTACATAGACATATGAGGTATGTGTTTACTCGAGAGAAATTGGGCTACAAATATAAGTATAAATTTTCTCCTTTTACTCCTTGTAAAAATAAAAAAATTGGGTCTACAAGAACATGCGAGTGTAAAAAATGAAGATTGTGAATTTTCTCCTTCACTTTGCTGCTATTCCTGTGAAACACCTAAAGGGTTAAAACGCTGACTGAATGTCATTTTGAATACTTTGGGGGGGGGGTGCAGTTTTTATAATGGGGTAATTTGTGGGGTATTTCTAATATGAAGACCCTTCAAATCCACTTCAAACCTGAACTGGTCCCTGAAAAATAGTGAGTTTGAAAATTTTGTGAAAAATTGGAAAATTGCTGCTGAACTTTGAAGCCCTCTGGTGTCTTCCAAAAGTAAAAACACATCAATTTTATGATGCAAACATAAAGTAGACATATTGTATATGTAAATCAATTTTTTTTTTATTTGGAATATCCATTTTCCTTACAAGCAGAGAGCTTCAAAGTTAGAAAAATGCTAATTTTTCAAATTTTTCATCACATTTTGGGATTTTTCACCAAGAAAGGATGCAAGTTACCATAAAATTTTACCACTATGTTAAAGTAGAAAATGTCACGAAAAAAAAATCTCGGAATCAGAATGATAACTAAAAGCATTCCAGAGTTATTAATGTTTAAAGTGACAGTGGTCAGATGTGCAAAAAACGCTCTGGTCCTGAGGTGTAAAATGGCCTGGTCCTTAAGGGGTTAATACTGATATGCCAATTCCCAGAATAATGACCCCGAGAATATCTGAAACCCTATGCTCTAAATTATCATTCTGTGAATGTGATGTGTGTGGCCGTCCCTATACTGTTACCTCAAATGCACATCCCGCTCAGGGAGAGAGAACTGCACATTTGAGGCAACTGCAAACCCCCAGTGCTGTTGACTCTGTTTTCCATGACCCATTTTTTTAGAGGGAAAAAAAAATATTATCAGGAGTGTTGGAAAGAGTTTTATTTATTTATTTATTTTAATTATTTTTTTTTTGGGGGGGGGGTTGGTTTTAAAATTTGGAAGACAATGTACTCTGGACTGGTATATTGGAGCATAATTCTGGGGAAATAAAATTGGGGAAAAGGATAAAAAAATTAGTGCTCCATGGAAGTGTGATACTCCCTGAAGCGGTTTTTAATGCAGAGGCCCAGATGATCGGGGCAAGTGTCACTCCCTTCCGAATCCCCTCCTGTGACACACTCTGCATTTTTTCTGGGATCGTCCCTTCTTTTCAGTGTGTGAGACCTCACGTGGAAAGTGTTGGCCGGGGACGATCATGGGGCCCACAGTTCTAGAGTTGCTCTGACTGGCTCCTTGGCAGCCACCAAAGATGAGGGTCTTTAGAATTTCCTCTTGAAACTGCAGGAATGTCCCTGTGTTGCCAGCGTGCCTGAACTGTACATAAGAGTTATACATGGCAACCTGTACCAAGTAGACCATAACCTTGTGTATCATGTCCATGTTTTGCACATGGCATCAAATGGCTTGAGGACTTGATCAGAAACATCCACTCCTCCCATATACCGATTGTAGTCCAGAAAACAATGACTGGTCCCACGGTACCTCACACAGGGTCAGGGGTGCTGCTGTTCCCATAAATTGTGTTGAGCATAACGACATCCCTCTTGTCCTTATACCTGACCAGCAATAGGTTTTCATGGGAAAAGGTACAGGAATCACCCCGGGGGACAGGAGCATGTAGGGGATGGGGCGGAAGGCCTCTTTGATTCTACTGAACTGTCCCACAAGCGACCGTGCATCTGGTGGTGACGGATGGGAAGAGAGGGATACTAGTATAAAACTTATCCACGTAAAGGTGGTAACCTTTATCTAGCAATGGGTGCAAAAGGCCCCAAACAATTTTCCCGCAAACACCCAGAATGGGGGGACATTCTGGGGGTTCAATACGGAAATCTCGTCCCTCATGCACCATAAACTTGCAAGTGTACCGTGAGGTACACTCGCAAAGTTTATACATCATCACGCCATACAGCGCTCGCTTGGTTTGGATGTTTGCCGGAAGCTGAGTCTCCCCTTAAAGCTGATGAGAGACTCAGCAATAGGGACCTCCCACCCAGGGACATAGGCCTCCCAAAATTTGGCCCCAAAGTGATTGATGACCGGCCTGATTTTATACAGGCAGTCATAAGCGGGATCCCTTTGAGGGGACATGCCGCATTATCAGCATAATGCAAATATTTCCGAATGGCCTTGAACCGGGGACGTGCCATGGGGGCCATTTCCCTACTCTAATGGGGGGTAAAGTGTATATATGTGGGGGGAAACTTTATTTGTGTATATGCTATGTGTGGTGTGGTGCGAGACTTCCTACCCTAACCTGCCCTAACCTAACTAACTAACCCGCCCACAGAATAAAAATGTAAAAATATAAAATAAAACTAAACTAAAAAAAAGAAAAATAAACTTTTTTTTAAAGACTTCTAACGTAAAAAAAACCTGCGCCAAAAATAAAGTGTTTATCTAATCAGTGGTGTGCACACTGATTAGCGCTTGGTGGCGGCAGGGGACACAGCCCAGAACAGTGGCTGGTGGCACGTACACAGACCCCCACACAACCCCCCCCCCCCCCCAATAAAAAAAAAAAAAAAAAACTATTAAAACTCGAAAATAAGCACTGATAGCGGTGCGGCAGGCCACACACACAGGCCTGCTACTGGTGGCATGGACCACCTATAGGTGCAAAAAATAGAATAGAAAAGATGCTTTAATACCACAAAAGAAACACTGATCAGTACTGCGGGACTGATCAGCGGCGGGTGGGCTTTAGTTTACTGTGGCGGACCGCTCTTTTATAGCTAAGAGGGCCTGGCCACTCATTTAGCAAAAAAAAAAGCTCTGTGCCCCCCCCAAAAAAACGCTGGGGGCAGACCGCAGCATCCTTGCAGGGCCGGGGTCACACAGCTAAAGGTTATTTTAATTCATTACAATTTTACTAATTGTAATGTGAACAATTTAAGTGAGGAGATGTTAAAAATATCTATATTTATATCTATTCCTTTATAGGCTAAAAAAAAATTATATAATAGATTTGGTAAAAAAAAAACTGCTCATGAAAACTGATGTAAGAAAATGCTCTTTAGGACAGGTTTAGTTAGGAAAGTGAACCCTAGACCACTTTTTTAAAATATAAAAAAAAAAAAAAAACTAAACATAGTTGCCTCACTTTTGAATGTTGCTGCACCATATAATAGGTTTAGCACTTGAGTTTATAGACATTCTATAACTACTTACGGGAGAGTTTGTGATTAAGTAGAAATATGTTCGGTGGAAAACATTAAACATATGACATATCAGCAGTTGCAGAAAGAGTGGTAATTAACTTGAATTGCTGTGCCATCAAATTTAAGAATATGATTCTAAAATCTGTTTCACATTTGTTAAGAAAGAAAAACTAGCTTAGCGTGGATACATAAAATGTGAAGGCATGAATATTGAGATAAACCGTTTCTTTAGACTTAAATTATTTAAAACTATGTATTTATTCTTCTATATTGTAGTACCAGATTAATCAGCTCCAGAAGATCAGTTACCTTTATGGTTGATTAGAAATAAAAAAGGAAGGAACCTATACGTGGGGAGCAGGTCTCTAATAGTAAGGGGGCATACATGTTTTTTTGTATATTAGCAAACCACTAGAGGTCTTGTAATGAATACAGCTTTGCATATCATCTAATCATCATGTTTTGTGACCGAACCAATTAACTATTTTGCAACATACCTGTTTGTAGCCCCTCCCAGTGCCTTTTTGGCTCCCATTTTCTCCTGTATATATACCAGCATGATTGAAACTGTTGACATGCTGATCTGAAGAAGGGGGAGGCTCCCCCGAAACGTGTAATCCTCCTATTTTATTGTTTTATGGTTTATCCCATTAACTGTCCAGTGATTTGTATTACCTGCATCTCTGGCTACAGTTTGTTACCCACACCATTGGAACCAGCAGCGCCATCAGAAGGTTCCTTTTCGCTTTACTATTGATTATATTAAAGATGGGTTTTTGTTTCAAGTCCCATGCAAGTATATGGGACTTCAAGTACATCACTCCACAAGCTCCGCTGCATCTCCTGGTGAATGTGTCAATACGGCTTGCAAGCCACACCCCATCTCACAAAGACACGTCCACATTTTAAGCCCCACCCCTTTTATTATCTACCCTTTTTGTGCATATATATATATATATACACAGTATATATTCCCCCCGGCGCTATCATATATATATGCCGCCCACAGCGCATGTGTATATAGATATGCCCCCCGCACAGCGCAATCATATACACACTGCAGCGCATGTAGATATATATTATATATGCTCCCCACACAGCGCATCTATTCACATATGCCTCTGAAGTGCTATCAATGACTAATGCTTGACAGTGATAGCGCTTCAGAGGCATATTTGTATAGAAGCAAAGTGGGAACCAGACATATAGCGTTATCTGGTCCCCACTTCTCTTCTATACACAGTTCTCCTGATTACAAACACCACAGCTGCCCCATCGCCTCCCCCATCCCCGGTGTTATAATTACCTGTTCCCGAGGTCCGCGATCCTACTGGCTCTGGCGCTGTCACAAAAAAGTCGGGTTGACATTAGTAAATGAGGATAATGTGTGTATGTATGTATGTATGTATGTGTCTATGTTTCAGCATCACGTCCAAATGGCTAAAGATATTGACATGAAACTTGGCACACATGTTACTTATATGTCAACAACAAACATAGGATAGGTGATTTAACCCTTACTCACCCCCATTTGCCAGGGGCGGGGTTTTTGTTTAAAGTCCCATTCAAATCTATGGGAAATATTTGTTACTGCATAACTTCCTAACGGCTGGAGATATTTCGATAATACTTGGTCACATGTTACTTATATGTCCACTTAAAATATAGGATAGTTACTTTAACCCTTAACTACCCCCATTCATGAGGGTCAGGGTTTTTATTGAACCCCATAAGGACCCAGCCAATTTTCACTGTAGGACATGGCCATTTTTGCACATCTGACCACTGTCATTTTAAACATTAATAACTCTGGGATGCTTTTACCTTTCATTCTGATTCAGAGATTTTTCATGATATATTCTACTTTATGTTAGTGGTAACATTTTGTCGATACTTGCATCATTTCTTGGTGAAAAATTCCCAAATTTGATGAAAAAATTGAAAATTTAGCATTTTTTTAAACTTCAAAGCTCTCTGCTTATAAGGAAAATGAATATTCCAAATAAATTATATATTGATTCACATATACAATATGCCTACTTTATATATTCATCATAAAGTTGATATGTTTTTACTTTTGGAAGACATCAGAGGGCTTCAAAGTATAGCAATAATTTTTCAGGGACCAGTTCTGCTTTGAAGTGGATTTGAAGGGTCTTCATATATGAAACACCCCATAAATGACCCCATTATAAAAACTGCACCCCTCAAAGTATTCAAAATGACATTCAAAAGGTTTGTTAACCCTTTAGGTGTTTCACAGGAATAGCAGCAAAGTGAAGGAGAAAATTCAAAATCTTCATTTTTTGAATTTTTACAAGGGGTAAAAGGAGTAAAATGTGTAACCCAATTTCTCTCGAGTAAGGAAATACCTCATATGTGTATGTCAAGTGTTCGGGCGCAGTAGAGGGCGCAGTAGAGGGCTCAGAAGGGAAGGAGCAACAGTGGGATTTTGGAGAGTGAGTTTTTCTGAAATAATTTTTGGGGGGCATGTCACATTTAGGAAGACCCTATGGTGCCAGAACAGCAAAAAAAAAAAAAACACATAGCATTCTATTTTGGAAACTAGACCCCTCAAGGCACGTAACAAGGGGTCCAGTGAGTCTTAACACACCACAAGTGTTTCACAACTTTTTGTTAAAGTTGGATGTGTAAATGATTTTTTTTTTCACTAAAATGCTAGTTTTCCTTACAAATTTTTACAAGAGTTAATAGGAAAGAATGTCCCCCAATTTGTAACCCCATCTCTTTTGAGTATGGAAATACCTCATATGTGGACGTCAAGTGCTCTGCTGGCGCACTACAATGCTCAAAAGAGAAGGAGTCACATTTGGCTTTTGCAAAGTAAATTTTGCTGAAATGGTTTTTTGGGGGCATGTCCCATATAGGAAGTCCCTATGGTGCCAGGACAGCAAAAAAAAACAAAAACCACATGGCATACTATTTTAGTAAATACACCCCTCAAGGAACATAACAAGGGGTACAGTGAGCCTTAACACCCCACAGGTGTTTGACGACTTTTCGTTAAAGTTGGATGTGTAAATTATATTTTTTTCACTAAAATGCTGGTTTTCCCCCCTAAATTTTACATTTTTATAAGGGGTAATTGGAGAAAATGATCCCCAAAATTTGTAACCCCATATCTTCTGAGTATGAAAATACCTCATATGTGGACGTCAAATGCTCTGCTGGCGCACTACAATGCTCAGAAGAGAAGGAGTCACATTTGGCTTTTGCAAAGTAAATTTGCTGAAATGTTTTTTTGGGGGCATGTAACATTTAGGTATTCCCTATGGTGCCAGGACAGCAAAAAAAAAAAAAAAAAACACATGGCATACTATTTTAATAAATACACCCCTCAAGGAACATAACAAGGGGTACAGTGAGCCTTAGCACCCCACAGGTGTTTGACGACTTTTCCTTAAAGTTAGATGTGTAAATGATTTTTTTTTTCACTAAAATGCTGGTTTTCCCCCCAAATTTTACATTTTTACAAGGGGTAATTGGAGAAAATGCACCCCCAAAATTTGTAACCCCATCTCTTCTGAGAATGGAAATACCCCATGTGTGGACGTCAAGTGCTCTGCTGGTGCACTACAATGCTCAGAAGAAAAGGAGTCACATTTGAAAATTTTGCAGAAAAGGGGGGGGGGGGGCTGGGGGCATATCGAATTTAGGAAGCCCCTATGGTGCCAGGACAGGAAAAAAAAAAACATATGGCATACTATTTTCTAAACTACACCCCTCAAGGAACATAACAAGGGGTACAGTGAGCCTTAACACCCCACAGGTGTCTGACGACTTTTCATTAAAGTTGGATGTGTAAATTATTTTTTTCCACTAAAATGCTGGTTTTCCCCAAAATTTTACATTTTTACAAGGGGTAATTGGAGAAAATTACCCCCAAAATTTGTAACCCCATCTCTTCTGAGTATGGAAATACCCCATGTGTGGACGTCAAGTGCTCTGCTGGTGCACTACAATGCTCAGAAGAAAAAGAGTCACATTTGCTGAAATGGGGGGGGGGGGGGCATATCGCATTTAGGAAGCCCCTATGGTGCCAGGACAGCAAAAAAAAAAAAAAAAAACATATGGCATACTATTTTGGAAACTACACCCCTCAAGAAAGCCCCCTCTCACCCCCTTTAGTTCTGTACTCACCTCCGCTCGGCGCTGGTCCGGTGCTGCAGGACTGTCCGGTGGGGAGGTCGTCTGGTGGGATAGTGGTTCCGGGCTGCTATCTTCACTGGGGGCGCCTCTTCTCCACGCTTCAGGCCCGGCCCCCGAATAGTCACGTTGCCTTGACGACGCAGAGGTACGTTCATTACAAACGTCCCTCTGCGTGGTCGTCAAGGCAACGTCTCTATTCCGGGCCCGAAGCGCAGAGAAGAGGCCCCCCCCCCCCGGTGAAGATAGCAGCTCGGAACCAGTATCCCACAGGACGACCTCCCCACCGGACAGTCCTGCAGCACCGGACCAGCGCTGAGCGGAGGTGAGTACAGAACTAAAGGGGGTGAGAGGGGGCTGGATGATGTCGAAGGCTGCAGTAGTCTTCAACCTGCGGCCCTCCAGACGTTTCAAAACTACAACTCCCAGCAAGCCCGGACAGCCGATGGCTGCCCGGGCTTGCTGGGAGTTGTAGTTTTGAAACCTCTGGAGGTCCGCAGGTTGAAGACCACTGAGGGCGGAGAGTTCACAAGAGGATGATGACAAGGGGAGGTGAAGGGGGGTGGGGATGATGACAAGGGGATGATGACAAGGGGATGATGACAAGGGGATGATGAAGGGGGGTGTGGGATGATGACAAGGGGATGATGAAGGGGGTGTGGGATGATGACAAGGGGATGATGAAGGGGGGGTGTGGGATGATGACAGGCGGTGATGATGAAGGGGGGATGATGACAGGCGGTAATGATGAAGGGGGGATGATGACAGGGTGATGATGATGAGGGTCTGGATGATGACAGGGGGGGATAATGTATTTCCCACCCTAGGCTTATACTCGAGTCGATAACTTTTCCTGGGATTTTGGGGTGAAATTAGGGGCCTCGGATTATATTCGGGTCGGCTTATACTCGAGTATATACGGTACTTCATATCTTGGCGTAAACAGTATGCACATCGGTCTCAGAGTGGGACCCCCCCTCAAGGGGCATTACATGGGGTAAATAACTGGGGTACGCTAAATAATTAAAATGGGGTCAGTGGGACATAAAATTATAAATTATTTTCCCAGAATGATGACCCAGAGCAAAACTAAAAAATATGACCGCCCCAAACCCTATGCTCTGAATCATCATTCCAGGAATGTGATGTGTGTGGCCGTCCCTAACCTGTTGCCTCAAATGCGCACCCCGCTCAGGTGGAGAGAGAGCGCTGCACATTTGAGGCAACATAAAAAGTCCCCCGATGATAGTGACTCAGTGACCCATTTTAATTTTAAATACCCCCAGAGGTCTTATCAGTTTTTTTTTTTTTTCAGATGAAACATTATTTTGGGCAATTTAGTGGTTTATGGGGTTAAAACTTGGAATGTACTCTGGACTTGGTACATTGGGGTCAAATTATGGAAAATTAAAATGAGAAGGGAAAATGTAATACTCCATGGAAGTGTGATACTCCCTGAAGCAATCCTTAATGCAGAGGCCCGGATGATCGGGGCAAGTGTCACATTGATAGGTTGTATCCTTCCGTATCCCCCTCTTGTAACACACTCTGCATCTTTTCTGGGTTCGTCCCTTCTTTCCAGTGTGGGGGACTTCACCTGGAAAGTGTTGGCCTGAGACGATCCTGGCACCTATAACTCCAGTTCCTTCGGAACTCCGGCCTGCTCTTTCCCAGTCACCAAAGATCAGGACCTTTAGGACTTCTTCTTGGAACTGGAGGAATGTCCCTGTGTTGCCAGCCTGCTGGGAGAGTACAAAGGAGTTGTACATGGCAACCTGTACCAAGCAGACCGCAACTTTTTTGTACCATACCCGTATTTTGTGCATGGCCATGTATGGCTTGTATCAGAAAGATGAACTCCCCCCATATACCGATTGTAGTCCAGAATACAATCGGGCTTGAGGATCGTTGTTGTGGTACCTCGCACAGGGACAGGTGAGCTGCCGTTATCATGAATAGTGGTAAGCATAAGGACATCCCTCTTATCCTTATATTTGACCAACAACAGGTTTTCATGGGCAAGGGCACAGGACTCACCCTTGGGAATAGGTGTCTGGATCAAATTTAGAGGGAGGCCTCTCTGGCTTTTCCGCACGGTCCCACAAGCAGACGTCAATCTGGCAGCAAGGGATGTGAAGAGAGGGATGCTGTTATAAAAGTTGTCCACGTACAAGTGGTAACCCTTATCCAGCAATGGGTGCACAAGCTCCCAAACGAGTTTCCCGCTAACACCCAGAGTGGCTGAACAATCTGGGGGTTCAATATGGGAATCTCGTCCCTCATACACTCTAAACTTGTAAGTGTACCCGGTGGTACTCTCACAAAGTTTATAGAGCTTCACGCCATATTGCGCCCGCTTCAAGGGAATATACTGGTGGAAGATGAGTCTCCCCCTTAAAACTGATAAGAGACTCATCAACCGAGAGCTCCCTGAGCAGTATGTAGCCTCAAAAAATTTGGCCCCAAAGTGATTGATGACCGGTCTCACTTTGTAAAGCCGGTCATAGGCGGGATCACTTCGGGGTGGACATGCCGCCATTATCTGCATAATGCAGGCATTTCCGAATGGCCTGGAACCGCTTCCGTGTCATGGCCATACTGTAAAGCAGGGTCTGGTATAGGATGTCCCCGCTCCAGTAATGCCTGACACTAGGTTTTTTGACCAGGCCCACATGCAGCAAGAGACCCCAAAATTTCCTCATCTCTGCTGCATCAATGGCGCACTATTCATTGGACCTGGCCAAAAAAGAATCAGGGTGGTGGGCGATGAACTGTCTGGCGTACCGATTTGTCTGCTCCACCATTAGATTAACCAGGCCGTCACTGAAAAAATAACTGAAATAGTAAATTTCAATCCAGATTACGGAGTCGCCAACAAACTCCAGAACCAGTGGCTGATAACCCTCTGGGGGTCTCCAGACAGGTTCACCGGAAGGGGGCTCCGGTAAACTTGTCTGGGGGGTCGGACTCCTAGTACCAGCGGCATTGTCGCTTGTACTAGTGCCGGCCACTGGGCCACTATCATGGGGGGTGCGTGGCCTCGCCTGGCGGTGTCTCCGCCGCCGTACAGGGGACTCATCATCACTGCTAGATGATGAGGAGGACAATGAAGAACACAGGAATGGAGGATCTTCATCGTCCTCACTGGCAGATTCGTAGTCGGAGGCAAGAAAAGCGTATGCCTCCGCTGCCAAAAATGCCTGGCGAGCAATCGCCTTTTTTCTACGGTGGCGGGGGGTGTTGGTGAGGTGGTGGTGTCGGGGGGGAGGGTGTGTGTGTGGGGGGGGTGTGAGTATGTATTGTGTGTGATTGGTGTAACTATAAACTGTATGGGGGGGGGAGCACTGCGGCCCCAAATGGGGGGCCAAATGCAGCGCCCTGAGCCCCTAATAGGGCCCGAGTAACACTGAAAAGTTGCGGCAGACCCTTGGGGACTTATTAAGGGGTCAGTGGGGGGGAGGGGGGGAATGTTTTACTTTTTTAAACTTTTTTTTAAACTTTTTACCCTACCTTTCCCTGGGCTGTATTCTTTCCCTGATCTATGGGGGGGGGGCTTCTTTTCTTCTGTGGGGGCTCCAATCTCAGCAGAGGGGGGGGGGGGGGTCCCGTTCTTCCTCCAGCATCTGTGACCGCTGACTGAACCCAGCCAGCCATGGGAGCTGCAGGAGGATGCGGTTAACCAACCAATGATTGTCCAACCTGGGGGGGGGGGGTGACAAAATCGCCACCTCCCCATAGATACAGGAGGTGATTGGGAGTGTATTATCCGCATCACCGGAAACGCAGCGATTCACAAGTGTGAATTCACTTGCGTTTTTTTGCGATCACCGACATGGGGGTTCTAATGACCCCCCCTGGGCGTTTGCACGGGATGCCTGCTGAAAGATTTGCCCGGCGGGGACCGGAATTCTCCATGACGTACGCATGCGTCATGGGTCCTTAAGTACCAGGGTGTCATGACGTACGCGTACATCAAGGGTCCTTAAGGGGTTAAAGTCCCATGCAAATCAATGGGAAATGTATGTTCCCACATAACTTCTGTACAGCTGGAGATATTTCAATACCTGGTACACATGATACGGGTCGGGATAGGAGGTCGGGATAGGAGGTCGAGATAGGAGGCCGAGATAGGAGGACGGGAAATGAGGACGGGAAAGGAGGTCGGGATAGGAGGTCTAGATATGAGGGCGGAAAGGAGGACGGGATAGGAGGTAGGGATAGGAGGATGGGAAATGAGGACGGGAAAGGAGGTTGGGATAGGAGGTCTAGATATGAGGACGGAAAGGAGGATGGGATAGGAGGACGGGATAGGGGGTAGGGATACGAGGTCGAGATAGGAGGTCGAGATATGAGGACGGCAAAGGCGGTCGAGATATGAAGACGGGAAAGGAGGTCGAGATATGAGGACGGGAAAGGAGGTCGGGATAGGAGGACGGGATATGAGGAAGGGATATGAGGTTGGGATAGAAGGTCGAGATAGGAGGTCGAGAGAGGAGGACGGAATAGGAGGTTAGGATAGGAGGTCGGGATAGGAGGTCGAGATAGGAGGACGGGATAGGAGGACGGGATAGGAGGACAGGATAGGAGGTCGAGATAGGAGGAATGGGATAGGAGGTCGAGATAGGAGGTCGAGAATAGAGGTTGAGATAGGAGGACGGGATAGGAGGACGGGATAGGAGGTCGAGATAGGAGGATGGGATAGGAGGTCGATATAGGAGGTTGATATAGGAGGTCGAAATAGGAGGACAGGATAAGAGGTCGAGATAAGAGGTCAACATAGGAGGACAGGAAAGGAGGTAGAGATAGGAGGTCGGGATAGGAGGTCGGGATAGGAGGTCAGGATAGGAGGTCGGGATATGAGGATGGGATATGGGTTTGGGATATGACAACAATGTATGAGGACGGGATATGAAGTCAAAAGCTTCCTCCTTTGTTTATTTTCCTCCCAAAAAGGATTAGGAAGGAAAAACAGGGAAACGCCGGGTAATCAGCTAGTATATCTATATATATTAAACTCAATGTGTGTGTGTGTATGTATGTATGTATGTATGTTCCAACATCACGTCCAAACGGCTAAAGATATCAACATGAAACTTGACACACATGTTACTTATATGTCAATAACAAACATAGGATAGGTGATTTAACCTTACTTACCCCCATTTGCCAGGGTTGGGGTTTTTGTTTAAAGTCCCATACAAGTCTATGGGAAATATATGTTACTGCATAACTTCCGAATGGCTGGAGATATTTTGATAATGCCTGGTCACATGTTACTTATATGTCCACTTAAAATATAGGATAGTTAATTTAACCCTTTACTACCCCCATTTGTGAGGGTCTGGGTTTTTGTTAAAAGTCCCATGCAAATCAAAGGGAAATGTACCTTCCCACATAACTTCCGTAAGGCTGGAGATATTTCAATACCTGGTACACGTATTAAGTGTCGGGTCATGAGGTCGGGATAGAAGGTCAGGATAGGAGGTCGAGATAGGAGGTCAAGATAGGAGGACGGGATATGAGGACGAGATAGGAGATAGGGATAAGAGATTGGGATAGGAGGTCGAGATAGGAGGTTGAAATAGGAGGACAGGAAAGGAGGACGGGATAGGGAGTCGGGATAGGAGGTCGAGATAGGAGGTAGGGATATGAGGACGGGATAGGAGGTTGGGATAGGAGTACAGCATAGGAGTATGGCATTGGAGGACGGGATATGAGGACGAGACAGGAGATAGGGATAAGAGATTGGGATAGGAGGTCAGGATAGGAGGTTGGGATAGGAGGTCAGGATAGGAGGTCGGAATAGGAGAACGGGATATGGGGTTGGAATATGACAACAATATATGAGGACGGGATATGAAGTCAAAAGCTTCCTCCTTTGTTTATTTTCCTCCCCAACAAGGATAGGGAAGGAAAACCTGGGCAATGCCGGGTAATCAGCTAGTGTATATATATAAATCTCAATGTGTGTGTATGTATGTGTGTATGTTCCAGCATCACGTCCAAACGACTAAAGATATTAACATGAAACTTGACACACACTTATATGTCTACAACAAACATAGGATCGGTGATTTAACCCTTACTCTCCCCCATTTGACAGGGGTGGCAGTTTTGTTTAAAGTCCCATACAAGTCTACTGTATGGAAATATATGTTACTGCATATCTTCCAAACGACTGGAAATATTTGGATAATACTTGGTCACATGTTACTTATATGTCCACTTAAAATATTGGATAGTTAATTTAACCCTTAACTACCCCCATTTGTGAGGGTCGTTTTTTTTTTTTAAGTCCCATGCAAATCAATGGGAAATGTATGTTCCCACATAACTTCCGTGCAGCTGGACATATTTCAATACCTGGTACACATATTATGGGTCGGGATAGGAGGTCGTGATAGGAGTTTGAGATAGTAGGTCGGGATGGGAGTTTGAGATAGGAGGTCGAAATAGGAGAACGGGATATTAGGACGGGGTAGGAGGATGGGATAGGAGGATGAGATATGAGGACAGGATAGGAGGTAAGGATAGAAGGTCAAGATAGGAGGGTGGGATAGGAGGTCAGCATAGGAGGTTGGCATCGGAGGTAGAGATAGGAGGTCGAGATATGAGGACGGGATAGGAGGTCGGGATAGGAGGACGGGATAGGAGGTCGGGATATGAGGTCGGGATAGGAAGTCAGAATAGGAGGATGGGATAGGAGGACGGGATATGAGGTCCTGATATGTGGGCGGGATAGGAGGACGAAATAGGAGGTCGGAATAGGAGATCGGGATAGGGGTTCGGGATATGAGGACGGGATATTAGGATGGGATAGGAGGTCAGGATAGTAGGTCGAAATATGAGGATGGGATAGGCGGATGGGATAGGAGGTCGGGATAGGAGGTCGAGATAGGAGGTCGAGATAGGAGGTCGAGATATGAGGACAGGATAGGAGGTCGAGATAGGAGGACGGGATAGGAGGTCGGCATAGGAGGTCGGGATAGGAAGTGAGAATAGGAGGATAGGAGGACGGGATATGAGGTCCTGATATGTGGACGGGATAGGAGGACGAAATAGGAGGTCGGGATAGGAGGTCAGGATAGGAGGTCGGGATATGAGGATGGGATATGAGGACGGGATATGAGGAAGGTATAGGAGGTCGGGATAGGAGGTCGGGATAGGAGGTCAGGATAGGAGGTCAAGATATGAGGACGGGATAGGCGGATGGGATAGGAGGTCGGGATAGGAGGTCGAGATAGGAGGTCGAGATATGAGGTCGAGATATGAGGACGGGATAGGAGGTCAGGATAGGAGGACGGGATAGGAGGACGGGATAGAAGGACGGGATATGAGGATGGGATATGAGGATGGGATAGGAGGTTGGGATAGGAGGACGGGATAGGAGGTCAGGATAGGAGGATGGGATAGGAGGTCTAGATAGGAGGTCAGGATAGGAGGACGGGATAGGAGGTTGGGATAGGAGGTCAGGATAGGAGGTCGGGATAGGAGGTCGGGATGTGGCAATAATATATGAGGACAGGATATGAAGTCAAAAGCTTCCTCCTTTGTTTATTTTCCTCCCCAACAAGGCTTAGGAAGCAAAAACCAGGCAATGCCGGGTACTCAGCTAGTATATATATAGAAAACTCAATGTGTGTATGTGTGTATGTTCCAGCATCACGTCCAAACTGCTAAAGATATTAACATGTTACTTATATGTCAACAACAAACATAGGATAGTTCATTTAACCCTTAACTATCGCCATTTGTGAGGGTCGGGGGGGTTGTTTATCCCCTTAAGGACCAAGGGTTTTTCTGTTTTTGCACTTTCATTTTTCCTCCTTACCTTTAAAAAATTGTAACTCTTTCAATTTTGCCCCTAAAAATCCATATGATGGCTTATTCTTTGCACCACCAATTCTACTTTGTAATGACATCCTTCATTTTACCCAAAAAATCTATGACAAAACAGGAAAAAATATCATTGTGCCACAAAGTTGAAGAAAAATCTAAATTTTGTAACTTTTGGGGGCTTCCGTTTCTACACAGTACATTTTTTTGGTAAACATTACACCTTCTCTTTATTCTGTAGGTCCATAAAATTAAAATGATACCCCAATTACATAGGTTTGATTTTGTCGTACTTCTGGAAAAAATCACACCGACATCATTTTCTGACTCCTATAACTTTTTTATTTTTCCGCATATGGAGCGTTGTGAGGCTTCATTTTTTGTGCCGTGATCTGAAGTTTTTAGCGGTACCATTTTTCTATTGTTCGGACTTTTTGATTAATAAAAAATGACCAAAAATACACTATTTTGGACTTTGGAATTTTTTTGCGTGTACGCCATTTACCGTGCGGTTAACTTAACAATATATTTTTATAATTCAGGATAGGAGGTCGGCATATGAGGATGGTATAGGAGGAAGGGATATGAGGTTGAGATATGAGGACAGGATAGGAGGTCTGGATATGAGGTCAAGATATAATGACGGGATATGAGGTCGGGATATAAGGACGGGATATGAGGTTGAGATATGAGGACGGGATATGGGGTTGGGATACGACAACAATATATGAGGAAGGGATATGAAGTCAAAAGCTTCCTCCTTTGTTGATTTTCCTCCCCAACAAGGATTAGGAAGGAAAACCCGGGCAATGCCCGGTACTCAGCTAGTATATAAAGAAACAAAAGACACGTTAATGTGGATGTCTTACACTTTATGGGGAGAGTTGCTACTGTACGGTTTAGGTGACATATGCTCTTAACCCCTTAAGGACCGGGGTTTTTTCCGTTTTTGCATTTTCGTTTTTTGCTCCTTGCCTTTAAAAAATAACTCTTTCAATTTTGAACCTAAAAATCCATATGATGGCTTATTTTTTGTGCCACCAATTCTCCTTTGTAATGAAGTCAGTCATTTTGCCCAAAAATCTACGGTGAAACGGAAAAAAAAATCATTGTGAGACAAAATTGAGAAAAAAAAACGCTGTTTTGTAACTTTTGGGGGCTTCCGTTTCTACGTAGTACATTTTTCGGTGAAAATGACAGCTGATATTTATTCTGTAGGTCCATACGGTGAAAATGATACCCTATTTATATAGGTTTGATTTTGTCTTACTTCTGGAAAAAATCATAACTTCATGCAGGAAAATTTATACGTTTAAAACTGTCATTTCTGACCCCTATAACTTTTTTATTTTTCTGCGTATGGGGCGGTATGAGGGCTCATTTTTTGTGCCATGATCTTAAGTTTTTAGCGGTACCATTTTTGCATTGATAGGACTTATTGATCGCTTTTTATTCATTTTTTCATGATGTAAAAAGTGACCAAAAATGCACTATTTTGTACTTTGGAATTTTTTTGCGCGCACGCCATTGACCGTATGGTTTAATTAACAATATATTTTTATAATTCGGACATTTCCGCACGCGGCGATACCATATATGTTTATTTTTATTTACACTGTGTTTTTTTTTATGGGAAAAGGGGGGTGATTCAAACTTTTGAAGGGAAGGGGTTAAATGATCTTTATTCACTTTTTTTCACTTTTTTTTTTTGCAGTGTTATAGCTCCCATAAGGACCTATAACACTGCACACACTGATCTTTTACATTGATCACTGATTTCTCATAAGAAACCAGTGATCGATGATTCTGCCGCTTGATTGCTCATGCCTGGATCTCAGGCACTGAGCAGTCATTCGGTGATCGGGCAGCGAGGAGGCAGGAAGGGACCCTCCTGCTGTCCTGCAAGCTGTTCGGGATGCCGCGATTTCACCGCAGCTATCCCAAACAGCCCACTGAGCTAACGAGCACACTTTCACTTTCACTTTGAACGCCGCTCTAAAGGGTTAATAGCGCGCGGCACTGCGATCAATGCCGCGCGCTATTAGCCACGGGTCCCGGACGTTGTTAGAGGCCGGGCCCGACCTGCTATGACGCGGGGCCACGCCGTGGCCCCGCGTTATAGATTGGGAGCGGACACATGACGTTCCAGTACGTCATGTGTCCTTAAGGGGTTAAAGTAGCTATGTTGGAATGGTCCTAGTTTTCCTAAGAACACTGACTAAAATGATGCCATGGTCACCACTCATCTTGAAAAGTTGCCCCCCTCACATATACTAATGTGCCACAAAAAGGAAGTTAATATCACCAACCATACCCATTTTATTAAGGTGTATCCATATAAATGGCCCACCCAGTACAACAAGTTTTGTACCTGGCAAGTGAAGGAGTCCTTGCATTTTACTTGCTCTCCATCATGAGAATAACAACAGCATTGCTGTCTTGCAAGATGAAGAAAAATTTAAAGTTTTACAAATGTAAAGATGAAAAAATTATTCCTATTTTGGGATCATCAAGTAGTGTAGGCCTGGTAGAAGCAGCAGCAGCAGCAGCAGCAGTGATGATAGAAAAAAGCTACATCAACAGCAGGACAGTGTAAAACAAGTACAGGGAATCTGTGCTTACATAGGTCTGGTAGTAGAAGGTGACAGCAGTGGTGGTGGACTGGTGGTAGTAGTAGTGAGATTACAATAGGGGTGGTGGACTGGTGTTAGATTAGATGAGCCAAATGGTTCTTACATGCTTACATATTTTATGTTTCTATGTGGTAGTAGCGAGTCAACAGCAGGGGCAACTGTAGTACTAGTGACTCTTCTGGCAGGCTTTTTTTCTGGGGTTCACAAATGCAGCATCAGAGTCACCATCATCTGCTCCTGAGCTTACCATATCAGTAGGTTTATGTCTGTGACATTGTAGATATACTTTTATGCAGGTCTTCATCACTGACAATGCCACCACTACTCTCCTGCTCTTTTGACGTCTCGTACTCGTCCCCTTGTTCTCACATCCTGACCAAAACCACAGACAGTCTGCAATAGTGTCAGATTTTCAGACTGTCAGCGGACCCATTTAAATCAATGGTAGCGTAACTCACAGCGCTGCTAGCTACTAGGGTGTGAACTCACCCTTAAGCGCATCTTGAGTTGTGATACTGTCTCGGCACCGGATATGACAGAGAGAAATATCCTCATTTGAGGTTTGGAAATGCAAACCCCTCAGTGAGGTAAGTGACACAGGAACTGTTGCTTCTTAACTCTCCAGAGCCACACTCTCAACTGTCTGTTAGGATTTCTTCCCTATCCCAGAGAGGTAGGGTAAATACAAGGATGGCTTATCTGATTGATTGCAGAGAACATGTGACTAAGTGACAGTTGGGATTTTCTTCCCTATCGCAAAGGGAAAGGGTGGCAACAAGGATGACTTTCCCGATTGGCTGCAGGAGGCATGTGGCTATTCACCAGCTCTGACAGTTGAAACTAGTTAACCCTTGCATGGCAGCTGAAATGATAGTATGCTGACAACAATGAAAAAAAAAGGCTTAGAGCACAAACCATTAGTCTTGGACTACTGTAGCTGATCTGTAAGGGGGATCTGCAGCAAGACCCAGCTTAGTCATACTAGGCTTGGTATATCATAAGCAGCAAGGGACTTTGGCAGCAGAACTCAGAAATCAGATGGCAGAGAGCATGCACCCGGTGGAGGAGGAGGTGGTGGCTCCAAGCTGCTGATGAAATTCCTAGGCTTCTAATGTGAGTAGTGTGACACCACATTAAAGCTATGACGACATACTCAGCAGTGCACACGGGGGGGGGGGGGATAGAGGTAGGCCTCTATAGGCAGTACACAACTGTTTGTGGTTCTTTGTCATATTGCATGTTGCTTACAGGAAACAGACAACCATTAAAATCATGCTACATTTAAAGGATAAGGAGTGCAGAAAAAGGCCTTGGCAACAGGCGCTCTGGTGTCCAACAGAAGTATCACAATCAGGTCACAGAGATAAAGTATTCAGCAACTTTATTGCTGTACAACAATAACATGTTTTGGGGTTATTGCAGACCTTTTTCTGCACTCCTTATCCTCACAATTCTACAGGGCACAGACTGGCTGTTCCGTGAGAGCTTCTGTGCTGCACAGGATCCACACCTCTCTTTATACCCCTATTCGGGGTGATATACGTATTTCTAAAACTCTCGAGGTGAGCGGTAAATTTATAGCGCCTGCAACTACATCAATGTAAAAGGGGGAACACACATGAATGCCCCTATGTACTCCTAGGGTATATAGTATAGGACTATGTGAAGTCTGTATAAACAGCAATAAACTACACCACCTATGCTAGAAAGAGCTGTCAACAGACACGAGTGTGGTACAAAAGAATAACAATCTTTATTGTTTAAAAACAATAGACACACATGTTAAAAACAGAGATGTGCAACTGAAAAATAGGGTGTCTCCAATGGTATCAATAATACTTAGCAGTGCCAGACCCATATGTATGGGCATGTAGATCAATAATATTATACAGACATAGGTGCAAGAAATGGCAGGTATCCGCAAATTACACCAAGCATTATAAATAAAATGCAAATGCACACAATGCAAAAGACTATACAAGTGCCTGCTATGATGTAAATAAACAGATACCCACATGTATATGCAAAAAGTGCAACCAGGAGTCGTCCACCCCTACGACCGTTTCTGACGGAAGTTTAAGATTAAGATGTTTAATTAGAAGTCATTTCCAAATCTGTTTAACTTTTTGTCACCAGTTGATTTAAAAAAAAAAAAATATATAATAACTGTTTTCCACCGGAGTACCCCTTTAATCTTTTAGTGACAAGTAATAAACTACTGTTATTCAAAAAAAACTAAAACAGTTTATTTTTGTAAAGTTGTTTTGTAAATATTTCCAATTCCTTTACTGTGACTTTTGATTGTAGCTAACATAGTGACATTTTACTTTTATAATACTTGTGTCAAGGCTCATGTGTGCCTTGTGGGTATTCAAGAAGTATATTTCATGTAACCTGTAATATTGTGCATCAGAACTATTTGAGGACTAAAACCAATTTCAAATAATTTTGGTATTTTTTTATTTATTTTTTTACACTGGGTCAATGCATTTATAAAATCAACAGTAGGAGAAAATTCCGTTATAATACTCTTTCATATCATGTTAATAAGAAACTGTTAAGCTATAAATATACGACAGTGTCAGCTGAACTGTTCTGATTCCTTTTTATTATACTTAACCCCTTAAGGACCCAGCCATTTCACACCTTAGGACCCGGCCATTTTTTGCACATCTGACCACTGTCACTTTAAACATTAATAACTCTGGAATGCTTTTAGTTATCATTCTGATTCTGAGATTGTTTTTTTGTGACACATTCTACTTTAACAGAGTGGTAAATTTTTGTCGATACTTGCATCCTTTCTTGGTGAAAAATCCCCAAATTTGATGAAAAATTAGAAAATTTTACATTTTTCTAACTTTGAAGCTCTCTGCTTGTAAGGAAAATGAATATTCAAAATATTTTTTTTTAATTCACATATACAATATGTCTACTTTATGTTTGCATCATGAAATTGACATGTTTTTACTTTTGGAAGACACCAGAGGGCTTCAAAGTTCAGCAGCAATTTTCCAATTTTTCACAAAATTTCAAAACTCACTATTTTTCAGGGACCAGTTCAGGTTTGAAGTGAATTTGAAGGGTCTTCATCTTAGAAATACCCCACAAATTACCCCATTATAAAAACTGCACCCCCCAAAGTATTCAAAATCACATTCAGTCAGCGTTATAACCCTTTAGGTGTTTCACAGGAATAGCAGCAAAGTGAAGGAGAAAATTCACAATCTTCATTTTTTACACTCACATGTTCTTGTAGACCCAATTTTTTAATTTTTACAAGGGGTAAAAGGAGAAAATGTATACTTATATTTGTAGCCCAATTTCTCTCGAGTAAGCACATACCTCATACGTCTATGTAAAGTGTTCGGCGGGCGCAGTAGAGGGCTCAGAAGGGAAGGAGCGACAAGGGGATTTTGGAGAGTACGTTTTTCTGAAATGTTTTTTGGGGGGCATATTGCATTTAGGAAGCCCCTATGGTGCCAGAACAGCAAAAACACCCACATGGCATACCATTTTGGAAACTAGACCCCTTGAGGAACATAACAAGGAATTAAGTGAACCTTAATACCCCACAGGGGTTTCACGACTTTTCCATATGTACATTTTTTTATTTTTTTTCACTAAAATGTGTGTTTCCCCCCAAATTTCACATTTTTGCAAGGTTAATAGCAGTAAATACTGCCCAAAAGTTGTAACCCCATCTCTTCTGAGTATGGAGGTACCCCATAAGTTCCCCTGAAGTGCACTACGGGCGAACTACAATGCTCAGAAGAGAAGGAGTAATATTTGGCTTTTTGAGAGCAAATTTTGCTAGGGGGGCATGTCGCATTTAGGAAGCCTCTATGGTGCCAGAACAGCAAAAACACTCACATGGCATACCATTTTGGAAACTAGACCCCTTGAGGAACGTAACAAGGAATTAAGTGAGCCTTAATACCCCACAGGGGTTTCACGACTTTTCCATATGTTATATTTTTTTTTTTCACTAAAATGTGTGTTTCCCCCCAAATTTCACATTTTTGCAAGGGTTAATAGCAGTAAATACTGCCCAAAAGTTGTAACCCCATCTCTTCTGAGTATGGAGGTACCCCATAAGTTCCCCTGAAGTGCACTACGGGCGAACTACAATGCTCAGAAGAGAAGGAGTAATATTTGGCTTTTTGAGAGCAAATTTTGCTAGGGGGGCATGTCGCATTTAGGAAGCCTCTATGGTGCCAGAACAGCAAAAACAGTCACATGGCATACCATTTTGGAAACTAGACCCCTTGAGGAACGTAACAAGGAATTAAGTGAGCCTTAATACCCCACAGGGGTTTCACGACTTTTCCATATGTACATTATTTTTATTTTTTTTCACTAAAATGTGTGTTTCCCCCCAAATTTTACATTTTTACAAGGGTTAATAGCAGTAAATACTGCCCAAAATTTGTAACCCCATCTCTTCTGAGTATGGAGGTACCCCATAAGTTCCCCTGAAGTGCACTATGGGCGAACTACAATGCTCAGAAGAGAAGGAGTAATATTTGGCTTTTTGAGAGCAAATTTTGCTAGGGGGGCATGTCGCATTTAGGAAGCCTCTATGGTGCCAGAACAACAAAATAACCCCACATGGCATACCATTTTGGAAACTAGACCCCTTGAGGAACGTAACAAGAAATTAAGTGAGCCTTAATACCCCACAGGGGTTTCACGACTTTTCCATATGTTAATTTTTTTTTTTTTCACTAAAATGTGTGTTTCCCCCCAAATTTCACATTTTTGCAAGGGTTAATATCAGAAAATACCCCCAAAAATTTGTAACCCCATCTCTTCTGAGTATGGAGGTACCCCATAAGTGGACGTCAAGTGCACTGCAGGAGCGCCACAATGCTCAGAAGAGAAGGAGTCACATTTGCAAACTTTGCTGAAATGGGGGGGACATGTCGCATTTGGGAAGCCCCTATGGTGCCAGGATAGCAAAAAAAAAAAACACATGGCATCACATTTTGGAAACTAGACCCCTTGAGGAACGTTACAAGGGGTAAAGTAAGCCTTAATACCCCACAGGGGTTTCACGACTTTTGCATATGTAAAATAAAGATTTTCGCTCTGCGGGTGCACACCAGGTCTTGGAGTGGGAAGTCAGTCAGGGGCCTTGAGCTTATTATAGCAGCCAGGATGTGGGACCCCCCCCTCAAGGAGCATTAATGGGGGGAGCACTGAGCCCTAAAATAGGGGAACACTAAGGGGGACAACGGGCCGTAACTGGGGTAGACAGGTGGGGTACAGAGGCCTGTAATATGGGGTACAGTGGGCCAGAAAACTATAAATCATAAACTAATAAAACAGGATATGTTCCCAGAATGATGACCCAGAGCATAGCCAAAACTAAAAAAATATGCCCGCCCCAAACCCTATGCTCTGAGTCATTATTCTGGGAACGTGATGTGTGTGGCCGTCCCTAACCTGTTGCCTCAAATGCGCACCAGCTCAGGTGGAGAGAGAGCGCTGCACAATTGAGGCACCATCGCCTTTTTTCTACGGTGGCGGGGGGAGGGGCGGTGGTGGGGGCGGGAGGGGGTGTGTGCGGGGGGGGGGGGCGGGGAAGTATGTAGTGTGGTGCTTGGTGTAATACTTTATATAACGGTGTGTGATTATCACTCACACACCGTTATAGTGGAAAAAAATAAAAAAACACGCTGCGGCCAAAAAAAAGGGGTGGCGCACGCAGCGCCCTGAACCCCTAATAGGTCCCGGGTGACACTGATCACAGGACCCTAGGGGCCTATTAGGTGGTCAGGTGGGGGAGGGGATATTTTTTTTTTTTTTTTACTTTTATGTTACTTTTACTTTCAGTTTACCTACCTTTCCCTAAGGGACACACTTTCCCTGCACTAGGGGGGCAATCTTCTTCTGTGAGGGGGCTCTGGATCATAGAGGGGGGGTCCCGGTCCTCTTCACACAGCTTTGCCCGCTGACTGAACTCGAGCGAGCGTGCAAAGCTGCGTGAGAGGTCCGTTAACCCCTCCTCTGCCGCGCTGCTATTGGCCGGACGATCGCCGGCCAATAGCAGCGTTGCTGGGGCGGTGACAATATTGTCACCGCTCCCAGCAACCAAAGGTGATTGGCGGTGTATCGTACACCGCTGATCACCTTCTTTTTTGCGGGTCATCGGGTCCGAAGTGACCCGAATACCCGGAATCGGAGCAGATCGCTTGCGTGATTTCGGAAGCGATCTGTGACGATCGCCGATATGTGGGGGTCCCGGGACCCCCCTCGGCGTCTGCCCTGGATCCCTGCTGAAGGATTTCAGCAGAGATCTGCTTCCGATCTCCGCCGGGTGAGCGGCGGAGACCAGGAAAAGACATGTATGCATACGTCATGGGTCCTTAAGACCCAGGGTGTGAAGACGTATGCATACGTCATGGGTCCTGAAGAGGTTAAAGAGGTAAACCAGACCCTAAAAACATATTCCCTATCAAAAGTATAGGAAATGTGTCTGATCACATCCATACGGCCTCTGGGACTCCCAGGCTGCCACCTAGGGACCTGACATCTATAAAGCGAGTGCAGCCAATGTGCTTGCTTCATTGGTTGTACACACCACAAGGGTGTAAATGTACACCCTGGTGGGCTAAGTACTAGGTGGCCAGGGCATACATTTACATTCTGCATGGGTTAAAATTCTTCAGTAGAAAATATAGTTTTACTGACCTTTCTCATGCACAATATAAGGTCAGGTCCTATATTCAAAAACAAACTGCTGTCTGTTGCCAGAGGAGCAGCATGTCCTAGAAGAGCCATTTTGACAAAAGGAGCTTGATCTAGTACTTAGATACAAAAACTTTTATATGTTGTACATCTTGGCAAAACATTAACCTTTGTAATATACTTCATAAGAAAATGTAATTTCCTTTTTATAGAAATCATGGCTAATAAAATCATGGCTTTGTCCAAGCTGAAGTGCAGGCATGGACAAAGTCCAGTTAGTAAGGGTGGGCTAGCAGGAGAGAGCACAGAGGAGTACTAGCCCACCCTCACTTATTGGGTTTTCTCTGTGCTCGTGCTTCAGCTTGGACAAGTATAATAGAAAGGTTAATGTTTTGCCAATATGTACAACATATATAAAGCTTTTGAATCTGAAAGTGCCCATTAAAGTTGTTGCAGAAAATACAGCTCCATTTCGATAACCCTTTCATGACACAGCACATCTTTTTTTTTGTCCTGTTTTTTCCTCCTCACACTCTAAGACTTATAACATTTGTATTTTTTCACTGACAAAGTTGTATTATGGCTATTTTTTTTTTAGGGAAAAGTTGTACTTTTCATTTGCAAACTTTATTTTATCATATAATCTTTTTTGAAGCCAGAAAAATTTATATGTAAGGCTTCTTTCACACTACTGTCATGCTCCTGCATTTTGACAGCCGTTTTTCTGCTGAAAGAGGTCATGAAAAAATAGACAAAATAACTGAACATAATGGATGCTAATGGATGACCAATGTTCGTTTTTTTTAATGGGCATTCTGTCAAAATAACGGCGATGTTTCATCCCTTATCACCAGTTATTTCATCTGTCATGCACCGTTTTAGTCTGTTATTTTATGTTTTTTATTTTATTTCCTGGTTGTGATGCTGTCCTGAGCATGCTCAGTACAAATAATGTCTCACAATGGGTGTTAAAGTAATGGGCACTGATGGATGTTAGTTGTGAACATCCGTCACCCATAGACTTCAATGTTAAAATTTTAACGTCCATTATTCCACCGTTATTTTTGACTGGATAAAAATTAGAACATGCACTGTCTTTTGTGCCATCAAAAATAGCAGCCGTTAGTCATAACACAACATAACTGGTGCTGAAGGATGGTAAAAAAAAATCCCATTGACATGAATGGGATATTTTGATGGCAGTTTAAGGGACTTTCAACGATGAGAAAGGGGCCTAAGGCAAACATGGAAAAAATACTAAAAAAAATATGGAATTGCTCAATTTTGTGGGGCAATTATTATTTCAGAGTTTACAATATGGAAATTCTGAAATGCTAACTTTATTCTATGGGTCATATCAATTCCAATAATACCAAACTTGGATAATGTTTGTTTTTCATGGTAAAAAAATAAATAAAAATTTTTAACGCCATGTACTGACACCTATAACTTTATTATTTTCCATCCTACAGAGTTTTTTTTTATGTCTTTTTTGTGCCTTTTTCAGCTTCAACTTTTTCTTAATGTGACATTTTGATCACGTTTTATAAAAAAAATTTTGGGGGTAGGATGCGACCCAAAATCAGAAATTATGGCATTTAGAATGTTTTTGCATTCATGCCTTTCACCGTGCAGGTTCAGGAATATCATTGTATATTATTTTGGGCAAATATGAGCACAACAATACCAAATATGCTTAATGTTTTTTTGTACCCATTTTTGCCCTCCCCCTCCCCCCGGCAACAGACAGGAGTTTTTTTTTAAATATTTTTAAAATCATTTTTACACAGCATTTAACCATTTAGATGACGGACATCCAAGTCCGTTATTGCTGGCAGATGTCAGCTACTGATAGCCAAGTTAGAGAGATCCAATAGCTTTTTTTGCAAGTGTTAGCAAAATTCTCTCTTTTAGGAATTGCACCAGGATCAGTGTCCCAAAATAGTGAAGGAGAAAAAGCTTTCGTTAAAGGGGTTCTCCGGTGCTTACACATCTTTTCCCCTATCCAAAGGATAGGGGATAAGATGCCTGATCGTGGGAGTCCTGCCACTGGGGACCCCCGGGATCATGCATGCGGCACCCCGTTTGTAATCAATCTTCGGAGCGCGTTCGCTCCGGGATTGATTACAAGTGACCACCGGGCAGGCGGCGTGTGACGTCACGCCTACGCCCCCGTGTGACATCACGCCTCTGCCCCTCAATGCAAGCCTACTCCCGTAGGCTTGCATTGAGGGGCGGAGCGTGATGTCACATGGGGCCGGAGGCGTGACGTCACATGCCGCTGGCCCGGTGGTCGCCTGTAATCAGTCCCGGAGCGAACACACTCCGGGGACTGATTACAAATGGGGTGCCGCATGCGTGATCCCGGGGGTCCCCAGCGATCAGGCATCTTATCCCCTATCCTTTGGATAGGGGAAAAGATGTGTAAGCACCGGAGAACCCCAGTGCTTATAAAAAATTCTCCCTTTTAAAATTTGCAACAGAATTGTATCAAAATAGTTAAAAAGAAATAGCTTTTGTATGAAAAGCCAAATTATCCTCTTTTGGGTTCATGTGTTCTGTTTGTATAGGCCTGGAGGGTAGTAGCAGCAGCAAGGGTGATGGATTGGTGGCAGTTGTAGCCAGCAGACAGAAGGCACTGGTTGACTAGTGGTAGTTATAGTTGCCAGCAGACAGCAGGTACTGGTGGACTAGTGGTATTAATAGTAGCCAGCGGGCACTGGTGGTTGTTGTACAAGCCAGTGGACAGCAGGCAGTGGTAAACTAGTGGTAGTTGTAGTAGCCAGGGGACAGCAGGGGTGGTGGACTGGTGGTAGTTGTTTTCGCAAGCAGACAGCAAGCAGTGGTGGACTAGTTATAGTTGCAGCCAGTGAACAGAATGGGCGGTGGACTAGTAGTGGTTGTAATACCCAAAGGACAGCAGGTAGTGGGGGAATGGTAATAGTTTTAACCAGCAGACAGCAGATGTGGTGGACTGGTTGTAGTTGTAATAGTCAGCAGACAGCAGACTTCAGTGAACTAGTGGTAGTTGTAAAAGCCAGTGAACAGCAGGAGTGGCGGACTAGTGGTAATTGTTGTTGCCAGCGGAAAGCAGACAGTGGTTTACTAGTGGTGGTTGTAGCCAGGGGCAAGAGGGGTTGTGGATTGGTGGTCATTGTAGTAGCCAGTGAACAGCAGGCATTGGTGGACTAGTGGTAGTTGTAAAAGTAAGTGGACAGCAGGGTGGTGGACTGGTTGCAGTTGTTGTTGCCAGCAGACAACAGGCAGTGGTGGACTAGTGGTATTTATAGCTAGTGGTCAGGGAGGGTGGTGGACTAATGGTTGTAGTTGCCAGCAAAGAGATGGCAGTGGTGGACTAGTGGTAGTTTTAGTAGCCTGTGAACAGCAGGTAGTGGTGGACTAATGATAGTTATAGCCAGGCCTTGTGATGTTGTAGAGTCGTAGATCCTAATCTACGGGCCCTGGCCATGCCTTACTTTCTGTTTGCAGAGACGGCACTTGCCTGATTTTCCACATCTGTTAAGGTAGAAAAGAATTTCCTCACAGCTAAATACTGTAAAGAGATAACACTACCACCTGACTATATCCCTCCTATGGAAGCCCTTCTCGAGCCTACAGATGCTTTAGCCTCTCCGTCACCTGCTCCTGAGTTTACCAGCAGGCCAATACTGGTGCATCTGACAGATGTTCTGGCTCTACCTCAGCTGCACTCTTCAACACTGATAGTTTTAACACTACCCTCCTGCTTTGAGCACATAATCTCCCCCTCACCTGGTTCCCATGTCTGGTCCAAAACTACATTATCATGAATAAACTCCTTTTTTATCATCCCTATATAAACATCTGATGTCTAATCATGGACTAATTGTTCCCCCTCCCCATATCCACCATGATGCCATACAATATCAACATTATGCCTACCACCAACAGCCCCCCTAGTGCAATGCTTGGCCACTGTTTACACCTCCATCACCTCTGCAACACGCTTCAAAGGCTGACTGTTCTCACACAACTCCTCCTTGGTTAGCACTAGCAGGGAAAAGCAGAGACAGAAATAGTGGAATCTAGAAGGGCCACTTGTACTGCACAATGTAGCTGTAGGAAAAGAGAAATATCATCAACGTCATATCATCAGACTGTTCTTCTCCTGAGATGACCGAGAACAAGCCAACAAGTTAACAATGGTTATACTCCAAAAAACACAATCCTTGGACAGAATGGACAAATTTTGCTGCTCCTACCACCAGACACCTTTTTGCTGCTGCCACCTGTTCTGGGCCTGGGCAAATTAATTTTGCCCACAGTGCTGGCACTGCCAACAACACGATTGCTGGAAGAGAACATGGCAGAGGTGCTCTTTCCTCTTTCACAAAAACCCTTCTGATCAGTCAATAGTGGCATCAAATAATTTCATTTCGACTTCTTTGTCTATAGCATTTGAAATTGTTTTTACACCATTGGTTAAAAACACTAAATAGTTCCTATTTGATATGGCACATTTTTTTTGACTAATGTTAAGGATATAGTGGTTTACACAAAAGGACATTTTATGCCAGTAACAATAGACATAGAAAGCCTGTATATGTCAGTTTAGCAGCAGAAGGGCATTCAGGCTGTTTGTGATTTGTTTACCGGCAGTACATACAGAGATTTACAAAAATTTCGGAATTGGTCTTGAACTATAATTACTTCCATTTTCAGGATGATTTCTATGTACACCAACATGGCTTGGCCTTTGGGACGAATGTGCCCTCCCATACACAAATTGTCAGTCTTTGAAGAACATTATTTTTATACCAATGTGCTATTAAGGCAGTATGCCAAAGTTTGGTATCGTTTTATAGATGCCATTTTTTATCGGATAGGCCACATATATTATTGCAATATTTTTTTTTTTTGCAATTGTTTTATAATGAAATCAATGGTGTATGGCCAAAATTGACACCTACTATGAGAGCAAGCCAAGATTCACCACACTTTCTAGATACAACAGTCAGCTAGGTCTTACATGGTTATTTGGTTACAGACCTTTATGTGAAAGCAAAATAGCATCCTACTTTATTTAAGTAACCATGCATATACCATATATTGGAAAAACTTAGCAACAGATGAAAGATTGTTTGAGTAAACACATATCCACTATCAAGTGTAAATATCTTCATAATTTTCATGAAAATGGCCTATCTATAGCACATCTCAATTGTCAGATCTTGAAACAAGTAGAATATCACAGAAGAGATGGTGACATAATGAGATTTTTTTTGTGTGAAATTTACGTTTTATATTTACTAACACAGTATAGTGGTTTTAATAAATAAGGACCAATACTATCAATGTTCCAAGTAAAATTAATAATATGGCACTCTCTTGTATACAGGGTGCTGGAGTAGGATCTCACTCCTCAATATATCCAATAGATAGACTCGGCACTCATGTGTAGTTAAGCAAGTGCAGATTTATTCCGCATATTCAGCAAACCAACAGATAATATGTATAACTTTTCGATCCACAAGAGGATCTTCATCAGATATTTGTAAGTTAGTCAAACATACAAACAATGAGACAAAATGACCAAAAATTTTCAAATAATAAAGCATATTTGCATGCATGCGCCACAGATAGGGTACATGGAAATAAGCAAGAAAAGCACCAAGTTGGGATATCTGTGCGAAAGACAGTCTGGTGACATAGATTCCTGTCCTCGGATGAGGCCCTAAAGGCAGCATATGGCCAAAGAGATGGCAGCTGTGCCATAAATAAAATAAACACATGGATATTAGGGCAATTGAATACTGTAGAAATAGGATATGTATAGTCCACTGTCATAAGGTTATAAGAACCGGTGGTATTATATAAGTAATATAAGGGTCATTACATATAAGTCTTATGCAGAGATGTCTATTGTATAACAACGTATTGCTTGTAGTCATATTGTATATTACAGTAAAGACATATACCCTTACATGTTACACAGTAGAATTGGTATTGAGTATAGTAATAGTATAGTGGACACATATATCAAGACACTGTCATTAGTAATCATATTACAAGATCCAATAATACAAAGTATAATACAGAAAACATGATGTCACAAGGAGAAGCAGCCACAACAAGTAGGGAATCTGAAGCAGTAACAGAGTTAACCCCTTAAGGACTCAGCCCTTTTTTGCAATTCTGACCACTCTCACTTTATGCATTAATAACTCTGAAATGCTTTTACCTTTTATTCTGATTCCGAGATAGTTTTTTTGGGACATATTCTACGTTAACATACTGGAAAATTTTTGTTGTTACTTGGTGAAAAATCCCATAATTTGATGACATTTTTAAAAATTTAGCATTTTTCTAACTTAGAAACTTTCTGCTTGTAAGGAAAATGGACATTCCAAATAAATTATATATTTTTTCACTAATACAATGGCCCTTATTTACTAAGAGTGGAGTGTAGGTTTCTTTGCGGGTTTTAATTCCCTACAATTTATTTTCCACAATACTTACTAAGGTTTCCCTACATTTTCCACTTAGTAAATATGTTGGGTTTTTGTGAAAATGTCGGGAACACACCCCTTTTAAGAGAGCACGCCCCCTTTCTCCAGCGGTCACGCCCCTTTTTTCGTGTTCTCTAAGCAAAATGGAGAGTTAGTTGGGTTGTTTTTCAATTCTTGCGCAAATTCTGTCGCAAAATCTGGCGCAGACAGAATTTCTGGCGCAATGCGACAGAATCTGGAGCACAACTTGACAAAACATGTCGGGTTTGCAATAGTAAATGAGGGCCAATATGTCTACTTTATGTTGGCATCATAAAGTTGACATTTTTTTTTACTTTTTAAAGACATTAGGGGGCTTCAAAGTATTGCGGCTAGGGGTGCAGTGAGTATTTATACCCCACTGGCATTTCACAGATCTTTAAAACAGTAACTGTTCCAAAAATCTGTCAGACACCTGTGGGGTTTAAATGCTCACTGCACCCCTTATTACGTTCCCTGAGGGGTGTAGTTTCCAAAATGGGGTCACATGTGGGGGGTTCTATTGTTCTGGCGCCATGGAGGCTTTGTGAACACATGTGGCCTTCAATTCTGGACACATTTTCTCTCCAAAAGCCCAATTGCGCTCCTTCTCTTCAGAGCATTGTAGTGCACCCCCAGAGCACTTTACATCCACATATGGGGTATTTATATACTCAGAATAAATGGTGATACACATTTTGGGGGGCTTGTTTCCCCATTTTCCCTTGTGATAATGAACATTTTTTAGTAACACCAGCATTTTTGTGAAAAAAAAAAGTTTTTCTTCATTTTCCCATCCAACTTTAATGAAAATTGTCAAACGCCTGCGGGATGTTAAGGCTCACTATACCCCATGTTACATTCCGTGAGGAATGTAGTTTCCAAAATGGTGTCACATGTGGGAATTTTTTTATTTTTTTTTGTTTATGTCAGAACCGCTGTAATATCAACCACCCCTGTGCAAATCCCCAATTTAGGCCTCAAATGTACACAGTGCGCTCTCACTCCTGAGCCTTGTGCATCCCCAGAGCATTTTACGCCCACATATGGGGTATTTTCATACTCAGGAGACATTGCGTTACAAATTTTGTGGGTCTTTTTTTCCTTTTATCTCTAGTGAAAACGTATGGTGCAACACCAGCATGTTAGTGTAATCTTTTTTTTTTTTACAATAACATGCAAGTGTAGACCCCAACTTTACCTTTTCATAAGGGGTAAAAGGAGAAAATTCCCCCCCAAAATATTTTAGGCAATTTCTCCCGAGTACGGAAATACTCCATTTGTGGCACTAAATTGTTGCCTTGAAATACAACATTGCTCCGAAGTGAAAAATCGTCATGCGCATTTGAGGCCTACATTAGGGATTTTCATGGGGACGGACCCGGATGGATGAATTACAATACGGCAGCCTTTCCCAGGGTGCCTCCAGCTGTTGCAAAACTCCCAGCCTGCCAGGACAGTCAATGGCTGCCCGGCAATACTGGGAGTTGTTGTTTTGCAACAGCTGGAGGCTCCGTTTTGGAAACAGTGATGCACCAGACGTTTTTCATTTTTGAAATTTTCATATTGGGGGAGTATATCTTATATGTAGTGTTTTACTTTTTATTTTGCGCTGGTATAGTGTAGTGTAGTGTTTTTAGGGTACATTCACACAGGTGGAGGTTTACAGCGAGAAACTCACTGTACAACCGCCTGTGTGAATGTACCCTGTACATTCAAATGGGGTGGGGGGGCAAACCACCAGCCGTTGCAAAACGACAACTCCCAGCATTCTCTTTCGCTGTAGTGCATGCTGGGGGTTGTAGTTATGCAACAGCTGGAGGTACACTGGTTGCAAAACACTGAGAGTTTGTTACGTAACTCAGTGTTTCACAACCAGTGTGCCTCCAGCTGTTGTAAAACTACAATTTCCAGCCTGTATGATCTATCAGTTCATGCTGGAAGTTGTGGTTTGCAACAGCTGGAGGCACACTGGTTGTGAAACACCAGTTAGGTAACAAACTCAGTGTTTTGCAACCAGTGTGCCTTCAGCTGTTGCAAAACTACAACTCTCAGCATCCACATACAGCCGAAGGGCATGCTGGGACTTGTAGTTATGCAACAGCTGGAGGCACACTACTGCAGCTCCCAGCATTCCCTTTGGCTGTCCGTGCATACTGGGGGTTGTAGTTATGCAACAGCTGGAGGCACAAAAATGTGCCTCCAGCTATTGTATAACTACAGCCTCCAGCATGCACAAACTACCAAAAGGGCATGACGGGAGTTGTAGTTGTGCCTTCTGCTGTTGCATAACAACAAGTCCCAGCATGCCCTTGGGTGCATGCTGGGAGTTGTTGCTTATTAATAGCAGGAGGCCAGCCTTACCTCCTGCTGCTGCGCAGTGAAGATCTGCCTGCCTTTGCTGCTGCCTCCGATGCTGGGGCCCTGATCCCGCCCCCGATGACAGGGATCAGGGGCACCAGCCTCAAGTGAGGGCTTCCAGCACCCGCTCTCTCCCTCCGAAACAGGGCGGAGCGGGTGCCGTTAGGGACAAACCCACAGTAGGCATCCTGATTCGTCAGCTGATAACCAGCCGATAACCAGCAGGCATCCTGATTCGTCGGCCGAAGAATCAGGATAATCGTGAGGCGGCACCAGTGCCACATCACTCCTGCTGCTAAGGGATGATAGATGCCATCTCGAACGGCACCTATCATCCTTTTTTTCCGAGTCACCAGGACCCGATTGACCCGGAATTGCCACAAATCGCAGATCTGAATTGATTGGCGATTTGCGTCTCAGGACCCCCCCAGGCGTTGTCACGGGATGCCTGCTGAAGGATTTTAGCAGGCATCCTGGTTCCCGCTCGGTGAGCAGCGGGGACCGGAAATGCTCAGGGCGTACAGGTATGCCATGAGTCCTTAAGGATTAGGGTTGCAGGGCGTATGCATACGCCCTGCGTCCCCAAGAGGTTGAGGCAAATGGCATGACATGAGTTAAGGCAAATGATCTAAAGTATAAAAAACAGCATAATTATACTTACCTAGGATTGCTCCAGAGGCTGGTGCAATCTTAGGTAAGTGAGTGGCGAGAATGAGTGGCGAGAGTAGGGAGGGTCCGTCTATTAAGAGTGCCCCGGCCAGATGCGACAGGGACCCACTTCTGGTATGCCGCTGCCTTAAGAGCCTCATCCGAGGACAGGAATCTATGTCACCAGACTGTCTTGCGCATAGATATTCCAACTTGTTGCTTTTCTCGCTTATTTCCATGTACCCCAGATTCCTGGCCATCTGTGGCACATGCATGCAAATATGCTTTATTATTTGATTATTTTTGGTCATTTTGTCTCATTGTTTGTATGTTTGACTAACTTACAGATATCTGATGAAGAGCCTCTTATGGGTCGAAACGTCATACTTATTATCTGTTAGTTTGCTGAATATGCGGAATAAATCTACACTTGCTTAACTACACATGATTGCCGAGTTTATCTATCGGATATATTGAGGAGTGGGATCCTACACACAGGGTCGGCCTTAGGTGTTCAGGCGCCCTGTGTGAGCTAACCTTGTGGCACCCCCCTATTACCCCATAAACATACACAAAGAGGAAAAAAATATTTTAATATTTAATCATTCCCCTGCCCCCTTAATCAGTCCCATGTCCCCCTTAATCAGATGCAGTATAGTTCCCCCACATTAGGTGCAGTATAGTTCCCCCACATTAGGTGCAGTATAGTTCCCCCACGTTAGGTGCTATATAGTTCCCCACATTAGGTGCCATATAGTTCCCCCACATTAGGTGCAGTATAGTTCCCCCACATTAGGTGCCATATAGTTCCCCACATTAGGTGCATTATAGTTCCCCACACTAGGTGCAGTATAGTTCCCCCACATTAGGGGCAGTACAGTTCCCCCACATTAGGTGCAGTACAGTTCCCCACATTAGGTGCAGTACAGTTCCCCACATTAGGTGCAGTATAGTTCCCCACATTAGGTGCAGTATAGTTCTCCACATTAGGTGCAGTATAGTTCCCCACATTAGGTGCAGTATAGTTCTCCACATTAGGTGCAGTATAGTCCCCCACATTAGGTGCAGTATAGTTCTCCACATTAGGTGCAGTATAGTCCTCCACATTAGGTGCAGTACAGTTCCCCCACATTAGGTGCAGTATGTTCCCCCACATTAGGTGCAGTATAGTTCTCCACATTAGGTGCAGTATAGTTTCCCACATTAGGTGCAGTATAGTTCCCCACATTAGGTGCAGTATAGTTCCCCACATGATTGCCGAGTTTATCTATCGGATATATTGAGGAGTGGGATCCTACACACAGGGTCGGCCTTAGGTGTTCAGGCGCCCTGTGTGAGCTAACCTTGTGGCGCCCCCCTATTATCCCATAAACATACACAAAGAGGAAAAAAATCTTTGTAACAAATAATATTTTTTAATATTTAATCATTCCCCTGCCCCCTTAATCAGTCCCATATCCCCCTTAATCAGATGCAGTATAGTTCCCCCACATTAGGTGCAGTATAGTTCCCCCACATTAGGTGCAGTATAGTTCCCCCACGTTAGGTGCTATATAGTTCCCCACATTAGGTGTCATATAGTTCCCCCACATTAGGTGCAGTATAGTTCCCCCACATTAGGTGCCATATAGTTCCCCACATTAGGTGCCATATAGTTCCCCCACATTAGGTGCATTATAGTTCCCCCACATTAGGTGCAGTATAGTTCCCCCACATTAGGGGCAGTACAGTTCCCCCACATTAGGTGCAGTACAGTTCCCCACATTAGATGCAGTACAGCTCCCCACATTAGGTGCAGTATAGTTCCCCACATTAGGTGCAGTATAGTTCTCCACATTAGGTGCAGTATAGTTCCCCACATTAGGTGCTGTATAGTCCCCCACATTAGGTGCAGTATAGTTCTCCACATTAGGGGCAGTATAGTCCTCCACATTAGGTGCAGTATAGTTCCTCCACATTAGGTGCAGTACAGTTCCCCCACATTAGGTGCAGTATGTTCCCCCACATTAGGTGCAGTATAGTTCTCCACATTAGGTGCAGTATAGTTTCCCACATTAGGTGCAGTATAGTTCCCCACATTAGGTGCAGTATAGTTCCCCACATTAGGTGCAGTATAGTTCCCCACATTAGGTGCAGTATAGCTCCCCACATTAGGTGCAGTATAGTTCCCAACATTAGGTGCAGTATAGTTCTCCACATTAGGTACAGTACAGTCTGGTCAATGGAGGAGACATCAACAGAGCAAAGTGGCAACCACATCCCAGGTAAGAAGAAACCAGCCACATCCCACGTAGTTGTTAACATGTCCTCTAGAAATCTGGATCCAGCTTAGATTAAAGTCCTGCAGAAAGGGTTATCCTTTTGTCCCTCACAGCCATATGACCTCTTCCAGCTGGATCTAGACCTACAAAAAATATCGGTTAAAAGCATTTTTTGACAAACACACATTTGAGGACAGATTGACACATCCTTGCCCCATTAATTTAAAGGACCTTGGCCTTATGATCCTGAGTAGATTCACTCCACCTAGACGTTTACCCACATTAGAAACATTTGTTAACCTGGTCAAGACTCTCTAAATTCAGGGTGGATATTGAGAAAGGTCATTTTCACTTTCGCAATAATCTCAGTACCACAGACTTCCAAGCACTACAATCCCTTAGAAATGACGACACAATCATTATCAAACCTGCAGATAAAGGGGGTGCACTTGTAATTCAAGACAAACAAGATTATATCTCAGAAATTATGTCACAACTATCCGACCGGAATGTATATAGAATGTTGGTCAGGGATCCTACCAGCCGTATCACTGAGACACTTACAAACACTATTGACAGATTTTTGGAATCTGGTGTGATCAACTCCATAACCAAAGAATTTCTCATTCATTAATAAAAATCCCATCATTCCAGTTCTGTGTACTTTACCAAAAATTCACAAGAATCAACACAAACCACCTGGCAGGCCTATAGTTGCATCAACCAACTCCATCCCATCCCCATTATCCATCTGTCTTGAAAAAAGTTATTACCCCTTTAGTTAGAAACACAACATCATTTGGACACTCATCTTTTGGACACAAGCACATTTCTCGAACTCATCAGAAACATCCACCAGGTACCCCTTAACACTCTGCTTGTCACTTTTGATGTCAACAGTCTTTATTCATCCATCAAACATGACAAGGGTCTTTCTGCCATAACTTGATTACTACACAAATGCAGTTCTCTCTTGGAAATCATACTACACAATAATTATTTTATATTCCAGGATACATTTTGCCAACAGACACAAGGAAGCGCTATGGGGTCGAACGTAGCCCCTCCCTATGCAAATACGTACATGGCCGATTTTTAAGATCGTTTCATCTATACTAACCCCATTTTTTGTAAGCATGCCAAGATTTGGAAACGTTACATCGATTACATTTTTGTATGTGGGAGGGGCCTGTCGACTCCTTACAGGAACTCCATGAGTACATCAATAACATATGGCCCGAACTTCAGTTTACCATCCCTACAGCAAGACATCAGTCAGTTTTTTGGACACTACAGTACACATTGACAACCTTGGCTACCTATCCACTGATCTCTACACCAAACCCACTGACCGGAAGAATCTTCTCCACTTCAGTAGTTATCATTCTAAAGCCACACTCAAATCTCTACCGATCTCTCAAAATGAGAATTGTCACTGACGAGACCAACAGATCTAAGAGATTAGAAGAGACGTCTAACAAATTCCGGGAATGGGGACATCCAGAGCACATCCTCAAATCCTGCTCTAGAGAAAGGGAAAACACACCTAAGAGATCCAACTCCAATCGCATCACATTTTTGCATTCCTTTCACCCATACGCCTATAGGGTTCAGGGAATTTTCCGGAAACACTGGTCCTTACTCTATAGAGCCCACCCAAATGTATCTGAGTTCAAAGAACCCTTCTTACGATGCTTTAAAAGGCCCCCCAACCTCTGAGACAAACTTGTGAAAGCAGATATTGGTGGCTCCCGCAATCCCATACAATTCACCTTTGGTACCCCCAAAAAAGGCACTTTCCTATGTCTCCTTTGTGTTCAGTACAATAGTATCACGAAAGGTAATAAAGTATATCTGCCACTTACAGGTAAATCATATCTCATAAAAGGTTTTTTCACATGTGACTTGTCCTATGTGGTCTACACAATCAAATGCCCATGCGGTCTCGGATATGTTGGAGAAACCACACAGCATGTCCGGGACTGCATCTCTCAACACAAGTCCACGATCAGAAGAAAAAAACATGCTACTACCAATTCCCAATCATTTCATCACAGCAGGACATTCCAATTCACAATTACACTTTCAAGTGTTAGAACAAGTTCCAGAACCCAGGAGAGGGGGTGACAGAATTAATATCCTTTAAAAACAAGAAGCCTTCTGGATACACACCCTCCAAACATTAGAACCCCATGGCCTGAACAGAGAATGAAGATCACACATATGACATAGTTTCCATTATTGTATTTCTTTATACCTTTCTAACACGTTTTTCTTCTGTTCCTAGGTTACTTTATTTGCTGTGGAGGCCATCACCAACTAGTTAGATCACCATATCCATTATACGTATTCTTTATTTGTTTTCCTCTTGCCTTCCCTGTTGTTTCTATCCTCTTCTCTCCTTCTCTCCCCCTTTTTCCCCCCTGTTCATCCCCCCCATCTATTTGTTCTCCCAGTCTTCTATTTACCTCACCCTGCTTTCACATCCATCCCATTACTATTCTCTCATTCATTTATAGACCCCATATTTCATTACTAGACCCCATATTCTATATTTCATGGTTCAATACAATAGTACAGTAATATTTATCTACTCACCATGTTATACCTATTGCCCTAATCCTTAGACCAGCTAACTTTATATATGGCACATTCATCCCTATATATTCCAATATATTGCCCCTTTCTCAAATTCCAATACCAGTTAGCTCCACACACATGCTCTTCCTTCCCCACTCATTTCCATATACTGCCCATGCAACATATTCTGCTATATGCTACCCAGCTTCTGATTTTGCTTCCTTAAATCTTTCTTATATTTCTCTTCTTATTTTCTAATATCCATCCATATTCTCATATTCATCATTTTCTTTTTGCTCTATATATTCCTCTTTCTCTGTTATACATTCTCATTCTCTTTAGTCCCTTATGCATTTCCTATCTACCCATGTGACATCCCCTGGAGCGCAAGTTTGGGTTCCACTGGATTCTGACACTTGCGCACGCGCATTATGCGCTCTCTCTCTGGCCCACTCCGAATGAAGAGCGCGGCATACCGGAAGTGGGTCCCCGTCACATCCGTCCAGGATGCTCTTAATAAACGGAATCTTCCTACTCTCACCACTCACATTGCGATCATTGAACGCAGCACAGACCTCCCTTTCTTCACAACGTTAGGCCGTTCTTCCTGCAACAGCCTCCGCAGCAATCCTAGGTAAGTATAATTATGCTGTTTTTATGCTTCAGACCTCGTATACTTATGTCATTTGCCTTAACTCTGATGCTACTTCAGATTCCCTACTTGTTGTGGCTGGTTCTCCTTGGGACATCATGTTTTCTGTATTCTACTTTGTATTATTGGATCTTGTAATATGATTATTAATGACAGTGTCTTGATATATGTGTCCACTATACTATTACTATACCCAATACCGATTCTACTGTGTAACATGTAAGGGTATATGTCTTTACTCTAATATACAATATGACTACAAGCAATACGCTGTGATACAATAGACATCTCTGCATCAGTCTTATATGTAATGACCCTTATATTACTGTTTCCC